>NC_047094.1:97835399-98138018 GCF_902459505.1 Geotrypetes seraphini
AGCTCTAATAGTCCGTTTTTGCAAGGCAAAAACTATTAGACTATAAAGACTATTAGAGCAGAATTACACGCAGCCACACTCGCTGAATACTGTTGCGCCAAGTGGATCCCGAGAAGGTTAAGAATGATAACTGAACCCGGATTGTTTCTGGATAATGCCTCGTTCCTAGAGAAATGGAATTCTGTCCTGAATAAATGCTTGCAGGACTTAATGCTACTTATTATTGAAACAACTAAAAATGATTTATAATTAGTATTCCTGATTTTGGGGGGTACTTTGGAGGGAATGCAGGAGAGGGGAGATATGATAGACATTTAAATACCTACGTGGCATAAATGTGCATGAGGCAGATCTCTTTAATTTGAAAAGAAGCTGTGGAATAAGAGGGCATAGGATGAAGTTAAGAGGTGATAGGCTTAGGAGTAATCTAAGGAAATAATTTTTTACAGAAAGGGTGGTAGATGCATGGAATAGTCTCCCAGTAGAGGTGGTGGAGTCAAAGACTGTGTCCGAATTCAAGAAAGCTTGGGACAGGCATGTGGGATCTTTTGGGGAGAGGAGGAAATAGTGGATGCTTTGGATGTGCAAACAGGATGCACCATTTGGCCTTTTATCTGCCATCATGTTTCGATGTAACAGATTCTCTTTTCCTTCTCCTCTTTTCTTTCCTATGGTCTCAGTTCCTATGGTTGTTGTTCCAACATTTACATGTGACCTTTTAATGGTCCATTTCTTGGTTTCTGAGCTTGTTGCTTGATTATGGGTTTTGACTTGATACTCTTATACTTACAATTTTGCCCATTTCATACAGTCTGTATATTTCTTGCAACCATTATTGTAATTGTTATTCCAGCCTTGTATTTGTCATGCTTATTACAATTGATAATTCAGTATGTATTATTTTTTCTTTATACTACAATAAAAATTGTTAGAAATTACAAAAAAAAACATGCAAAAGACCAGTGGTTCCCAATCCTGTCCTGGAGGACCACCAGCCAATCCCTTGGTTTGTAAAAAGGTGGTAACATTAACCGCATGAAATAACTAAAATAATAAACGTAGCCTGCATCTTGTATGCTTGTCTGCAGTTTTTCTTTTGTTCTTTGTGCTGTAGCCCTAATGAATATGCATAGAGTAGATTTGTATGCCTGTCACCTCCATTATATGCAAATTCATTAGGGTTATCCCAAAAATGCGACTGGCTGCTGGTCCTCCAGGACAGGGTTGGGAACCATTGCAATAGACATTCCCTGCTTGGAAGATCATACAATCTAATTTGGACAGATAGGACATATAGGAATTGGGGAGTTTCTTGAAGAGAGAATGATAGGATGGACATAGGTAATTTTACAGTGAGTAGGAGTTAGGAGTTGAAAGCAGCCTCAAAAAAGTGGGCTTTTAGCTTGGATTTGAATACTAGAACATAAGAATTGCTGCTGCTAGGTCAGACCAGTGGTCCATCGTGCCCAGCAGTCTGCTTACGCGGCGGCCCCTAGGTCAAAGACCAGCACTCCAACCGAGACCAGCCCTACCTGTGTACGTTCTGGTTCAGCAGGAACCTGTCCAACTTTGTCTTGAATCCCTGGAGGGTGTTCTCCCCTATAACAGACTCCGGAAGAGCGTTCCAATTCTCTACCACTCTCTGAGAGAAGAAGAACTTCCTTACGTTTGTACGGAATCTATCCCCTTTTAACTTTAGAGAGTGCCCTCTTGTTCTCTCTACCTTGGAGAGGGTGAACAACCTGTCTTTATGTACTAAGTCTATTCCCTTCAGTATCTTGAATGTTTCTATCATGTCCCCTCAGTCTCCTCTTTTTTTTTTTTTATTCTTTATTCATTTTAAAACTAACAAACAAGTGATTAATATTAAAACATTACATTACTAGTAAAATATACAGCACTTGACATTTTCAAGGGAGAAGAGGCCCATTTGCTCTAATCTCTCACTGTACAGCAACTCCTCCAGCCCCTTAACCATTTTAGTCACTCTTCTATGGACCCTTTCGAGTAGTACCGTATCCTTCTTCATGTACGGCAACCAGTGTTGGACACAGTACTTCAGGTGAGGGCGCACCATGGCCCGGTACAGCGGCATGATAACCTTCTCTGATCTGTTCGTGATCACCTTCTTAATCATTCCTAGCATTCTGTTCGCCTTTATCGCCGCCACCGCCGCACATTGCGCGGATGGCTTCATTGACTTGTCGACCAGTATTCCCAAGTCTCTTTCCTGGGCAATCTCTCCAAGTACCGCCCCGTACATCCTGTATTTGTGTATGAGATATTTGTTACCGACATGCATCACCTTACACTTATCCATGTTGAACCTCATTTGCCATGTCGCTGCCCATTTCTCGAGCGTGGTTATGTCATGTTGCGGATCTTTGCAGTCCCCCCTGCATCTTCACTGCTCTGAATAATTTCGTATCATCTGCAAATGTAATCACCTCGCTCGTCGTACCAATTTCCAGATCGTTTATAATTATGTTGAAGAGCACGGGTCCAAGCACCGAGCCCTGCAGCACCCCACTGGTGACGTTCTTCCAGTCCGAGTATTGTCTATTTACCCCCACTCTGTTTCCTATCCACCAGCCAGTTTTTAATCCACGTGAGTATTTCACCCTCAATTCCATGGCTCGCAATTTTCCGAAGTAGCCGTTCATGTGGAACCTTGTTGAACGCCTTCTGAAAATCCAGATATACAATGTCATCCAGGTCACCCTTGTCAAATCCGCCTGTTTACTCCCTCGAAGAAGTGCATCAAGTTCATCAAGCAAGATCTTCCTTTGCTGAAGCCATGCTGGCAGGTCCTCATCAGATCGTGTCCATCAAGGTGATCAATGATGCGGTCCTTTATCATCGCCTCTATCATCTTTCCAGGTACCGAGGTCAGACTCACCAGTCTGTAGTTTCCTGGATCTCCCCTCGAACCTTTTTTGAAGATTAGTGTAACATTCGCCACCTTCCAGTCTTCTGGAATCTTTCCTGATTTGATCAACAGATTAGTTGAAGCAGTTCAGCTATAGTCCCTTTCATTTCCTTGATAACCCTCGGATGGATGCCATCTGGTCCCGGGGATTTATCGCTCTCAAGCCTATCAATCTGCTTGCATACCTCTTCTAGACTGACCATCAACCCTGTCAGTTTCCTGTCTTTGTTTATAGCCTCTCGAGTTCTGGTATGTTGTGTATATCTTCCTATGTAAATACAGATGTAAAAAAATGTGTTCAGTTTGTCGGTGATGGCTTTATAAGAACATAAGAAGTTGCCTCCACTGGGTCAGACCGAGGTCCATCTCGCCCAGCGGTCCGCTCCCGCGGCGGCCCATCAGGTCTGTGACCTGTGAAGTGGTTTCTGTCCACTTCTATAACCTACCTCAAGTTATATCTGTACCCTTCAATCCCCCTATCCTCCAGGAAACTATCCAAACCCTCCTTGAACCCCTGTACAGAGTTCTGGCCTATCACATCCTCCAGAAGCGCATTCCATGTGTCCACCACCCTTTGTTCTCCTTTAGCACTCTCTTTATTTCTTGGTCATCCAACGGTCCCACTGCTTACTTCGCGGGTCATTTCCCCTTAATATATTGAAAGAACAGCTTGAAGTTTTCGCCTCCTTGGCTATTTTTTCCTCATAGTCTCTTTTGGCTCCTTTTACTGCCTTATGGCACCTGCGTTGATGCTTCTTGTGCTTTTTCCAGTTTTTGTCCATTTTTGACCTTTTCCATTTCTTAAATGAAGTCTTCTTGTCTCTGATCGCTTGCTTCACTGCTACAGTGAGCCATGCCGGTTCTTTGTTCTTTTTCCTCTTGGTTTCCTTGTTAATATGCGGTATATATAGATTTTGCGCCTCGGTGACTGTGTCCTTAAAAAGGGACCATGCTCTAGGATGGAGAAGAAGCAGATCAAAAATGATGGAGGAATGGTAGGCATATATACATACCGAGTTGTTCTGTGTTTCAATAATAGAGAGCCAATGTGGAATGCAATAATGTATAGTTCTTGAAAATAAAAGAAATGAATGAAGGACGTTATAAGAACATAAAAGCTGGATAAGTGGGGTAAGCATAGAAAAGGAAAACTATGAAGCAGGGCTGAAACTATACTACCGATTAAGATAATGTCTGGAAGCTGTGTGTAAAAACACAAGCACTGTGAAAAGAGAGGCAAATGCCTAGGGAGACGTGACAGTGAAAAAATCAAATGACTCGTGTATGAACAGCTAGTGAAACGTGAGGCAAGAACTTAAAAAAGACAAAAACGGTCAAGAAATACTAAAGAGTCCTATGAAAAATATATGTGAATGACCAATATGTATAATGGAACAAGAGTGGGTTATTGGCTGACAACAATTTTAATTACTATCCAGTAACAGAGACTCAAGCGCATTTAATTGCTCAGTCTACTAACAATGTACACACTCAGCTTGAAGTGTTTCATTCTTGATCTTCTCATACAAGCCAGCCAGTAGTTATACAAACCATACAATAAAAAAAATTAAGAAGTAGATTAAAAGACCTCAGTTCAGGTGCATAGGTCTAAATAAGCTCCACTCCTTAAAAAACATTTAAACATGGCTGACATCAAGGAGAAGATCCCAAGGGTACAATCACCAACATTATATCTTTTAACTATAGTGAAACTGAGAATCATCCACAGCTTTCAAAACTTCCACTGATGCAAATACCCAGCTGCATCCAAGGTGAATTTTCTTCTCCCAGGTATTCACTTATGTCTTCAGATGCTGAACTATAAACTGTGCCTCTGACGAACTCAGTTAGCAAGAATAAATGCTGAATGAGAATCTGACAGGGAATCCCCATTTCATCAATAGCTGTTTCAGGGGTTAGAATATCAATTCACAATCCACACCCTCACTTCACGAACTGATCTTTATAACCAACATGGCGTGGGGGCTTTGTACAAAATGTTGAATGACAGAAGCATTTAATGCTAACCCATTTTTCCTGACATACTGTCTTTTAAATTGTAGTAGTATCTGAAAGTTTATCCACGATGTCTGTGAAAGACATCTGTCTTACTGAAGGAGATGTCTGGGAGGCAAGTAGCTCAGATGTGGGTCTAGTGTGTCAGAAAATCAGTGAAGAGTTTACAAGGAAAATTCAGGTAACTTATTACATAAAGATAAATCATTCTCCTGTTTCTCTATGGTTAGTAGAAAACTTGGATAATGCTGTACACTCTTTTATAGCCTACTGTTTATTTATCAATGTGTCATTGCAATAGAATCTTCATTTTCAGAAATCTTGACAAAAGAATCCCATAAACATATGAGTAAGTGAAATATCTATTTCTTTGTGTAGCATATATTCACCATTTCAAGTAGGGAAGTTTACTATGTTGGTTACCTTTAAGATGTGTTATTTTACTGTTAACCTCAGTTATTAGTAACTAGGTCTTCCATAAAATGGAAACTGCTAAAATAGCCTGACTTCATAGTAAAATAACACATATTAACAGTAGCCCACATTGGTAACAATCCTCCTTAGTAAAATGCTGTGTGATTTTCTATTTTGAGTTATAGTGCATGAGAATATTATAATTATCACATGCATATATAGTTAGAAATTCTAAAATATCACTATATTATTTCTCTCAGCAGCTAGCTTAAGTAAAGTGAAAATCATAAAAATGAATAGTTCATCAAATAACTTGAATATTATTCCACAGAACCGCTCAAGAAAAATGGATTATTTTACCAAACAGTCCTTGAAATCAGCTCATCAGCATTTGGCTTCAATGAGCATTCAGATCCATGAAAGCCGGTCAGTAAGAGAACATATATCGGCTAAGCATTCCTACTCATATTATGGTATATACCACTGGCTTTTAAAAATAAATCTGTTTGTTTCCAATAGGGTAAAACGACTGGACAACTTCCAGGTTACAATCTTACAGGAGCTTGAAAATTTTGAGAAAGATGCACAGTTTTTGAAAAATAACGAAAGAGAATTTTCAGTATGTATTTCTAAAATTATACTTTGCAGCATAACTTATTTTTGAAGACAGTATGACTCTTAAGTCCCATTTTGCAAAGGATATTTAGTTGGAATTGGGACATCTACAGTAGGTCATAATATATGTATTTCCCCCAGTACTTTACAAATGACTTGTCTGAACACGGAGCCTTTTGTAAAATACATACAGCACTAGCAAATATGCATGTATTGGTATGTATAGTGGAAGCATTTATTTTATGAATAAGGTCACCTAATGGTAGAGGCCACCTGAAGTTTATTTGGGGAACTCTTGAATTATGACAGTTCTGTTGACAATTCTTATTTAAGTGTAATGCACTGCTCCACCAGTAGGTGGTTTACAGTAATTTGTCAGCTTTGGGAAATGTACATCCTCCCTCTCCACCTCTCACCCTCTTAGTTCCCATTACCTTGGTAGCACTGGTGTTATAGGGGGCTTACCTCAATTTTTCCCATGCAGTGCCCATTCTGGCCTAATACACCAATGTATGAACCTAGACATTCAAAAAAAAAGTAAGCACTAATTTTTGTTACTGTACGTATAAGAGCCATTCTTCAGAAAATATTTTGTATAAATGCAGCAAATTAAGGAGCAAAGGCTTGAAAGGCAACTATCGTTGGGTTTTAGTAAATGGTGGTAGAGGTTTCTACCACAAGCAGGCGAGTTAAATGTTCTGACACACACAGAATTCCTATGAGCATTGGAGCATTTAACTCAGCGGCCCACAGTAGAAAGCTCTACCGCCATTTTTAAAGGTGATAGAAATTACTAGAGACTTGGCACAATTGCTTCCTCTATTGTTCATTTTCAGTAGAAAATGAACAGGAGTCTCAACCAATGGGTTATTCTCCTTTACCCACAAGTTTTGCAGAAGGAATCATCCACAGCTTTTCAGCTCCGTCTCCTTGTGTCAGTGGGTAGCGCCCCATCACCTCAGTTTTTTCTTTTGCAAGCGAGTTCAGAAGGTGTCTTTTTTTCTGCTCTACAAGTGATTTATTATTTTTGGGTTTTTAATCCAAAGTTCAAGGCTTTCTGGTGCTCCAGAAGTTCCCAGGATTTCTGTGACAGCTCTGCCTGGGAGAAGATACAGTCTCTGGATCAGAGGACTGTAGCTGGGGGGGAGGGGGACCTGTTTGCAGGGCACCTACCTAGCTGGCCTGCACTAATTCTTAGGACAGCTCAGGATGCGTTCCCCTGGGAGCTTGGATTGTCCCTGATTTATTAGGCACTTGAGCACAGGCTGAGTGGCACCATATTGGTCCAGAGGGCTATAGCAGGTACCATCTGTCCCCCCCCCACTCCCTACCCCATCCTCCTGAAGATGCTTGAGGAGATAGAGGAGTTGAAGGTTTCAGACTCTCAGAGCTTGCCTAAAAAGACAGCCCAAATAGATATGCAACTTGCGGATCAAATCTGAGATCTCCTAGTTTTTCCAGTTCCCTTAGCCTGGCCTTCTGTTGGTGGCCCCTGGGCCAGAGCGCACATGCACCCTCTACAGGAGTCTCTCCTCTTTTGGTGGTTTCTGCAGCATCATTCTCTTCAGATGCTGCTACTATGGATGGAACCAGCTCACAGCAGACTCCGCTGGTGGCTTTGGGGGGGGGGGGGCGCTCTCCACCAGGGTACACTTCTTCAATCACGGAGTGGTTCACTCATGATGGATGCCAGCCTGTCGGGCTGGGGTGCTTTCTGCGGGGACCGCTTCATTCAGGGGCAGTGGACTACCACTTCAGAAGCGTTGGTCGATCAATCGGGTAATTTGGCTGGTGTTTTCTCGCTCTCCTGCCCACTCTGGCAGGGAAAGATGTGTGAATATTCTCTGACAACACCAAAGCAGTGGCATATGCAAATCATCAAGGGGGCACTAGAAGTGCTTCCTTAGGCCAGGAAGCTTGCATGCTGTTTTACTGGACGATGTTACATCTACTGTCTCTCTCTGCAGCGCATGTGTCAGGAGTCAAACCGTACAGCCAGGCTTCCTCAGTCAACAAGTCCTAGACCTGGGAGAATAGTCCCTCTTGCGAAGAGCATTCCATCTTATCGTGCAGCACTGTGGCCCTCCACAGCTGGGCTTGATGGCTTCAGCCAAGACCTCCTAGCTCAGGCGCTTCTTCAGTCGAAGAACAAAGCGTGGAAGTTTAGGTCTGAACATCTTGGTTCTGCCCTGGCCGGTTCACAACCTCCTTTGTGTTCCCTTCATGACCTCTGTTTGGTCGATTCATCTGCTGGATAGCATTGCATCCCAGCCTAGTGATCCTAGTGGCTCAAGATTGGCCTCGTCCTCTGTGGTATGCGGATCTCATATGTCTTCTGCGGGACTGGAAGCGAAATTTCCCTCTTCTTCAGAGCCTTCTCAGTCAGAGTCCAGTGCTCATGGAGATTCCACAACGCTTTGGTCTTTCAGCATGGCTCTTGAGTGCTCAGTCTTGATAGAGCACAGTTATTCTGATGTGATAGTTTCAACGTTTTTGAAGTCTAAGAAAACCTCTACTTTGGCTTCTTATGCCACAGCCTGGAAGGCTTTCCAACAGTGGTGTGCCAAGGAGCCAGTAGAGCCTTAGCGGGCTCCCATTCCGTTGGTTTTGTCTTTTTCCAGCGGACTTGGATATGGGTTTAGCTCTACCTTAAGGGATTACGGTTCAGGTAGCATACTTCCGATTACATAAGGGTTCCAGTTTGCTTACTGCTTATCCCGATGTGACCAGGTTTCTGTGAGGGGCGCTTCGCTTGCAACCTCCCCTGCGTCTTTGTTTCCCTACATGGCATCTTAATCGCATTCTGCAGGGTCTTGTGGAAGCCCATTCGAGCCACTGAAGAATGCTTCTCTTCTGGGTCTGACAATCAAGTCTGTCTTTCTGGTTGCCATTGTCTCGGCACGGTATGTTTCGGAGCTTCAGAATCTTTCATGCAGTGAACCCTTTCTACAGATCACAGAAGTGGGGTGGTTCTCTGTACAGTACCTTCTTTTCTATAGAAGGTGGTTTCCAATTTCCATGTCACCCAGGAGGTTCATTTGCCCACTTTTCACTTTACAGGATCAATGCAAAAGGGTCAGATGTTCCGCAAATTGGACATCAGGAGAGTCGTGCTCCACTATTTGGAGAAGGCTAATGGCTTTCAGCTGTCTGATCTTCTTGTCCAGGTGACCAGCTTCTAAGTCCTCAATTGCCCATTGGATTTGTATGGCCATTTCTGTGACTTACATTGCCCGTGGTAGGCAGCTGTCTGTTTCTGTTATGGCCCACTCTAGTAGACATATTGCTGCCTTGTGGGTGAAACCAAGTGGACATGGTTGTTCGTAAAGGTGTCCACATTTTATGGAAACTTCAAACTGTCGGAGCAGGTGTTAAGAAAAATTATGCATAGTTACGAATAATATAGAATACCGCAGAGAGACTTATTTATGATCTGAAAAAGTATGATCGTATAACTCACTATTATTGTGAACTTCATTGACTGCCTGTAGAGCAGGGGTGTCAAACTCAGGCCCGTGGGCCAAATCTGGCCTGCAGTGTAATTAGATTTGGCCCATGAGAAAATGCCCTTTCTGTTCCTTCCTTCCATCCCATTGTCCACCATCTCTTCCCCCTTCTTTCTAGAATCCTCCGGCTTCCCAATCTCATCTTCAAAGATAATTACGGTAGCCTGCAGAGGATATCCGGTGCTGTAGTGATCCTAGCAGGCTGCTGTTGGCCTCCGCAACACATTCCCTCTGCTGCAGTCCCGTAAGTCAGAGGAGGGGCGAGACCACGGCAGAGGGAACATGCTGCAGAAGCCAACAGCAGCCTGCTAGGATCACTACAGCACTAGCGATCTTTTGCAGGCTGCCGTAATTAGCTTTGAAGGTGAGACTGGGAAGCTGGAGGACGCTAGAAAGAAGGGGGATGGTGTGGAGGGGAGATAGAGATACTGGATAGGAGGGTAGTTGGGAAGAGAAAGGGAGAGGTGGATCCTAAAAGAGAGGAAAGGTCTTTTTTATTTATTTTGTTTAAACAACAGAGCCGGGGTGGGGTTGGAGAGACTGTAACCCTATACTTCTATTAAGACTATTTATCTTAATTAAAAATTTAGCCCGTGACTTAGCCTGTGTTTTAAATTTTGGGCCCTTATGTAATTGAGTTTGACACCCCTGCTGTAGGGGCACAGGTCATATTTAAGCTGGGTTGCATGTAATACAAAGTGGCAGTAGTACCTATTTGATAAAATCGTTTTGTCATTCCACTCAACTCTGTCCTCAAAGTTCTAAAGCTCTTTTCATTTTTCCACCAGTCAAGGGCTGCAGATTTAAAAGATATCATGATAGCAGATTTTAGTGCAGGGAGCCTATGAGCGTTGGGAGCAGCTATCGCGGTTTAGTAAAAGGGGAGGGGGAATATTTGTCTATTTTTGTATAGTTGTTACTGAGGTGACATTGCATATTTTAAAGTCATCCGCCTTGACCTCTTTGAAAAAACCCCCAAATATAAATGATAATTTACATTTTCTCTACATACAGTGTGCTTTGTGTTTGTTTGTTTTTTTATTTTATTGTTGGTAGATCATTTTGACTTGGTCATTTTAAAAGTAGCTCGCAAGCCAAGAAAGTGTGGGCACCCCTGGTCTAGAGTATGGAATCCAGAAGGGACATAACAGAATGGAAGATTAGGTTTTTACCTTTGATAATCTTCTTTCTGTTAGTCCATGTAAGATTCCATATGATCCGCTCTCTCTGTGCAAGCTCTGTTGTTTCAGAATCGCCTGCATTTCTTTCTGCCTTGTTTATTCTCCTTACAGGCTTCAGGATCTTCCAGCAAGTCGACAGATCCTGAGGGCTGTTTGCTCTTCTGTATGTATGCATTTTACTGATAATAATAATAATAATAATAACTTTATTTTTCTATACCGCCATAGTCAAGCGACTTCTAGGCGGTTCACATTGAAAGAAGGCTGGACAGTCAACGAATAACAGGAAGCATAAAATAGCAAAATGACATACTAATTGGAGTTCCATGGGTAAAGAATACATGAAAATTGGAGTTACCTGAGAAAATGAATTAGCGTTTACAGCGGGGAATATCATAGTGAGAGAGGGTCGTCTGTTTAGTCAATGAATTTGTCGAATAGGGCGGTTTTAATTGATTTTCGGAATGTGTTGTAGGTCAGTTTGGGTTTATTTATGCATTTTCTCAGCCAAATTTGCTGTCTATTTACTTGGAGCATGAAGGTTCTATCCAGGAAGGATTTGTATCTGCAGCCTGTGATCTTTGGGTATGCAAAAATATTTTTGTTTCTGGTTGTTCATGTGGGGTTGTGCAGAATGAAGTATGTTTGCAGGTAGGAAGGTGCTAGACCCCAGACTTCTTTGAAACAGATACATGCAAATTTGAATAGTATTCGCGCTTCCATTGGTAGCCAGTGCAGTTTTTTATAGTAGGGGCTAATGTGGCTTTTTTTCTCAGTCCGAAGATTAAGTGAACAGCGGTATTTTGTACTAATCTCAATTTTTTTACTGTTTTTTGTGGGATACCCATGTAGACGATGTTGCAGTAGTCAAGGATGGATAGGATCAGCGATTGCACCAGCAACCTGAAGGATGTTGTGTCAAAGTATTTTTTAATAGTCCTTAGCTTCCACAGCGTGTAAAAACATTTTTTCACCAGTAAGTTTGTGCGGTCAGCCATGGTTAGGTGTGTATCTAGAGTGATACCCAGTATTTTTATGGTATTGGATATTCGTGGTGGTTTATTTTTAACGATGTTCTCGTAATTTTGTCATTGGGGCTTGCCAAAAAGACTTTTGTTTTCTCTATGTTTAGTTTCAGTTTGAAGTTGGTGGTCCATTTTTCGATTTCTGTCATTGTGTTTGAGAGGTTGTTTCATGTGAGTGCTCGTAGCACAGAGCAAGTTAGTTCTACATTGTTCCTCAATATCTTTTCTGTGTTGCTCTTTGCCTGTTTATTATTTGTTCTTATATTTTGCAGAGCTGATCTTAACAGAAATTGTTTGCTGCTGGGGTGGTTCCCCGTGCATCCTTATGTGTCATGGATTGGTTCTGGTATGGTTACTTGGCTTTGGGGCTGAACTGTAGGAAGCTCTAACTCACTTCCTAAGGTAGGAGGAGCACATTCTCAGAAATGTGTTTGGATTTCTGCAACTCCCGGATTGCAGGAAGGGATTGAGCACCTAGAGCAGGGGTAGGGAACTCCGGTCCTCGAGAGCCGTATTCCAGTCGGGTTTTCAGGATTTCCCCATGAATATGCATTGAAAGCAGTGCATGCAAATAGATCTCATGCATATTCATTGGGGAAATCCTGAAAACCCGAGTGGAATATGGCTCTCGAGGACCGGAGTTCCCTACCCCTGATCTAGAGTATGGAATCCTAGAAGGTCTAACAGAAAGAAGATTATCCAAGTTAAAAACCTAATTTTCCATTAAAGATAAGTAACTGTGCTTTATTTTCCTAACCACTGTTGCATAGCTTGACTTATAAAGTGCAAGACTGAAATCCATAATTGTCAAGGTTCATCCAACAGCACCTTAATGTTACTGTAATAGGGGTCATTTGTAGCTGCTCTTGCTATTTAAGATTTGTTCTGCATTGTAATGCATCTGTTCAATATATAACATAGTGTAGCACCACCTGAATAGATCAAGATTCAAGTTAGGGTCATTTTTTTTTTTAACCTGTTAAACAATACTATGTAGTTTTAGTATTTACTTTAAATATTTTTTTTCATTTTTAGAATTTTATGAAACAACAATTAAATACATTTTGTGCTTATAAGAGGAGTGAACAGCAGAGGTCAGTATTGCTTGTTAATATTTTTGTTAATTATTAATTAAAGCAAATTAAACCTTTATGCATTTCACTAAGGGCCAGATTCTCAAATCTAAAATCTGCCTTTAACGTGCTCGCTAAAAGGTTCTAGCCAATTTAGCATGTGCATATTTTAGCAGCAGATTATCAAAACGGCTTACCGAGGTCTTTTCTGAATTTCCGATACTGCAATGCAAATGTAGAACAATAAGGTCAGTAATATTGAAATGATCACTCCGAGTAATTCTCTATAATCACCAAGTGATTCTCTAACCTCCTTGTGCCACATTTGCAGCAAAAATTTACTGACAGATCTGAGCTGTTGTTGCCTTACTTTCTGATCAGTGCCTGAGCGCTGCTTGGCTCAGGCACTGACAGAAAAATAAGGCTTGACAGCTCAGACCCCCCCTCCCCCATCCCCAAGCATATTAAAATAATTTTTTAAAAAACAACCCAAATTGAAGTTTGACTGTAGAGATGCCCACTCTCTCCTGCCGTGTCACCGACACTAACCCCAAACACCCCTGGCAGCAGGAGAGGTGCCCACTCTCTCCCTGCAAAGCAACACACACCCTGACACATACACCTACCCCCGGCAGCGGGAGAGATGCCCACAATCTTCCACCACAACCAAGAAACATACCCCAAATCTCCTTGGCAATGGGAGAGATGCCTGGCTGGACGGATGCCTACTCCCTCCAGCCAGCTGTCCCGCCTCTTCAAAATGGTGGGCTTTCTCCGATACATCCAGGGAAGGGCCTAATGCTCTGATTGGCCCAGATGCATAAGGCCCCACCCATAGGAAGGGCCTTAAACAACCTGGACCAATCAGAGCCTCAGGCGGAGGCAAAGACCCGCTATTTTGAAGAGGCGGGCCAGCTGCCAGAGGGAGTAGGTATCCCTCCGGCCAGCCATCTACTAAGATAAGGGGGAGAGGGCGGGGGTCGTTGTAGGCACAGATGGGTGTTGTGTGGCGGCAGGAGAGCATGGGCATCTTTCCCACTGCTGAGAGGGGTTGGGGGGATGTTTCTTGGTAGCAAGGAAGTTTGGGCATCTCTCCCAAGGCTTGGGGGGGGGGCTTGCTTGGCGCCAAGAGAGATTGGGCATCTCTCCCGCTGCCAGGAGGGGGGCGTGTTGCTTGGCGGGGTGGGGGGAAGATTGGTCATCTCTCCCTTTGCTGGGGGGTGCATGTTGTTTGACAGCGGGAGAGAATGGGCATCTCTCCCGCTGCTGGCGAGCATGTTGCTTGGTGGCAGTAGAGAATGGGCATCTCTCCCACTGTCAGGCAGAGGGTTACTTGACTTCAACTGCTCGGTTTGTTGTTGGTTGGGTTCTTTTGTTTTGTTTGTGTTTGTTCTGTGCATGTGCCCATTACTATCACCAGCGATGGGCACATGCAAATTTAGCGAATCTTCGCTACTCTCAGCCAACCTTATTTGCATGAGCGTTTTTGGGAGAATGACTCCCTTTTTTAAAATCACTACTGTAACGGCTGCAACAGTGGCCTGTCGTTTTTTTACGTGGATTTTTGAGAATTTAGGCCTAAAAGACCATATAGTCGGCTGTTGATTCGTCCTTTTCTTTTTACTTTTTATAAAGACAATGGAGCAAATTTATCAGAAGTTTGCTCTGATTTTTCCCAAGTGGAAAAGTTACTCCAGTTTATTCCACCGAAAATGCTAAGATATTAACACTGAGAAATGGAAAAGTTCTGAAGGAAAAGTTTCTCCTTTAATGTGTGATTCTCATCCCCCTCCCCACCCCATATATATACATGTGTATATACACACACCCGAAAATGCTTCTACAACACCATTAACATGAGTCTAGGTAAATCAGGTGCTATACTGAATCTCAACCCTATTCCATGCAGGCATAAATTTAAAAAAGCTTGTGAAAAAAATCAAAGAGGGAATAGTAGAACATGAAACAGACAAGTTAATATTTTCCAAATGATGACCAGTAGTAGTTTATCTCTAGAAAGTGAATTCAGTGTTCATACTGGTCTTTCTGCCATGTCCTCTTGTATAACTTTAAATCAAACTATATATAGATACTAGTGTTTAAGCCCATTACATTAATGGTTGCTAGAATAGATGTGTAAACTTTTAGCACCATGGGGCGCTGAGACCTTTCTTTCTTTCTCTTTCTTTCTTTGCTTCCTGCTCCCCCTGTCCAGCAGTAGCCCTTCTCCCTTCCTTTTACCTCCCCCCCTGTCCAGCAGCACCCCTTCCCTGCTCCTCCTGACCAGCAGTAGCCCTTCTCCCTTCCTTTTACCTCCCCCCTGTCCAGCATCACCCTTTCCCTGCGCCCCCTATCCAGCAGTAGCCCTTCTCCCTTCCATTTACCTCCCCTCTGTCCAGCAGTACCCCTTCCCTGCTCCCCCTTTCCAGCAGTAGCCCTTCTCCCTTCCTTTTACCTCCATCCTGTCCAGCAGCATCCCTTCTCCCTTACTTTTACCTCCCTCCTGTCCAGTGGTACCCCCTTCTCCCTTCCCTGCTTCCCCCCTGTCCAGTAGTACCCCCTTCTCCCTTCCCTGCTTCCCCTGTCCAGCATCCGCTAGCCCAGGCAGCCTCGGGGCTTTTGCTAGGCCTGCCCACCTCACATTATCGAAGTGGGCTGGCCTAGCAAATGCCCCGCAGCTGCTTGATGAAACCGCAGCTGCTGCCGCTGCTGGTCCAGGGGTGAGAAGAAGAGGTGTCCAGGCAGCAGCAGCATAGTCAGAAGGCAGGAAGTCAGTCGGCATCAGAGATTGGGGCAGAAGGCAGGAAATCAGCTGAAGCAGGCACTGCACATGCACAGCACACCGCCACGGAGGCACGGAACACAGAGATTGAAGTGCGCATACGCGCTAAGGGTTTTATTATAGCGGATGTCATAATAGAAATTAATAATTTCTTTATGTACTATTGTATTTTATAATCAGTGAGAGATCTTTGTATACATTCTGTTATACTAGGATTCATCACCTTAAATCATCATTTGAAAAGAATATCTTCAACAGTATTGACTATGAGGAAAATATTTTTACATCTGAGGTATGCCTTGTGCCCCTTTTATTTTTTTTATTTATATATGAGTTCCTGTAGGCTTCTTCAAAAATGGACATATTAGACAATTGTAGTTATATAGTGTCTCTCAACCAACCAGGATCCTGCCATTAGAGGTCCTTGATGTCACAGAAAATGTGGCTTAGTATAATGTTTCGTGATTGCATGAGGGATTGCTTTTCTGGACTACACAGTGGCTACAGCTGAGTAACCTTTGGCTTGGAAATAAATTGAGCAATAACAGTTGACATTGTATATATGCAAATACCAGATGTTATGCTGTTTATGCCTTAAGTCCCTAAGAAATCTCTATATATCAAGCTGCACTAGACAGTCTTGCAGCATAGGTTTTAGTTATATTGATTTAGTCACACAAATCCTATTTTAGTTTATTTCTCTTTCAGAATTGATGTGTGAAGCAAACAGGATAAAAAAGATGTCCTAGAATCATGCGGGCAAATAATTGAAAAGCCTAATGCCTTGTGTCCTTCATGCTTGTATCTTTATGATTTTCTTGCACCGTTAGAAACTTAGAAGGAAAAGTTATGTCTTACCTGATAACTTTCTTTCCTTTAGTCGCAGCATTTGAATCCAGAAACTTGTGGGCTGTGCCCATTTACCAGAAGATAGAGAAAGAGCACTGTTCTATTCGATTTGTGTACTTTATATATTGCACTATACACTAAGTTCAGGAGCAGTTTACATACAATTAAGGCTGTTTACAGTCAAATAACATAGTCAAATAGTAATAAAATTCTCCATAAAAACTTAATGATCTATAAAATTGAATGCTGATGAAAAAAAAGCCAGGTTTTCAACATCTTTTGAAAGGCAAGACATCCTAACTGATCAGAAATTACCTGAGGCAATGTATTCCATAAAGAGGGTCCCATATATGAAAATGCCCTTTTTCTAGTAGTTAAATGGATACACTGCAAAGAAGGAAGTTCAAACAAACTGTATTGAGAGTTGACGTAATACTCTGTCGTAACTTAGTTCTTTCAACTTCTCCCTAAGACAGCCTGAACTGTAAGAATCAAAATACTTTGAAAATAAGGCACAAAAGTTTAAATGATATCTTTTCATGAACTGGGAGCCAGTGCAGATCTTTCAAAATTGGAGTAATATTATCAGTTTTTTCTTAAATGAAATTAGCCTCGCTGTCGTGTTTTGAACTAACTGTAGCCTTTTAAGATCTACCTTGGGAAGGTCCACATAAAACACATTACAGTAGTCTAAATCTGCTTATTACAAATGCCTTATAGGACATCATTGTTCCTGCTCAGTTAGTATAACTCCTTCCAAAGAAGAACAGGAAGAAAGCAGCAACATCTACTTCCTCACAGAATGTATAACCAGAGAACATTATCACAGATTGAAGCTCAAGAAACATTAACAGTGCAACAACAACTCATGCAGTGAAAAAGACTCGGAAACTACAAAACTTGCTGAAAAATATCAGGATTAATCTGCTGAGACTAAAGGAAATAAAGTTATCAGGTAAGACATAACTTTTCCTTTCTTAGCATCAGCAGCAGATGAATCCAGAAACTTGTGGGATATAGCAAAGTAGTCTTTACCTAGGGTAGGATTCTGAAATTCGTATGGCATGTACTGATCACCCAAAGGACACTTCCTATCGAGCTGCAATGTCCAGTTGATAGTGCTTTACAAAACTATTCTTGGAGGCCTACGTAGTAGCCCTGTAACTCTCCTCTTGAGAGAGAGAGAGACTTCAATTCAGCTCAGAAATCCACTACAGCTCACAACAAAGGTGGAAGTTGTTTACCAGAAAGGAGCATTGGCCTGCTTCATCCAACAAGCGATAGTTGCTTTGGATGCTGCTGATCCATAAAAGAGTACAAAAAGATGGTCTGAATAACAAAATTCATTTGCTACCTGTAGATACTGAATCAAAACACGACGAATGTCATGAGTTCAAAGTAAGAGAAAGTCCTTAGAATAATCTGCCTGGAAAAAGGAAGGAAGAAAAAGTGGCTAGTTTAGATGAAACAACGAAACCACTTTAGGAAGAAAGGAAAGTACCATTCAAACTGTAACTCCTGCTTCTTTAAAGCATAGAAAGAGATCTCTGCAAAACAAAGCTTGTTCGGACACTCTACAGGCAAAGGCCATAGCTACTAAGAACACCATTTTAAGTGTAAGATCCTTTAATGTTGCCTTCTTCATAGGCTTAAAAGGAAGCAGTTGTAGAGCCTTTAGAATTAGATTCAATTTCCACGCAGAACAAGAACAATGAACAGGCGGTCTAAGATGAATTGCCTTTTTCAGAAAACAAACCACATCCAGATGTGACCCTAAAGAGGAATTGGAATTTCTGCCCCAATAACAGGCGAATGCCACATAAACCTTGAGCAAATTACACCCTAAACCTTTATGAAGTCCATCCTGGAGAAATGGCAAAACTTGTGGCAGAGGAGTGTGAAAGGAATCAAAGCCCTGTCTGTGCACTATGCTTCAAAAATGCACCAGATGTGTACAAACGTCAAGGTAGAGCTTTTTATCACTTGTAGTAAAATTGTGATAACCCCCTCTGTATATTCTCTTCTCCTTAATCATGACCTTTTAAGATCCAAGCCATAAAACCAAATTGGGATGGAAACCGGACCTTGATGTTGAAAAGACTACAACAGATGCAGCTGAACAGCTTGTCAACTAAGAGTCGAATTAAGACTGTCTGGGCCAATTTGGTGCTATGATAGTTACCAGTCCTTGAGGAAGAACTCTGTGCAGAATCCTGCCCATCATAGGCCATGGCAGGAACACATGCAGATCCTTTAATGTTACCTTCTTCATAGGCTTAAAAGGAAGCAGTTGTAGAGCCTTTAGAATTAGATTCAATTTCCATGGAGAACAAGAACAATGAACAGGCGGTCCACAGCCAAGGATTTAGAATAATAATAATAACTTTATTCTTCTATACCGCCATAGTCGTGAGACTTCTAGGTGGTTTACATTGAAGAGGGCTGGACAGTCAGCGAGTTACAATATGCAGAGTTAAGAGAAATACAGCATGCAGAATCTTAAGGAGACCCCATAGACATCATATATCTAGATTTCCAAAAAGCCTTTGACAAGGTGCCCCATGAACGCCTACTCCGGAAACTGAAGAACCATGGGGTGGAAGGTGATGTACATAGATGGATCAGAAGCTGGTTGGAAGGTAGGAAACAGAGGGTAGGAGTGAAGGGTCACTACTCGGACTGATGGAGGGTCACGAGTGGGGTCCCGCAGGGCTCTATACTAGGGCCACTGCTATTTAATATAATCATAAATGATCTAGAAACAGGGACGAAGTGTGAGATAATAAAATTTGCGGACGACACCAAACTATTTAGTGGAACTCGGACTAAAGAGGACTGTGAAGAACTGCAAAGGGACTTGAACAAACTAGGGGAATGGGCGACAAGATGGCAGATGAAGTTCAATATTGAGAAATGTAAAGTATTACATGTGGGAAACAGAAACCTGAGGTACAACTATACAATGGGAGGGGTGTTTTTAAATGAGAGTACCCAAGAAAGGGACTTGGGGGTAATGGTGGACATGACAATGAAGCCGACGGCACAGTGCGCAGCGGCCGCTAAGAAGGCAAATAGAATGCTAGGCATCATCAAGAAGGGTATTACAACCAGAACGAAAGAAGTTATCCTGCCATTGTATCGAGCAATGGTGCATCCGCATCTGGAGTACTGCGTCCAATATTGGTCGCCGTACCTTAAGAAGGATATGACGATACTCGAGAGGGTTCAGAGGAGATCGACGCATCTGATAAAATGTTTGGAAAACCTTTCATACGCTGAGAGATTGGAAAAACTGGGACTCTTTTCCCTGGAGAAGAGAAGACTTAGAGGGGATATGATAGAAACTTACAAGATCATGAAGGGCATAGAGAAAGTAGAGAGGGACAGATTCTTCAAACTTTCAAATAATAAAAGAACAAGAGGACATTCGGAAAAGTTGAAAGGTGACAGATTCAAAACGAATGCTAGGAAGTTCTTCTTTACCCAACGTGTGGTGGACACCTGGAATGCGCTTCCAGAGGGCGTAATAGGGCAAAGTACGGTACTGGAGTTCAAGAAGGGATTGGACAATTTCCTGCTGGAAAAGGGGATAGAGGGGTATAGATAGATGATTACTGCACAGGTCCTGGACCTGTTGGGCCGCCGCGTGAGCGGACTGCCTGGCACGATGGACCTCAGGTCTGACCCAGTAGAGGCATTTCTTTTGTTCTTATGTTCTTAAGAAAGGCAGTAAATACAATATACGTATAGTTTACAATGAAGAGAGCTGGACAGTCAGCGAGTTACAATATGCAGAGATAAGAGAAATACAGCATGCAGAATAAATTTTTGTCTTATATGCAGGAGTGGACATGTTTGAAATATTAGAAATTGATTTAGTGTTTTGTGTAGATACTTTTTAGGTGATATTTCTGTCGAATAAGGCAGTTTTTATAGCTTTTCTAAAGGCTGAAAAACTGGTCGACTTTGGCATTGCGCAGAGTCATCATCAGATCCATGATGGGCATGCCCCATCTGTGAGTCACCATCTGAAATGCTTTCGATGACAGTTCCTACAGAGCTGGGTCCAGGGAGGTTCTTCTGAGAAAATCTGTTTGAACATTGAAAGCTCCTGCGATATGTGCCATGAAAAGCTGTTGCAAGTTACATTGCACCTGCTGAAGTAGAAGAGCTTCTATAGCCAAGGGCAGACTACAAGTACTGCACTGCCTATAGATATATGCTACCACCATGTTGTTGTCCAAGATTACCTGAATTGATTTATTCTCCAGTAGAAGCTGAAACACCTGTAATGCCAGGCAGCTTGCATGCAGCTCTAAATGATTGATTGGCCAAAGAGATGTCACTTTGCTCCAGTGTTCTTGGGCACTGTGAAGCAGGCAGTGCACCCCCCAACCTGTGAGACTGGCATCCATCATTATTACTATCCAAGAGGGCATCCCCAACTGAAGCCCACAAGTGAGATGTATTGGAGATAGCTGCGCTTCATCTGAGGCATCCATAGGAGGTACACAGTGTACTCCTGAGACACTGGAGACCAATGACTTAGGAAAGAGTACTGGAGGGGGTCGCATATGTGCTCTATCCCAAGGAACTAATGTCCAGTGTTGCTGCCATCGACCCAAGAACCTGGACATAATCCCATGTGCTCAGATTTGAACTTGCAATAATGAGCAAATCTGGTCTTCAAGTTTGCACCTCCTCTAATCTGGCAGAAATACCTTACCTCTGATAGTGTCAAAACTAACTAACTAAAACTTAATTTTATATACTGGGTCTTCAGCTAAAAAGTTGCTCGATTCGGTTTACAATAATGTAAGTATAGTACATAAATATAGAAGAAGAATGTAATCTAGAATGGCTTAGTTTTCAAAGTGTTTAGTAAACAAGAAAGTTTTCAGAACTTTCCAAAATAAAATGAAGTGGCCTAGACATCTATGTGAAAGCAGTAACTCTTTCCAGAGCTCAGTTAGTTTGAAAATGAAAGAGTAGCTGAGTCTCTTGAAAGTTCTGTTTTTACCCCTAAGGGAAGGAAATGTAAGTTTTAATTTATTTGAACTCCTAGCGAGATGAGATCTTCGTACATTCCAATCTAAAGGAACCAAAGTAATAAAAATGCCAGAACTAAAAGGGGCTATAGCTGAACTGCTTCAACTAATAGCCAATCTGTTGATCAAATCAGGAAGGATTCCAGAAGACTGGAAAGTGGCAAATGTTACGCTGATCTTCAAGAAAGGTTCGAGGGGAGATCCGGGAAGCTACAGACCAGTGAGTCTGACCTCGGTACCTGGAAAGATGGTAGAGGCGCTGATGGTAGAGGCATCATTGATCATCTTGATGAATATAATCTGATGAGGACCAACCAGCACAGCTTCAGCAAAGGAAGATCTTGCTTGACGAACTTGCTGCACTTCTTTGAGAGAGTAAACAAGCAGATAGACAAGGGTGACCTACTCGACATTGTATATCTGGATTTTTAGAAGGCGTTCAACCAGTGGCATACCAAGGAGGGGTGGGGGGTGCACAGCCGGCCAGGTCCGTAGCGGCGTGGGCCGGGGGAAAGGAAGGGGAGAGGCGCTTTTTTTCCCGTGGCAGGGAAGGCAGGATGTAGGCAGGCAAGCTGGCTTTAGCGCGGCAGGGAGGGAGATAGGTAGACAGGCAGGCTGGCTTTGTGGTGGCCAAAATCTGGAAGGTAGTGGGGGGACATAAGGAGTCACTGGGGGCACTATGGACACAGGACGGGGACACTGGGGGCACCATGGACACAGGATGGAGGCACTGGGAGCACCATGGACACGGGATGGAGGCACTGGGGGCACTATGGACACAGGATGGAGGCACTGGGGGCACTATGGACACGGGAAGGAGGCACTGGGGGCACTATGGACACGGGAAGGAGGCACTGAGGGCACTATGGACACAGTACGGAGGCACTAGGGGCACTAAGGACATGGGAAGGAAGGAGGGAGGGAATAGAAAGGGACAATTGTTGGGCCTGAGTGCAGAAAGAAAGAAAGGATACACAGTCAATTAATAGATGTCCCCTTTTGATGAAAAAATAAATGGTCACATTACCTCTGACTTACTTTCTCTGCAGCAGAGTCGGCAGCCATGCTGAGGTGCAGGAAGGTCCCACGCTGACTCGTCTGCTGGCTCTGCTCTGGAAGAAGTAAGTTATGTCGGAGGGGGTGGACCAGGCAGACGCAGTCATTGCGGGACTTTGCCACTACTCCCTGCGTCTGCCGGGTCCACCCCCTTCGACTTAACTTACTTCTGGAGCAGAGTCAGCAGACGAGTCATCGCGGGACCTTCCAGCATGCGGCTGCTGAGTCCGCTCCAGAGCAAATACGTCGGAGTGGGGTGGACTGGTAGCCGGCAGCTACAATCATTGTGGGACATTGCTGCATGAAGGGAGAGAAAGGAGCAGGATTGCTGGAATAGAAGAGTGGTGGAGGGAAAGAAAGGGGGCAGGGTGGTATGGAAAGGTGGTGCTGATAGAATTGATGTACAGAGAAAGGGGAGAGACATAAGGGGGAAGGATATTGGAGGGAGAGAAAGGGGCAGATGCTGATTGAAGAGGGGTGGATGGTGAGAGAAAGGGCAGACATTGGCTGGTAGTGGGGAGCCTATGCTGGATGGAAGTGCAGATGGGAGAGATAAGGGAGCAAATGCAGGAAGGAAATGGGAGAAGAGAAAGAGGGAAGCAGACGCTGGATAGAAGTGGACAGAGAGAGGAGAAGGTACTAGATGGAAGGGTTGGAGAAAGAGGGTACATGATGGAAGGAGGGGATAAATAAAAGGAGGGCACATGATGGGGAGAAAAGGATTGAGTTAGGGAAACACTAGAGGGGTGAGGGGAAACCTTTGTCTGTGTATTTCTATTTTATCCCCCTTTTACAAAACTGTGGAGCGTTTTTTAGCGCCAGCCATGGTGGTAGCAGCTCTGATGCTCAGAATTCTATGAGCGTCAGAGCTGTTACCACCATGGCTAAAATTCACACTCAGTTTTGTAAAAGGGGGAGGGGTTAGTTTGTGTTGAGACATATTCCATACTAGGTGAAAGTGTTTTCTGTGTTCTGTGTATTCGAAAGACATGGTTTTTTTGTTAGGACTGACTGCAGGATTGATCTGTACTAGTCTGGTTTGTTTAGTTTTACATTGGGTGTATTGATGTTGTACTGCTCACTACAGTATGTAAGATGCTGCCTTTTCCTAGGTACTCATGTGTTACATGTGGCTTGTTACTAAAAATCATGTTTTTCGTACAGATGGGGGGGTGTCAAAAAATGATGGGCCCCAGGTGTCACATATGCTAGGTACGCCACTGCGTTCAATAAGGATCCGCATGAACGACTACTTCGAAAAATTGCGAGCCATGGAATCAAGGGTGAAATACTCACGTGAATTAAAAGCTGGCCGGTGCATAGGAAACAGAGAGTGGGGTAGATGGACAAGACTCAGACTGGAAAAGCATCACGAGTGGAGTGCCGCAGGGTTTGGTGCTTGGATCCGTGCTCTTCAACATATTTATAAATGACCTGGAAATTGGTACGACGAGTGAGGTGATTAAATTTGCAGACGATACGAAGTTATTCAGAGTAGTTAAGACGCAGGAGGATTGCGAAGACCTGCAACGTGACATAAATACACTCGAGAAATGGTCCATGACATGGCAAGTAAGGTTTAACGTGGATAAGTGTAAGGTGATGCATGTTGGTAACAAAAATCTTATACATGAATACAGGATGTCCAGTGCAGTACTTGGAGACACCCCCCCCCCCCCCCAGGAAAGAGACTTGGGAGTACTGGTCGACAAGTCAATGCCACCACCGCGCAATGCGCGGTGGCTGCAAAAAGGGCAAACAGAATGCTAGGAATAATTAAGGGGATCATGAACAGATCAGAGAAGGTTATCATGCCGCTGTACTGGGCCATGGTACGCCCTTACCTGGAATACTTCATCCAGCACTGGTCACTGTACATGAAGAAGGACACAGTACTACTCGAAAGAGTCCAGAGAAGAGCAACTAAAATGGTTAAGGGGCTGGAGGAGTTGCCATACAATGAGAGATTAGAGAAACTGGGCCTCTTCTCCCTTGAAAAGAGGAGACTGAGTGGGGACTTGATCGAAATATTCAAGTTAATGAAGGGAGTAGATTTAGTAGATAAAGACAGGTTGTTCACCCTCTCCAAGGTAGAGAGAACGAGGGGGCACTCTCTAAAGTTAAAAGGGGATAGATTCCGTACAACGTAAGGAAGTTCCTCTTCCTCAGGGAGTGGTAGAAAACTGGAACGCTCTTCCGGAGGCTGTTATAGGGGAAAACACCCTCCAGGGATTCAAGACAAAGTTAGACAAGTTCCTGCTGAACCAGAACGTACGCAAGTAAAGCTAGTCTCAGTAAGGGCACTGATCTTTGACCTAAGGGCCGCCGCGTGAGCAGATTGCTGGGCACGATGGACCACTGGTCTGACCCAGCAGCGACAATACTTATGTGTTCTTATGGTATATAAGACATGAAGATGGGTAATGTAAATTCACCAAGGTAATGGTCCAACCAAGGGACTCTCTGCCAGCGTACATTGGCAATAGCAGGGCTGTGGGAGGTAAAATCCATAAAGGTGATAATGTTGAGAGAGTGACCTTTCTCGTGAGTGGGTGTCATTTGAGGCAAGGGTAAATCCAAAGAATGAAGCAAGGAAATTAAGTCAAGAGACTGCAATGGAAGAAGAGAATTCTCGAATATATTGGTAATCTAGCCCTGAGAGAGAGATCAAAAGATAAATCACTGTGGCAGTTTCATGCTGATTCTCTTGTTCTGATGATCCCTGAATCAATCAGTTGTCCAGATAAGACTGAAAGAGATTGCTGCCACCACCACCATGACCTTCTAAAAGGCAATGTGCGGCGGCGGCGAAAAGGGCAAACAGAATGCTTGGAATGATTAAGAAGGGGATCATGAACAGATCAAAGAAGGTTATCATGCCGCTGTACCGGGCCATGGTACGCCCTCAAATGGAATACTGCGTCCAGCACTGGTCACCGTACTTGAAGAAGGACACGGTACTACTTGAAAGGGTCCAGAGAAGAGCGACTAAAATGGTCAAGGGGCTGAAGGAGTTGTCATACAGTGAGAGATTAGAGAAACTGGGCCTCTTCTCCCTTGAAAAGAGGAGACTGAGAGGGGACATGATTGAAATCTTCAAGATAATGAAGGGAATAGACTTAATAGATAAAGACAGGTTGTTCACCCTCTTCAAGGTAGGGAGAACGAGAGGGTACTCTCTAAAGTTAAAAGGGGATAGATTCCGTACAAAGGTAAGGAAGTTCTTTTTCACCCAGAGAGTGGTGGAAAACTGGAACGCTCTTCCGGAGGCTGTCGTAGGGGAATCCCTCCAGGGATTCAAGACAAAGTTAGACAAGTTCCTGCAGAACTGGAACGTACGCAGGTAGGGCTGGTCTTGGTTAGGGCACTGGTCTTTGACCTAGGGGCCACTGCGTGAGCGGACTGCTGGGCACGATGGACCACTGGTCTGACCCAGCAGTGGCAATTATGTTCTGGGTACTGCAGCTAAACCAAATGGCATTGTTTGGAACTAAAAATGCTGTCCCAGAACCAAAAAATGAAGGTTTCTCTGGTATGGGTGCTAAATTGGGATATGCAAGTATGTCTCTTTGAGATCCAGAGCTGTAAGAAACTCTCCTGGCTGAACTTCTGCGAGTCAACAGAAAAAGAGAAGTCTTCCTTTGCCCAGCACAGCGAGAAAGCGAGAAACAAAAGAAAGGTAAAGCTGATGTCACAATATAACACAAGGGATTTTATTGGAAGTTCCTATGGGAAGTCCCAACTAGGATCCTGGTTTCGGCAGAACACTGCCTTCCTCAGGGGATATACCAAACTGATAACAGGTTATTATAGTGGTATCTCTATTTCAGGTAGTCTTGAAAAAGACCTTTAGGAACGTACTGAAGTACTGACAGCCAAACTTCTAAAGAAACTTGTCAAGGAGCTCTGTGAGAACCGAAACCAGGATCCTAGTTGGGACTTCCCATAGGAACTTTCAATAAAATCCCTTGTGTTGTATTGTGATATTGGCTTTGCCTTTCTTTTGTGTTGAACTTCTGCGAGGAAAGAATGGAGCAATTCCGTCTGAAAAAGTGTGAATCAAAGAAATTTGTTCACCTTTTTGAGGTCCAATACCAGACGGTAGGAACCTCCTTTCTTTGGTACTTCAAAGTAAATGGAGTACTGCTCTTATCTTTTTCAAGGTTTGGGATTGATTTCTCTGCATCTAAGTCTTTTAATAACTGTAGAGTGGACAGAACCACTGTTCTCCTTGCCAAGGCCTTGAACTGGAATTCCAAGAAATTACCTCCAATGGGAGAGGTGAATTCTAATTTGTAACTTTCTCTGATAACTTTGAGAACCCACTGATCTGTGGTAATTTTGCTGAATTTAACTTAAACATACCCTGGCAGCATAAAAGTTGTAAATAGTGACTTGAAGGGACAGTGCAGACACCTCAAAGGATGCCTTCAGCATCAATTCCAACTTCATTTCCTGGATGTCCTTCAGTGCAATCCCTGCATCCACCGGGACAGTGTTTTGTTTTGTTTTTGTTACTGCTGCCACCATTGCGTCCACCTTGGAAGTTTAAGCTTGTCCTGTTCCAGACATGCAACAGGATAAAGTTGCGACATAGCCTTAGCCACCCATAGGCTGACTTCTGGGGTGAACTACTGAGCCATTATGAGCTCCTGAATCACCTCATGTACTGAAAAAACCTCTATAGACCTCTCCCTCTAGTGGCCAGTTGCCTGCAGGATCAGAGTACCCTTGAGAAAATTCTACCCCTCTCTCTAGTAGAGAATGACACAAGTAAAAAAAATTTGTCCTCATCTCTGCCCCATCCCTGTGAGCTCGGTCCCTGCCCCCGCTCCATCCCATAAGCTCGGTCCCTGTCCCCGCAAGCTCGATCCCCATCCTGTTCCTGCAAACTGTCTGATCCCATCTGCACAAGCCTCGAATAGTTATGATTTTATATTGAACTTATTTTATTAAAGTATAAAAAGAAAAAATATTCTGTACAGTTGTCATTTTATAACACAAATAATACAGAGCAAGGATCAACAAAACTCCTGTCTCCCTTCCCCTTCACAAATATCCCCTCCACTATCGAGAAAACTGAATAAACCAAATTATTATAGAATGCTACAAAGAAAAATCATGCTAATAGAATACTGCTGTCACACATGACAGGAATAGTATCAGGGGAGTGCAACTAGGACAACTGTCCCCTGGTCAGATAGAGCCCTAAGCAAGGTGGAAGCTAAAGAAGCATAGCCTGGGCTTTGGGTCCCCAGTTATGTCTAACACCAGCTCTAGCAGGATGCATATTTCAAATCTTATGTGTTCTAATCACAAAATAGAAAATAAAATTATTTTTTCTACCTTTTGTTGTCTCATCATTTTATTCTTCAAATCATGTTGGTCTCAGACGCTGGTCTCTGTTTTATTTAGTCTTCTCAATTCACTTGCCAGGATCTCCTGACCATTTGACATTTCTTCTTTCTCCATGCTCACCATCCATCTTCTGTCTCTGGTAATGTATTGTTCCCCATGTTCAGCATCTCCCTTCTCTCTGTCTTCTATATGTCCCTTTCTAGTATTTCCCCTGTGCCCATTTCCCTGCCTTCATCATCTCACCATTCTATGATTCCCTCCCCCTGTATACAGTATCACTCCTCTATATCCCTATGCCCTCCCCTGTCCAGCATCTTCCTTCTGCGTTCTTATTCTTCCCCATATCTAGCATCTTCTCTCTGTGTCCATATACCCTCCCGAGTCCATATACCACCCCCATGCAGCATTCCCCTTTTTGTCCCTGTTCCTATGCTCCCATCCATGCCCACCATCTCCCCTCTTTTTGTATATCTCCCTATGTCCAGCTTCTCCCTTCTCTTATTCCCTTACACCAATGTGTGTCTCACACTCTCTTTTTCCTCCCTCCCTCTGCTATGTTCAATATTTCACTCACTCTTTCTTCATCCCTTTGATTCAGCTTTTCTCTTTCCTTCTCTCTCTTCCTCCCTGAGGGTCTTGCACCTCTCTCCCTTCCCTCTAGTCCACTTCCCATGGGTCCAACACCTCTATACCCTCCCTTCAGTGCCCAGGTATGGGTCTGGCACCTTTCCCTTCCCTCCAGCTCCACTCCATCCACCATGTTGGCTCAGCCCCTCTTTCCCTTTCCCCCAATCCCAGGACCTGATCCAGCAACTGTCTCCCTTCCTTTCAGCTCCAGCTGCCCAAGCAAACCCACCCCCCACTTGTCCAGAACATTCTTCCCGCTGAGTTCCTCCTTCTGATGTAACTTCCTGCGCAGTGAAACCAGAAGTTACATCGGAAGGAGGAACTCAGCAGGAAGAAGGTTCAGAAGTAGCTTTGCGTGCGATGTTGCCTCTTCGTCCACGAAGCTTCTAAGAGGCAGGTAGGCCCACTCCAGGAGGCGCAAAGGGGATGACCCAGGGGAGTTGCAGGTTTGTTGGGGGTTTTTTTTGCCAGTTTTGACCCGCAATTGGGAGCGAGGGTGGGGGGCTGCTGGACCCGTGATCACGAGGGATGCTGCTTGCCAGGATGGGTGGGAATGGAGGCAACTCGCGGCAGATCCTTTACCACAGGGACAAGGCCATTCACAACTGCGGGGTGCTGAAAAGCCTTGTCCCTGTACCAGCAGCAAATGGTTGATTTTATTCCCCATTCCTGCGAGTTAGCAACCACTACCCATGGGAAACATTCCCCGTGTCATTCTCTACCCTCAATTGACCAATTCCTGGCCTAGTCAGAGAACCAGGCAGAAAGCTCTCTCTCTCCCTCTAGTGGGCAAGTCGCAGCAAGAACACCTGAATGAACAGAAAGTGAGCAGGAATAAAAAAGGTAGGACAAGAGAAAGGGAGAGAGAACCATGGAGAGGTCAAGGACAGAAGGAGCCTAAAGAAAGTTCTAACTAGTTGCCTTTTTACTACAGGACTGAGAGTGCGCCTCCAGTTGGAAGCTGTGAACTAGTGAATGACATGGAGACTTCACATAGCTCTCCCCCCCACACCTCAATAAAATTACACTCATTGCAATCATATTTAAATGAAATTAAGTGTTAGTAAATTACCCTGTTGGTTTCAGGTACAAAACAAACTAACTAAGTTCTTGTGGATGTTTGTTTCTAGATGCTTCTGATGAGAGAAGATATGAAAGTAGTTCAAGAGAGACTTCTTAAAGAAATGGTAAATGAGTCTTTCTTACCTAAATCTGCTCTTTTGTTTTTTATAAAAGCCCACTCCACATCCAGATACAGATTGATTTTGGTTGAATTAAGTTGTTCAGATATGTGATGTTCCAAGAGTGCTAACAATTTTATTTTGATTGAGCTGAAAAGGAATTTGTTTACCTGTAAATTTATGCAGAGTATTGCATCTTGAATTAAAATAGGAGAAAGGTTCTTTTTTACCCAAAATATTATGCTCCTTTTAGTTATTATTTGCTTAACTTCTTTGAAGGTATGAATAAACATGTGGCTAAAGGTGAGCCGGTTGATATAGGGTATCTAGATTTTCAGAAAACTTTTGAAAATTAAAGAGTCATAGGATAGGTGGCAAAGTTCAGTTGTGGATTAGGAATTGGTTATTGTGACATAATAATACAATGGAATTCATTATGTCACATATATAGAATGAAAAGATCAATAGCCAGAAGCCTAAGAAATAAAATGGGGGAGTTGGAGACACTAGCAAGACGCGAAGAAATAGATATCATTGGCATAACAGAAACGTGGTGGAATGAGGAAAACGAATGGGATACAGTACTGCAGGGATACAAGCTTTACAGAAGAGACAGAACAGGACAGAAAGGGGGAGGCATTGCCCTATATGTCCAGGAGGGAGAATCTACTGGAGTAGGGAAGGCGGAGGAGAAAAAGAAACTGGAGTCCCTCTGGGTAAAAATCCCCAGACAGAACGGAGCAGACACAAAAATAGGTCTCTACTATCGACCTCCAGGTCAGACGGAGGAAACAGACTCTGAGATGATAGAAGAAATAAGACATGAATGTAGGACGGGAAATGTAACGATCATGGGAGACTTCAATTTCCCAGGAATAGACTGGAACCTAGTAACCTCAAGCTGCGGCAGGGAGATAAAGTTCCTGGAAATGGTGGGTGACTGCTTCCTGGAACAAATGGTAGAAGAACCGACAAGAGGAAACGCCACCTTGGACTTGGTCCTAAATGGCATAACTGGGCAAACAAAAGAAATAGAAGTCACGGTCCCGCTGGGGACGAGCGATCACAGTATGATCTACTTTAAACTCGACATCGGAAAGGGGAAGCGAACCAAGACCCTAACCACAACATTTAACTTTAAAAAAGGAAGATATGACAACATGAGAGCCATGGTAAGAAAAAGGATCAAAAAAAAGATAGCTTAAATTGAAACGGTAGAGCAAGCATGGTCCCTACTAAAAAATACTATCACCGAAGCACAGAATCTATACATTCCGCAGATAACCAAAGGAAGGAAAACTAAAGCCAAAAGAGAACCAGCTTGGCTAACCAAAGAGGTGAAGGATGCAGTTAGGGAAAAGAAGGACTCTTTTAAAAAATGAAAACGCGAGAATATAACCGAGGCTTGGAACAGTCACAAAGACGACCAGAAGAAGTGCCACAAGGCGGTGAGAGAAGCCAAAAGGGCCTATGAGGAAAAGATAGCCCAAGAGGCCAAAAACTTCAAACCCTTTTTTAGATATGTTAAGGGGAAAAAACCTGCAAAGGAGACAGTAGGCCCTCTCGACGACCAAGGAAGAAAAGGATACATCAAAGAAGACAAACAGATTGCAGACAGATTAAATTCCTTCTTTGCTTCTGTCTTTACCAAGGAAGATGCCACTTCAATACCCGAAACAGTGAAAGTTTTCAAGGGAGAAATAGAGGAGAGCCTGACCACAGTGAAGGTGGATCTGGACCAGATTTACTATCAGATTGACAAACTAAAAAGTGACAAATCCCCTGGCCCAGATGGAATTCACCCGAGAGTATTAAAGGAACTAAAGGTGGAAATCGGAGAACTACTGCAATCCCTCGCTAACATGTCAATTAGAACCGGATGGATACCAGAAGACTGGAAGATAGCGAACGTCATCCCAATCTTCAAAAAAGGATCAAGGGGAGAACCGGGAAACTATAGACCTGTGAGTCTCACATCGGTCCCTGGGAAAATGGTTGAAGCTTTGATTAAAGACAGCATAGTACAGCATCTAGATAACCATGACCTGCTGAAAGGTAGTCAGCATGGCTTCAGGAAAGGAAAGTCGTGCTTGACCAACTTACTTCAATTTTTTGAGGGAGTGAACAAACAAGTCGATAGCGGAGAACCGGTAGACATAATATACTTGGACTTCCAGAAAGCGTTCGACAAAGTACCTCATGCGAGACTTCTCAAAAAACTACAAAGTCATGGAATAGAAGGGGATATACTAAGATGGATAGGAAAATGGCTGGAAAACAGAAGACAGAGAGTGGGCATAAATGGGAAGTACTCAGACTGGAAAAAAGTAACTAGCGGTGTGCCTCAGGGCTCGGTTCTTGGGCCTATCTTATTCAATATCTTCGTAAATGACCTGGAAGAAGAAACGACCAGTGTTATTGTCAAGTTTGCAGATGACACAAAGCTATGCCGGACAATCAGGTCACAAAAAGACATCGAGGAACTTCAGAGAGATTTGAAGCAACTTGAGAGATGGGCAGAAAATTGGCAGATGAGTTTTAATGTGGAAAAATGCAAAGTGATGCACCTGGGCAGAAAAAACAAGAAGCATGAGTATAAACTGTTAGGTATAACATTGGGGAAGAGCGAACAAGAAAAAGACTTAGGGGTACTGATAGACAGGACCCTAAAGCCGTCGGCTCAATGCGCAGCGGCGGCAAAGAAAGCTAACAGGATGTTAGGCATGATAAAGAAGGGAATCACGAGTAGATCAAGGGAGGTCATAATGCCGCTTTATAGAGCAATGGTCAGACCACACTTGGAATACTGTGTCCAACACTGGTCTCCATACCTGAAGAAGTGCTGGAGAAGGTGCAGAGGAGAGCGACGAAGCTAGTAGAAGGTATGGAGAACTTGAGCTACAAGGATCGCCTCAGAAAACTGGGATTATTCACCCTTGAGAAGAGAAGACTGAGAGGGGATCTGATAGAGACTTTTAAATTGCTAAAAGGAATCGACAAAATGGAGCAAGCTCACTCACCAGCAGGGGGAAAGGATGGAGAGCAAGAAATAGCTTTATTCACATTGGCGAATGTGACCCAGACTCGGACCAGAGGTCATGGCCTGAAGCTGAGAGGGGACACGGCCAGGACAAATGTCAGAAAGTTCTGCTTCACACAGCGAGTGGTGAACGCCTGGAACTCTCTCCCGAAAGAGATGGTGGAAGAAACTACCATTCTAGGATTTAAGGGAAAATTGGACGCACATCTTCTTGCAGGACACATTGAGGTATACGAGTGACTAATGTATGCGTCAGGGTACGCCTGGCTGAGCCTCCGCGTGTGCGGATCACCGGACTGGATGGACCTCAGGTCTGATCCGGTGCAGGCATTTCTTATGTTCTTATGTTCTTAATAGCGATACAAAATGGAAATTATAATAATTTTATTAAAATTTGGGAGCCATTAACGTCTTTTTGTCATGATTAAATGCCATTTTTCTATTAGTTATACACCATATAGTATTGGGAGGGGGGAGGGATACAAATATAGGTTTCTTATTATGAATGAAGGGCTTTGATGGAGGGTGGGGAGAGGGTTACATTTGTATGTTTAGATTATAATGATAAGATATGCAAGTGCTCTGATTAATTGTGTTTATTATGATTGTTGTACACTTGATGAAAGTTTTAAAAATGAATAAAGAATTATATAAAAAAAAAGGAATTGGTTATTGGATAAAAAAACAGAGGGTAGGGTTAAATGATCATTTTTCTCAATGGAGGAGAGTAAACAGTGGAGTGCCGCAGGGATCTGTTCTTGGGCCAGTGCTATTTAACTTATTTATAAATGATCTGGAAATTGGACTGATGAGTGAGGTGATTAAATTTGCAGATGACACTAAACTGTTCAAAGTTGTTAAAATGCTGGCAGACTGAAAATTTGCAGGCAGACCTTAGGAAATTGGAAGACTGGGCATCCAAGTGGCAGATGAGATTTAATGTGGACAAATGCAAAGGAGTGCACATTGGGAAGAATAGCCCAAATCACAGTTATCAGATGTTAGGGTCCACATTGGGGGTTAGCTCCCAAGAAAATGATCTGGGTGTCATTGTAGACAATATGATGAAACCTTCCGCTCAATGTGTGGTGTCGGCGTCCAAAAAAGCAAACAAGATGCTAGGAATGATTTTAAAAGGGATGGTTAACAAGACTAAGAATGTTATAATGCCTCTGTATCACTCCATGGTGTGACCTTATCTGGAGTATTGTGTTCAATTCTGGTCTCCTTATCTCAAGAAAGATATAGTGGCACTAGAAAAGGTTCAAAGAAGAACAACCAAGATGATAAAGGGGATGGAACTCCTCTTGTATGAGTAAAGACTAAAAAGGTTAGAGCTTTTCAGCTTGGAAAAGAGACGTCTGAGGGGAGAACATAAGAACATAAGAATTTGCCTCCGATGGGTCAGATCAGAGGTCCATTCTGCCCAGCGGTCCGCTCCCGCAGCGGCCCCTCAGGCCTATCACCTGTGCAGTGATCCCTGGCTATTCCTTTAACCTAGCTCAACCCTATTTGTACCCCTTAATCCCTTTATCCTCTAGGAACCTATCTAAACCTTCTTTGAAGCCTTGTAACGCGCTCTGGCCTATCACGGCCTCCGGAAGCGCGTTCCATGTGTCCACCACCCTCTGGGTAAAAAAGAACTTCCTAGCGTTTGTTCTAAACCTGTCCCCTTTTAATTTCTCCGAGTGCCCCCTTGTACTTGTGGTTCCCCACATTGTGAAAAATATGTCCCTGTCTACCTTCTCTATGCCCTTCAGGATTTTGAAGGTTTCTATCATGTCTCCTTTAAGTCTCCGCTTTTCCAGGGAGAATAGCCCCAGCTTTTTCAATCTATCAGCATATGAGAAGTTTTCCATACCCTTTATCAGTTTAGTCGCTCTTCTCTGGACTCCCTCATGTCCTTCTTGAGGTATGGCGACCAGTACTGGACACAGTACTCCAGATGCGGGCGCACCATTGCACGATACAGTGGCATGATGACTTCCTTCGTCCTGGCAGTGATACCCTTTTTAATGATACCCAACATTTGGTTTGCTTTCCTTGAGGCCATCGCACATTGTGCCGACGCCTTCAATGATGTGTCTACCATCACCCCCAGGTCTCTTTCAAGGTTACTTACCCCTAGCAGCGATCCCCCCATTTTGTAGCTGAACATCGGGTTCTTTTTCCCTACATGCATGACCTTGCATTTCTCTATGTTAAAGCTCATTTGCCACTTTTTTGCCCACTCTTCCAGTCTTGCTAGGTCCCTTTGCAGGTCTTCGCAGTCTTCCGCAGTTCTAACCCTGCTGCAGAGTTTGGTGTCATCCGCAAATTTTATAACCTGACATTTTCTTCTAAAATTTGCGGATGACACCAAACTCTGCAGCAGATATGATTGAAGTCTACAAAATCCTAAGTGGAGTAAAGCGGGTACAAGTGGATCAATTTTTCACTCCATCAAAAATGACAAAGACGAGGGGGACACTTCATGAAATTACAGGGAAATACTTTTAAAACCAATAGGAAGAAATATTTTTTTCACTCAGAGAATAGTTAAGCTCTGGAACGCATTGCCAGAGGTTGTGGTAAGAGCAGATAGCGTAGCTGGTTTTAAGAAAAATTTTGACAATTTCCTGGAGGAAATATCCATAGTCTGTTATTGAGAAAGACATGGGGAAGCAACTGCTTGCCCTGGATCGGTAGCATGGAATATTGCTATTCTTTGGGGTTTTGCCAGGTTCTAATGACCTGGATTGGCCACTGTGAGGATGAGATATTGGGCTTGATGAACCATTGGTCTGACCCAGTAAGGCTATTCTTATGTTCTTATCAGCAAATATCTTCTGTATGAATAACAAAATCATCAGTTAGTTACATTTGTTAAATAGCCTCTGTGTTGGACTTTTTTAGTTCCTAAGAACTTTAATTAATTAATAGATGTTAGGACAGCGCTAAGATTTGATTTGCCTGAGACAGGCTGTGCTTTCCTGATAGAAATAGTCATATTTGCCTACTTTGTGTGCTACAAATTATTTGAATAGCAAAAGACAGTAAGACCTCTCTTTTTACCCTAAGAAGGATTCTTAAGCCTATCAATTGTATTACTATGGAATGCAGAACATTAGCATATATACCCAGCAAGCATAAGCCAAATACTACTGCTGCAGCAGTTTGATATTCTGTGATATATTCTGTACTTTTCTAATGTGTATGCTCCTGTACTAAATTCTGTTGTGTTAAAAAAAGAACAAAAACAAGGAAGCAATTGTTCAACAATTCTTGACTCTACTTCTATGATTCTTTTTGTTAAGTTTGCATGGTGATGTCTGATTAATGCAATACCTTTTATCACAGCAAGAAGAGGAGCTGCTCAATGTTCGCAGAGGTCTGCAGTCACTTTTTATGAACGGAAACTGAAAGTTTTAATGCTAGTTATTTCCAATGGTATAAAGTGTATTTATGAAAAAAATCTTTTGAAATTTTGTACAGTGTGGAATTCTAAATATTTACTCTTTGTTGTAATAGTAAATTGCCTGAAAGCTAATGTCGCTGGTGCTTTTAAAATATCATTTTTTTAACTTTGGTAAAATTGCAATAAATTATATAGAAATGTCATATCCAAAACTGTTTGTTGGTGTTTAGCTGTTTTTCTTTTATTATACAAAGATTGAATATATGTAATATTTTAGCTTATTAGGAATAATTTAAGAGGACATTAATTAAAAAAAAAATCTTGAACTAATAGTCAAGTTCAGGGAAAAGAAAGTTGTTAAAATCATATTAAAATATTCAGTGTACTTAATGGACTTCAAATACTCTGTTCATGAAATGTTCTGTCTGACCTATGTTTTTTTAAATAATCTATAAGAAAATGTATGTGTACGCTTTTTTTTTCCTTTCAGTGTGACAGATTAAAAGAAACTTTTATTGTGCCTTGTTTCTGTGAGTTTTATTTACACTTTATCATGCATTTAGCATTGGTCAAGAGGAAGAGAAAAAGTCAGAATTCTTAAACTAAGGATATGTTAGAGTGCATTCAGATATAATTCTTATTTTGTAGAATTAGCATCAAGTTCCTAATATGGCTGTACTGGCATGTGTTATTTTAGAAATCGATACTCAGTCAGTGGTGCTTAGTGTTTTCCTGACCATCACTGGCATTATACCAAGAAATTCAATGTCAGGCCATGACTGGGCTTCAGCATTGAATTTTCAGAGCCAGCTAAAGCATAGCCGGTCCTGGCTCAGTACAAGATCGCGTACATCAATGTGCTATTGTGTGCAAATCGAGCACTGTTGTCTGTTGCCTGGCTTACGATCCACAGTGCCTCAGTAACTCTGCACACAATCCACAATAGATAAACTTAGTTTGCATACAAATGGGGTTCCAATGTCTTTCATTGACCCTGAAAAACCTCTCAACTATACCACATATTAGTTTATATGTATTATTATTTGAATATTTTATCAAAAAGCTTTGTTTAAGTTTAGTTAACTTTCAAGTGCAAGACAGCAGAGTGGAACTTATCTTAGGGCTCCTTTTACTAAGCCATGTTAGGGCTTTAACGTGTGCTAAATTGCCGCCCACGCTAGACCTTAACGCCAGCATTGAGCTGGCATTAGTTCTAGCCGCGTAGCGCGGGTTTAGCACGTGCTAAAATGCGTGCCCTAAAAACACTAACATGGCTTAGTAAAAGGAGCCCTTAGTCTGCGCCTGCCGACGTCCAAATCTCAGAAGACAAAATGAGCAGTCATTTTGTCCTCTGAGATTCAAACGCCTGCAGGCGCAGACCAAGATAAGTCCCACTCTGCTGTCTTGCACTTGAAAGTTAACTAAAGTTAAATAATAATACATATAAACTAATATGTGGTATAGTTGAGAGATTTTTCAGGGTCAATGAAAGACATCGGAACCCCATTTGTATGCAAACTAAGTTTATCCCTTGTGGATTGTTTGCAGAGTTACTGAGACACTGGTGGTCAAGCATGTATCAGCAGGAGCGAGCTTTCCGCGCTCCTGCATGGGCCCACGCCGCTTCCTGAATGACTGCCATCAGTTCTCACGAAGGGGGGGGTTAAAAAGGTATGGGGGATTTAAAAAGGTCCAGCTCCTCTGTCAAATTTAAGAACCCATTGTGGCCCATGAGTCACAAAGTTTGCCCACCCCTGGTCTAGATTCTATATATGGCATCTAAAAAATGCATGCTGAATTAAAAGTTACATGCCTAAATTTTTTTGCAAGTCAAAAAAAAGGGGGGGGGGGCTTGTAAATGGGAGGGTCATGGGTAGATCAGGGGCGTTCCTGGAATTTACATGCATACTTACACAATAACGGGGATCTGCACCTAATTTAAGCACAAGGATTTGCACCATGTTTCAGTTGGTGCAAATGAATGAGCCCAAAGGTATTTTATCTAAGCTCTATTTAAAGAACAGCACCCACTACTGTTTATTAAAACTAACTAGCTCCAACAATTGCTCATTAAGATTCTAATTATGGGCTCTAATTAACTTGTTATTCACTTAAATTATGCATACAAACTGGGTCTATACCCAAATTATGCACACAATTTGTAGCGCTTTTTATGTAATTTAGGGCATAGTGTCTACTTTTATGAGATATATGCATAATTACTGAGGATTAAATCAGTACTTATGCCTGTATTTATAAGGTGCATACATGTACACCAGCATATGCACACTGAAAATTACCCTGTCTTGCAGCAGGTGTACCTTGTGAGAAATTGCAGGGAAGCTGTTTTAAAGGGCACACTATATAAGTCTTTGTGCCTTCCTACTTAAGTGGCTTCTTATAAAATTAGGGCCTTATTCTAAAACTGGCGCCCAAAGTTAGTAGGCAGTAGGCAACCTGCGACCACCTAACGTATGTGGCTTTAATTGTTTTAAGCAGCGTACTTATTGGCTGCACAGATTAAAAAACATTTTTTTTAAATGGAGGTGCCTCCAAAAAAGCTGCCGTTATCCCACCTACAGAGTTATGTTATGATGCCCGATACCACTGTAGGCCCGGCTAACACCGGAAGTGGCATTAGACATCGTAAGTCGCCTCTGTAGGCGTGATTCTCATGACAGGTAGGCACTGGAAATGTAGGCCAGGGTTTTAAAGGCCTAGCTTTCATGTAACCGGATTCTGTAAATGGCGCCATTACGTGATTGGCAGTCATTTTTAAGGTGGCCAATGATAATGGCCTTACTGCCTAAAGGTCTTAATTTCTCTTCCAAATTTCAGGCAGGATGATTTTTTTTTCCCCTGATCCTTTCAGGTTTATCAGTTTACAATATGGTAATGATTATCTTGGAAGTCAATATAGCACTTCATTTCTTGGTGACTTATTTTTAACAGGTGTTTGTGTGCTATCTGATAGTAGCAGATAAAGCACAAATGGTTTGGCAAAACTTCTCATTGTTTTCTTATAAGAGATTGCAGTGGAATATTCAGCTAACGGTGGTCACTGCCAATTAAATTAGACCCAGATATTCAGCAGGGCAGCAGCTGGCAGTTACCCATGTGTCACCAATCTTCAGCAGAGGTACATGATTAACCTAGGCCAACCTAAGCTAACCAGATAGTTGTTCAGGTACCACTGCTAAATATTAATGCTGCCGGATAACTCCTGACTCTGCTCCTGCACCACTCTAGAAATAACTGGATAATTTTGTGATGGTCAGACAGGACGTTGCTGTTGCTGTGTATGCTTGTGGGATTCAGTCAGCACTTGTTAGCCAGTGGCATAGCAGCCGCTTGGATTGAACGTAAAATCCTACAGGCCCCTGGGCTTGTGGGCCCCTGCAAGGGAACAGGTGGATGCCCTTCAGTAATTCAGCACAGTCACACGCGCTCTCTTCAAAATACAGTAGCTATTCGGTATAAATATATATATGGATAGGAGAGGCATGCATCAGGGGCCCAATACATAATATTCTCTATATAATAGTCCTTATTTCTCTTTCCCCTCCCTCCATGCAACATTTATTATCACTCCCTCCTACCTCTTCAAGAGGCCAAGGGCACCAGTTTCTACATGCTGCCGGTAGCTGACCCCCAAAGCCTTTTCTCTGATCTATAATACGTCAGCGGGAAGGCTTCCGGGTCATTCACGGGCAGTTTGTAGGAACCGCTGCCCATGGCCTTTTGAAGAGAGCGAGAGTGTATATATACATATAACACCCACACTCTCTCTCTCTTCAAAAGAATCCAGATGTTAAAATGCTGTTCCCAAATACTTCAGTAAGCATCACAGAAGCACTTTGTGTTAATTTCCTGTAGTGGATAATCATTTAATCAAAGAACAAAATGTAACTGGGGTCAGAAAATGTTGCAGATGTGTTTCTGCAAGACATATGTACATATAAAAAAATGAAACCAATTATAATACATTAAATAACTTTGTTGTAACATGGACTTAAGAGTTTTACAAACTAATTATGATCAGATCAAAATGTCTCCTCAACATAATTGTGAATTACAGTGCATCAAACTGTGGTCTGTTATGCCAGGGGCTTTGGCATAGTGAAAGCCTGTACATGCATTTCCTCTTTCAAGATATGCAGCAAGACAGTTTAAACAAGTAGTAGTTGAGAAAAGAAGTTGCCTTCTGGTTCTTGTAGTTTACTTCAGTCTTCCGTTTTCTTTTCAGCCCATCTCCTAGTCCTCGGATATCGCAGAGTGAAACTCACTGAAGTGGTTGTCCCCATTGGCAGATAAGTGCTGGAGAGATTTCATCCGCACAGTCCTCCTTTTCCACCCTAAAGATCAGGCTACCGCGCACTGGACTCCGGGAAAGACCCGCCTGCTCTTCCCGACATGTGCTTAGCAGCGTTATCAAAAGGTAGCAATGTATTCTTCTCAGAAGAAACTCTTATGGCCTGTGGTACCTAGGATGAACAAGGCATACTTCATCAGTTTCCCTGTTATGCACTCTGTACTCCTCTGTTACTCTGAATTTTGCCCTGTAACTCAACACTAACCAGCCAGCTGATGTTATAGCATGTATAATTTGATGTTGTGGTAAAAGCACATAGCGTAACTGGTTTTAAGAAAGGTTTGGACAAATTCCTGGAGGAAAAGTCCATAGTCATGAAGACATGGGGGAAGCCTCTGCTTGCCCTGGATTGGTAGCATGGAATGTTGATACAATTTGGGATTCTAGAATCTTGCTACTCTTTGGGGATTCTGCATGGAATGTTGCTACTATTTGGGGTTCCGGAATCTTGCTTACTGTGAGATAATGGAATGTGGCTACTCCTTGGATTTTGGCCAGGTACTAGTGGCCTGGATTGGCTACCATAGGAACGGGCTACTAGGCTTGATGGACCATTGATCTGACCCAGTAAGGCTATTCTTATGTTCTTTTGTTAATAGGTATTCCAAAAGGTACCCAGGGACTGCAAGTCAAATAGTTGTGCACCACTGTTATACTGACAGTTAAACCATGTTAGTTCTGATTTTTACCCCCAGCATCCTACTTTTCTTTGAGGCAAATTAGAACTACAAGACTATAGATGCAATGATGTAAAGCCCACACTGTTGCAGCCTGTCTAGAAGACAAGCATTATAAAGTACCTGCCAAATTCACACATGAAGGTGGTGTATAAGTATACTCGAATAACACTGGCATTCATATTTCCCATTCGCCATATTAACTTACTAACATTCCAAGAATAAATACAACATACTTGACACTACAATTGGCAAGACATTGGTGCAGCTTTATTTAACATCAACACACAAATGATTATAACAAACTTCTAAACCCCTACAGCTAGAGGTGATGTTCTAACTTCACCAGTTACTCCCTTCAATAATAACTTCCCCATAACTTCCCTCCATGATCCACAGTGCCAAAATGTTATGCCTCTTGTCTCGTGGCAATGCTGCATATCAGCCTAAACTTGCTAGGTCTCTGTTGGGCCTACCTTTGTCAATTATCCATACATCTTCACAATCAAAACATACATTTTCCCACTAATAAGCTGTAAACTCCCACTCCCTCCCTCATACAATAGTCCCACCTTAAACCAACCTGAGTAGACAGAATGGGAGGAAAAATCTCAACCACCTCTTCCTTTCCCACTAAACCATTTTCCCACCCGGCTACAATCCTTACTTTCCCTCAGTTGCAAGCCCCACTCCCCAACACACCTTTACTCAATCCTCCTTTGCCTTACATTTTTTCATCAGCCAATTCCCTTCCATCCTAAATTCACCCACCACCTTTACTACATTGTTATACTTTAATCTCTGCTTTCCTTCACCCTGCTTTCCCTTCACCTACCCAGTAACCTTTAAACTCTCTCCTGTTTGCTCTGGGCTGCTCAGCCAATGTTATTCTCTCCACCTTAAAAATAGAGGATTTTTTTAAAAAATCTCTGTAGCGGCTGTCATTCGCCTGTATGTGTGCTATTTAAATTAAGGAAGAGGAATCACTGCTGAAGCTCAGAATCGTTAAGGATATTCATTCATTTTGAAACAAAATGAAAAGCACTACAATTTTCTAACAGTATACAGTAAAAACAAATGAAATACCCACAAAACTCTGAGAAATCATAAAAATGTGGTATGCACACCTCTGGGAATCTTTAGATTTTGCTTATCTATCTATTCTGAATTAGCTGATGTCACCTCTACCCAAAGAGATGTTAAGTGCAGGTGATGTCAGCACCTTCTCTTTTTTTTTTTCTTCTGAGTTTAAATGTAAGATCTGAATCTACGATTAAGCAGGAGCGCTTCCAATAGTTCAGCTCTGTTCAGCTTTACCTGCAAAATTTGTGCAGTGCTAGGTATTCTGTGTATTCATAAGCTCTGGGCCGTAGATGCTAGGTGAGATGTGAGAACACCAGTGCGTGGCATAAATTGTTGTAATAAGAGGAACACTGACCTTGTCAAGTGCTTGCTTGATGCATGTACTTCCATCTCATTGCTTTTATATTCATTTAGTTCTTTACGAATTGCTGCCTAGAATTAAAGTAGAGCACTAATATTATTGCAAGATCTGTTATTAAGGAGATACCATATCCACTAATTCTGTAAGTACATCATGTCAAGCTATAAAGCCTAAGAAATCAACCAGTTAATTGTTTCTTGGTGACTTCAGTAGAGATTGAAGACCAGTGTGACCATAGAAGCTCAACATTTTTTGGCTTTTTCTTACCTTGGACAAATAAACACTTCTGTCCCCTCTTCAATCCTGCATAAACAAAATCGATACATGGCTCTCTGCTAACCCAATTAGTATTTAATGCTACCAAATTTGTTGCACTTTGGCTAACAGGTCACTTGTCATATCCTCCTGTTTCGTCTTCTATTCAGAATACACCTCTCCAGCTGATTAGCTCCCTAAAGTATCTTGGTGTAGATTCTAATTTATCTTTTTCTGTATACATTTCTGCCACTGTTAGATCATGTTTTAGTCTCTTCATCTTATAAGCTCTCTCTGGTGCTGTCTTGGTGACACATTCTGTGCTACCCTTCTTTGCTCACTGGTCTTGTTATGCTTAGACTATTGTAACATCATCTTTGTCAGCCTATCTAAAGTTCAACTGAAGTATCTGCAGATGGTTCAGAACACCATCATCCAGTTACTTTTGCATGCCCATAAATCATGTCTCACCACTTCTTACACATCATCACTGGCTTTCAGTACCTTTTCACATACATTTTTAAAATCCTTACCCATGCTGATAAGGTATTGCACTCAGGGAATCCCTCATATCTTTTGGCTCTCATTTTCCCCTATACCCTCCCCATTCTTTACATTCAACTTCCCGTCTCTTTGTACACTTTCTCTGTTCCTATCTTGAATCAACCCATCGCTCTGCTTTCTTTTGCACAGTCTCTTCACTCTGGAATGCCCTTCCTATTGAAATTCATTCAGCTCAAACTCATCCTGCTTTTCAAACTCTTCTCAAAACCTGTCTTTTTGCTTAAGCTTACACAACCCTATGGGTGTTGTGAATCGGCACCAGTGATTACCTGGGTATGGACTACTTTTTTTTTCTCTCTCTCTCTCTCTCTCCCTTTCTCTCTCTGGTTTTATTGATTTTATGTAGTTCTTGTCCTTCCTTTTTTAGTTGTTTTTAAATTGTAAACCGCTCTGATTTATTGAAGGGCGGTATATCAAGTCCAAATAAATTAAATGAAACAACAGGTATCATAATCTACAGCAAAGCTACTGACCTGACAATCACTGGGCTCATGCTAAAACCTGGCCATAGTGATCTTCATACAATTTATTTATTCAGACTATTACAGTGCGTTCTCTAGGTACCAGACTAAAAGAATCGATGGGATCCTCTGTTTTTTCAGGGAGCAATATCATTTTTCCTTTACCTTGTCTGCTGCTGATAACCGTGTCCATGGCTTGTCTGCTCGCCGGTCATAGTCCTGGGCTTTTGCCACTTCAACATAATCACTGAACCGAATCAGGATTTTTCTGTCCCTCAGTTCATCAACTGTAGGCCTCTGGTTTAGCTGCAAGGATAAATTATTTACAAAAATGAATTAGGCATTGGTTAAACTTAGAGAAAAACAGTCGGGCATTGGGAGCAGTAAAGACTAAAAGATCAATGAATCCTTTCTCTGCACTTTTCTAGTCCTTTTATATTTCTTTATTTCAAAAATTTCTATTCCGCCTATCAACTAGGTGGATTAGAAAGTAAATGTACATAAAATGTCAGCCCTACAAAAAATACAAATTCAAATAAAACCATACTAAAATACGAACTCAGTAACAAATAAATTCAACAAGAAGAACATCAAAGCAGTGATTCCTTATTAATAGAAGGCTTTTACAAATAAAAGTTTTCAGTAGTTTTTTTTTATGATCCAAAGTTAGAACATAATCTTAATGGTCCATTCAGTGCATTTCACAATTTTGGGTCAGCTACAATAATAATTATATAATAACTATTCTTTCTGATTTTAAATTGGAAGTCATTTGGATATGGAAATGTTTAGCAGTATATTAAACACACATACAAAATCATAACAGATTCAGTTTAAATCCAAACAAGCCACATATTAAATTTTCTATTGACATATACCCCAAAATTCTGTATATGATACGTAATGTGATATATGCACATAACTAAATTAAATAATAGACTTAATTGGCATTGATAATTGTCAATGAGTACCTGCTATCTGATGTTAATTGGAGTTGAAAGTCAGGTGCATAAATTGGTAGGCGCATAGTACAAAGTGGTATGCGCTTTGTGCAAAGTGCTTAGTTAAAAGTAGTTCCGGTTGGGGCGGATCATGGAGGTGTTTTTTGACTTAGGTGCTGTTGTGAACACAAATTAGGCACAGGCATGTTGGTCAAGAAAACTCTGGAAAAACTGGAGTGCGCCTAAATGCTGGGATGCCTAGTGGCGCTAAGTACAAATCTATGCAGTGCGCATAACTTTTTTAGAATCACACTTGGTGCTGCGCTAGTTGTAGACAGGTGGGTATAGTAGTTGGGGGAGGCTCACCATAACCTATAAGGGAGTTCTAGTGAGATGTTTATCTGGCACCCTTTTTGTGAAGTTCACAGCAGTGCCCTGTAAGGTGTCCCACTGCTTTGTTGCCATGTCTGGGTGGCCAGTCCATTACAAGATTGGCCCCTCCCATGTCCAAATGGTCTTATTCTGGACGTTTGGGACTTGGATGAAATTTTGGCTGAAAATGTGGTATAAAGATAAGACGTCCTGGTGGTTTGGATGAACAATAGCCTGGACGTCCAGATAGATGATTAAATGCCATTTTTCTATTAATTACACACCACTTAATGTTGGGTGGGGGGAGGGTTTCAAGTGTAGGGTTTATGATCTTATAATGAATAATGGGCTTTGAGGGAGGGTGGGGGGAGGGTTACATTTATATTTATAGGATATAATGATAAGATGTTCAAGTGGTCTAATTAATAGTGTTTATTATGAATTTTTGTACACTTGATGAAAGTTTAAAAATGAATAAATAAATAAAAATTCTAGATGTATTTTTCAAAAATGGGCATTTTCCCACTGCCGACTCTGGGTGTCTAGCGCCATACACCCAAATCGTACTTAGATGTACGTTTTGATTATACCCCTCCACGTCTATACCGATATATGAGTGTGTATAACTTTATAATGAGGCTGTTATAACCAGCAGCTCTTGTTTCCCATTTTTAACAAATCAGACAAGTAGCTAAACCTGTATGAAAATCACAGAACAATGAAAGTAACTATAGCATTACCAAACTGTCCCGCAGAAGGAAGTGTCCTACTGTTGAAAACATTTTATTTATTTGTTTGTTTATATTTATTAACTGCCTTGGCCCTCTTTTACTATAAGCTGTGGTAGAGGCAGAGTGGCTTAGTAACAGAGAGCTTTTATGAAGAGATTCACCTGAGTGGCTACTACAGGCTGCTCCTTTGCAAGGTCAATTAAATCCTCAAGAAGAGCCCAACAACTGCTCTCTACAACACAATTGCCTTCCCCCAGGCCTCCCCATAACTCCCTTTACCCTAGTGAGATCCTTTGTGGGGCAGGAGCAATTTTTAGGGCTAGATTCACAAAGCAAACCAATCGTGCACCGATCGGTTTGTGAGCCCTTTTTTGACCCGATTTCCCTCTGACCCAATTCACTAACCTATGTATTGATCCCATCCCGATCTGTGCATGCAAATGAGGGGAATCGGCATGCAAAGCAGGAAGGATTCACTACCCTTTTTTCCTGACACACCGACTGGCTGGCTGATCAAGAACAAGCGACTGGTGAGGACCAGTCGCTTGTGTAAAAAACTGCTCTGCCCTGAATCCTCTCTCTGGCTCCCCGGCTCTCCTGCTCTCTGCCTGCCCCGACTCTCTTGCTCTCTGCTGCCCTTTCCCGCAGTGTGAGCCTGTGGTTTTAAAGCGGGGCTGCTCTGTGGGGAAGGGTGGCAGAGAGCACGAGAGTCAAAACTTGCCCACTCCCCCGGCCCGGTCCCCGGCCCAACCCGACACCCCCCTTGTACCTAAAAGTTGGGAGCAGGAAGGGTGCTCAGTCCCTCTTGCTCCATAGGCCTTCCTCCTGCCACCGGCACAGCCCATCTCCTGACCGGCACGGCCTGACCCAACACCCCTGTACCTAAAAGTTGGGAGCAGGAGGGGTGCTCCTTCGGACTCCAGCGACATGTCTGCCTGGGCCTTAGGCCCCATCCAGGCGCATCATGTAATGCACGGGGAGGGGCCTAAGGCCCTGATTGGCTCAGGTGCCTTGGGTTCCTCCCCCCTTGGAACTGAGCCTAAGGAAGTCCCTGATTGGCTCAGGCGCCTCAGACCCTTCCCAAGGGGGAGAAGCCCAAGGCCCCATTGCATCACATAATGCAATGGGGCAGGGCCTAAGGCCCCAGGCAGATGTGTCTCTGGAGTCCGGAAGAGCAGGAGAGACTGAGCACCCCTTCTGCTCCCAATTTTTAGGTATGGGGGTGTTGGGCCGGGCCTGGAATGGGCCATGCCAGTTGGGGGGTGTTCGGTATGGGGCGCTTTGTCGAGTAGGGGGAGCCATTTTTTTATAGGCCTGATATTTTGCAGCCTATTTAAAAAAAAAGAAAAAAAAAAAAGCCGCAGAAGCCCTGACAGCAGTGACAAGAGGCTGCTTCTCCTGTCACTACTGTCAGGGCTCTTCCCGACTCAATCCGATCCGTGCAGTCGGTTGGGGGCTTGCCTCCGATCACCCCCATTTGCATGAAGATGGTTGGTGAATATTTCGGCCTGCCTCCAATCGCACACAGATCGGACATGGATCGGATATGGATCGGAAGGTTAGTGAATCTAGCCCTTAGTCTGTCCTGCTCCACCAGTTCTGCAATTTCAAATGATTTGGGCAGAGTGAGACCAGCACTGTTTTAATAAGAACATAAGAATTGCCATTCTGGCACATTTTGAGAAAAAAATCCCAAAATCTGATGGAGAAAATGTCCATTTTTGAACCTAGAAGATGTTTATCTTTTCTTTTTTCTTTTTTTTTCATGGCCCTTCTAGATGTTTTGTCCAGCTAGATGACTGATATTTTTGCCATTATCAACCCGTCCCCCCCAAATTCCCCCCCCCCCTCATCCAAAACAAGCCATTGTAAATAGGAGGGGCCAACATTTTTAAAGGGCTGGCTACATAGACATGCCAGCACAGCAGTCGGGCACCCTAGCGGGTACTGATGTAAATTTCACATTAAGTGTGCCAGGTACACATCTCACCATAACCTCCGTACATTATATGGTGAGCCTTCCAAAACTCCCCCAAAATCCACTGTACCCACCTGTCTACCACCCCAGTAGCCCTTATACCTGCAAGTGTCACCTATATTGCAGTACAGTGGGGTTTTGGTGAACTCACACTTTCCACCACAAGTGCAGTAGTTAGGCTGGCATATGGGCCTGGCTTCCCTTCTCTGTAGTCCACTGCCCTGCCCACCAGGCTACTCTAGAGACCTGCTTGCAGCTGTACTAGAACTGGCCATGGTATCCTCAGCTGTCATAGAGACAGATATGTGCTGTTTCGTGCAGATATTTGAGGAGTGGGGGTGGGATAGGGGTCAATGACCACTGGGAGAGTGTTTGGGGGCCATATTTTCATCTTTCCAGTGGTCATCTGATCAGTTTGAGTACGTTTTTGGCCCTTACTCGTTTTAAAAACAGGTCTAGCCCAAAACGTCCAAATTGTGTCCTAGATGTTTTGTAAAATGTTTGATTATTATCGCTGTAAAATGTGCAAGTGCTAAGCCTGCCCAAAACATACCTCTAACACACACCCAGATGCACTGGAGACAAAATGACCAGAAAGATGCCTAAAAAGTCAGTTTCTAAAATTCCCATTTGGACATTTTGACTAGTAAGATGTCCAAATGTTGGTTTTTGTCATCATTTGGACATCTTTTGTTTTTTGAAAATAAGCCTCATAGTTAAACGTATGAATACTGTGGAAGGCTGTGCACAATTTCAGCCAGTTTGAAATATGGTACTTTCCAGACAGCCAGTTTAGCATACATAGTAATAAAGGAAAGATAAAGACCAGCCTGGTCCATGGAGTCTACCCAGCAAGTTATAAAGCATTGTACTTGCCGCTCTGTCAGACCTTGGGAAAGTACCTCCTCTATGAATTTCTTTACGATTCTACCCACAAATCTGTGTCATTTGTTTTCCTTTCATACCATCCATACGCCTTCTTAAAGTTTTGATAGCTTTAGCAGGTGATGTGTGCTCACTGGCTTCATTACAACTTTTTGATGATCAAGTTTCCATTGAGTCCCAGTATACATGCAGGTAGATCTTTCATGACCTAAACCTCCAATGCAGTTATATAACTTGGGATAGTGAGCATATAGGGCAGAATGCCAGGACAACTCCAAGCAAAACTCCCTATTTTTATTGCCGTTTTAAAATGGTGTTCATTTTATATCAGGTTCAGTCTTAAACAAATTACATCATTTTGGCATAGGGCAAGCTTAGACTGCGACTGAGCATGTTTGGGAAGTTTCTATGGATCCTTGTGAAAGAAAAGGGGGTATGTTTTTACCTTTCTCGTCAATCGCTGCTTTATCTCCCTCCTCTCCTCTTGCTCCGTCTGGTCATTTCTTTCTGTGGAAAAAACAAGGAACAAGATTTTTCATTCTTGTCAAAAATTACAAAGACTAGGGGACACTCGATGAAGTTACAGGGAAATATTTTTTAAAACCAATAGGAGGAAATTTTTTTGCGCTCGGAGAATATTAAGCTTTGGAACGCATTGCCAGAGGTTGTGGTAAGAGCGGATAGCGGAGCTGGTTTTAAGAAAGGTTTGAATAAGTTCTTGAAGGAAAACTCCATAGCCTGTTATTGACAGACAGGGGGGAAGCCACTGCTTGCCCTGGATTGGTAGCATGGAATATTACTACTCTTTGGGTTTTGGCCAGGTACTAGTGAACTGGATTGGCCACCGTGAGAACGGGCTACTGGGCTTGATGGACTATTGGTCTGATTCTTATTTTCTTATGACCACTTCCTCACCAGGGCCAGATTTAGGAGGCACAAAGGGAAGCTATGCATTGTGTGCTGGCCTTTCACAAACATGCCTGTGTTATTTCAACCGCTGAGTGTCACAGTCGGAGCACAGAAGTACCTGTGCCAGAGTCAGCTTCTTTGTCAGCCCAGCTTCGTGATGAGGATAAATAATGCATAGCGTATTCTTTCACAAAATAGCATGCACTTGCCGTGCACCTAAACCCAAATGCTGTATGCAAAACATCATCATTTTTCAGTGCATTTTCCTTGGGCAGTCTGTATTAACATAGCATGGCACACTGATCTCATTTGTTGGAGTTGTCAAATTCTGCAAGGTGAATTGGTCTGACATCGTGCATTTGTTAGATGAATTAGACACTGCTATGCACAGCAAACATTGCTAGAATTACATTAGTGCAGCGTGAAGTATACTTAGGGCTTCTGGTTTTATGTTTTAACTGATAAAACATCCTGATGGAAAAAATTAAAACAGGTGTGTTTTTTTTCCGGATTCATTTATTTCTGACTGATTTGATGCACGCTCTTTCTGGACGGACATAGCTTTTATGGCTCATATGCTCGGTGCTTTTACAGCCTTTCTTTAAGTCAAGGCTCCTTTCTTATTCCCTGAGGTTGGTTCTTCCTTGGTTCACATTATAGGCTTATTAGCATTCTAGTCTTGAGAAGTCCTACGCACGAGGGCTAAAAATAGACTGAGTAGAAGATCATTGAGCAGAATGCACAATGTGCCGTGGGATAGAAAGTCATGGATTTTCTATTCCTGGTGCTGTCTGTTGCTAAATTGGGAATCAGCTCAGTGATCTGTGCCTGGCTGTAGAGGAGACCTTGACAAAAGGGTGTTTAAAGATGCAGGGATCCCCAGCTGTAACCCACTCAACAAATCCCCATGGCTTCTGCTAGTAGTTCTTCCTGGATTTGTACAATACCCTTAAAATGTTCATTATTTTGAGGCAGTTTTAAGAATTTAATTTTTTACCAGCTGATGCTGGTCAGGGGAATTTAACTATATAAACTATTAGTGATTTTATCCATTTTGGAAGGTGCAATTAGACAGTGCATTTCCTATATTTGCATCCCACATTGCAAGTGCAGCCTGTGAGCTCTAGTTCTTAAGAATTACTGTATACGTGAGTGAGAAGAAACTGACTAGAATATCATCATCTAACTTAAAAATGTGAGTCTCTTGTGCCGTATTAAAAGCCAGATAATGTGAAGGAGTCTTGCTTGAGGGCATTTTGGCGTCGCATGGGGTTATTGTCTTCTGCTAACTGCTTCGGACCAGAAATGGGTTATGAGGAACTGTGACAATGAAGGCCTAAAGCTATATGAATAAGATTATACCACTGCTTGACTTCCCCTCTGTAAGCCTCCAATATGCTTTCCAGCCCCTGACCTCCTATGCTCCCTATGTTATCCAAGTCCCCTCCCCATAAACTATTTTATTTATTTAATTATAAAAAAAATTTATATACCACATACAATTATATGGTTTACATACCACATATATAATGGCATACATTCCCTATGGTTTCCATACCTATAACATAGACATGACTGGATAACTTCATTAACTTCATTAACTTCATTAACATGCTGATTCTATTCCATTCACTAGGATAAAAGTTTGTCAAAACCTCTCTGTTGAGTAGTGAAAATAAGGGGATTGTGAACAGATGAAATCGGTGAGGTTATCGGAGAAGACGTTATATGTATGGTGGGAGTATGTTGAATTTTGTCTTAATATTGTATACATTTTATTATTGTAATCTGCACAGGTTTAAAAAAAATAAATAAAATAAGACCAAGTTCTGATCCTTCCTACTGGTCTCTGGACCACTTAAGGTCAGGAGTATTACAGAATGCTGGGCAACTGAAGATTTTCCCAGCGTTAGCAAGACAGACAAAGTGTGACGGCTGAAAATGACTTTGGGCACAGCAGGTCATTAGGTTACTTGGGCCTGCATACGGGAAAAGATCTATGAGAGAAAACTGAGGAACTACAAGGTGGGAATGAATTCTTATTAATGAGAGGAAAAGGGACAAGACAGCTTGCAAGGAAGAAAATAACCAGACAAGCCCAGGTTCTCATCTGTTTTATTTACATGAGGATGGGAGCATTAATACTACAGAGCCATCTAGGGACTACCACCTGCTAATTTTACTGTATCGGAGTCTTTCATACCTAATACAGTTGTAATTAACACCTCTTGGGTCTGCCTCAGTAAGAGCGCGTTATGAGAGCTTTGTGAGATTTTGTGACTGGGTTTGAGAGAAACCCGGCCATTACCACAACCACACATTGTAGCAGGCATACAAGATAAGAGATGTTCTATAGTGCTTATCAGAAAAGAAGGTTTTTTTTTCAAGAGAATGCCAGTATTAGTGAGGACTAGAGAAGAGACCTCGATTAGACAGAAACACCATATCTCTCTCATGTGAATCCATTAGTAAATTGTTATCCTTGACATCTGAAGTCGTAACAGTCCCTGGCGCTTCCAAGCAACAGACTGTCATTAGCAGGTTTGCTGTGCGAAACATAATTCCAGGAAATTTCAGCTTGCACACGACATTTAAAAATGAAAGAAAAAAGTTCAATTTCTGCTCAGTGCAAAGAGAGGCCCTTTGTTGTTCATTGTCGAAAATTCATACAAAGTAAATACAGGAATGCTGAGAGGGAAGGTGGAAGGAAGGACTAATGGGTTGGTTTTTTTTTCCTATTCTGTTGCTCTCCCTGTCGTGCTGTGCAGTGAAATGGCAGCATTTCTATTTTAACGCTGCCAGATCAATAACCTCACGATTAGAGTTTGGGAGCAGTGGGTCTTCCTGGACTATCCCCACAATGATAACGTATGTTCTTAAGAACATGTCTGTAATGGCTGTCTTATTTCATAGTCTGTTTTTTGTGTTTCGTTTTACACCGTGCTTCTCTAGTAAAAATGATTGCTCATAATGGTTAGCAATCAAACTAGTATATTCAATGCCAAATTGCAAATCAAAAGAAACACAATTCAATATCAGCACGTATAAATTACAGTTTAACAATGAAAATAATCATCTAAATATATCCTAGCCAGCAGCCATAACAACTTGCAAAATATAATTATATCAAATCCCCAGGCCAAATTCAGAGTCCCAGTATGAAACCATGGGTCAATGCTAAGTCTTCAAGTTGATTGGCTGCCCTCAATAAAATGAATGACAAGTTGGTATCGCTTTCTTTCTATTATAATGTGAAAGTAGGAAGCACTGAGCTCTCCTGATCTTATGACCAAACTATTTCCAAAATTATCATTGTAGTTAAACAGCAAGGTCAGAATTAGCTGAAACCCAGGTATTTGTCAAGAGCAGTAGTTGCATATGGGTTTTTAAAAATATTTTTTTATTCAAAACGATTTTTCTAATCCCACCAGTTTCAGCATGTTATAAATGGGACTGCAAGCTAGCAGATGAGACCTTTAGTATGTAGAGATAGTGGAGGCACTATATTTTCCATGCAGAAATCCAGAAATGTTTTCCATTTTGGGGGTGCCATAGGCTTGCCTAAAAGGAGCCTTCAAGCTTATCTTGATAGGTTGCCTATTCATGCTTTGAACTAGAGAATGACATGGGGACAAATTTTTCCCCGTCCCCATGGGAACTCATTTTCCTGCCCTGTCCTTGTGAGTTCTTTTCTTGTCCTTCCCCCATTCCTGCAAGCTCTGTCCTCATCTGCACAAACCTCAAACACTTTAAAATCATAAGCAGTAACATTCTAGAGCTCAGATTCTGATGTCATAATGCCTCATTCCACCAGTGCCTAAGCTCCGTCCTCATCTTCAGAAGCCTCAAACCCTTTAAAATCATATATGTTCGAGGCTTGTGCAGTTAAGGCAGAGCTTAAAGGAATGGGGTAGAGACAGGGACGGGAAAATTGAGTTCCTACAGGGACGGGGACAAATGTGTCCCCGTGTCATTCTCTACTATGAACTCCAAAAGGACTTTAATATGATACAAGTGCTACAGCGAGCATTAGCAGTAAATTTGAGAGGCTGAGATCCTACTCTCCACTTCCTGGCTCAGGAGTGATGTTCATTGCTGTCATGGTATGTGCAAAACTAACCCAAGAGGACGTCGAAAAAGATGCACCAAAGAAAGAGGAAGAAATGAACAGAAAGCAGGGACTGGCAGAGGAGGACGACAAAAGGAGAAATCCTCAAGGAATAAAAGCAGGGTTAAAGAAATACCAGGACTTAAGTTGCTTGTACGCAAATGCGAGGAGCCTGAAGAACAAAATGGGTGAACTAGAAGTCACGGCCCAAAAAGAGGGCCTAGACATCATTGGAATCACTGAAACTTGGTGGAATGAACAAAACAAATGGGACGTAGTACTACCAGGGTACAAACTCTACAGAAGAGACAGGACACACAAGAAGGGTGGAGGAATAGCACTATACATAAAAGACACCATCCACTTGTCTGAAATGGACACGGCAACAAAAACAGAAGGATTGGAGTCATTATGGGTTAAACTGCCAGGAAGAAATGGATTTGACTTAAAAGTAGGACTATATTATCGTCCACCTGGACAAACAGAATCAGATGTCAAGGAACTGGAAGCAGAATTGTGGCGGGTATGCAGAAACGGAAAAGTCATGGTAATGGGGGACTTTAACTACCCTGGGATAGACTAGAGTATTGGAAGCTCCACCAGCACTAGGGAAACTGAATTCCTAGAGGCCGTGCGGGACTGTTTCCTGGAACAACTCGTCAAGGAGCCAACGAGAGGGAATGTTACACTTGACCTAATCCTCAACGGACTGGGAGGGCCTGCAAAGGATGTAGACGTAGTAGGACCGCTAGGGAACAGCAACCACAACATGATCAAGTACAAATTAGAAGTAGGAACTGCCAAAGGGAAGAGAACCACAGCAACAACGCTCAACTACAAGAAAGGGAACTATGACGCAATGAGGGCAATGGTGAAAAAGAAGCTTAGGAACAGCTTAAAAAAACAAACCAGAGACCGTGGAGCAGGCCTGGTCCCTATTCAAGGACACGGTGCTAGAAGCACAAAATCTGCACATTCCTAGATTTAGAAAGGGGTGCAAAAAGAATAAAACAAAAGACCCAATATGGATAACAAATGTAGTGAAAAAAGCAATAGGAGACAAGAAAAAATCATTCCAGAAGTGGAAAAAAGACAAAACTGGGGATAACTGGGAAGAGCACATGAAACTCCAAAAAGAATGCCACCGAGTGGTTAGGAGAGCAAAAAGAGAATACGAAGAGAGACTGGCCAGGGAAGCAAGAAACTTCAAATCGTTCTACAGATATGTTAAAGGGAAGCAACCGGCAAGGGAGGAAGTAGGACCACTGGATGATGGAAATAGAAAGGGAGTAGTAAAAGAGGAAAAAGATGTGGCTGATAGATTAAACAGGTTCTTCTCGTCAGTCTTCACGAGAGAGGACACAACCAACGTACTGGAATCTGAGAAAATCTTCAATGGGGACCAAGAAGAAAAACTATCGACAATAGAAGTAAGCCTCAAGGATGTCCTACAGCAAGTAGATAGATTGAAAACAGACAAATCCCCGGGCCCAAATGGAATCCACCCAAGGGTATTAAAAGAACTGAAAAATGAAATAGCAGAATTACTCCAATTAGTTTGCAACCTATCCTTGAAAACAGGGGAGATCCCGGAGGACTGGAGAGTAGCAAATGTTACACCTATCTTCAAAAAAGGATCAAGAGGTTTTAAATTTCCCCATTTCCAAATTCCAAACGGCAAGAGATCTATTTCATTCCTTCTTGAGATTAGTACTTAAATTTCCTGAAAATAATTTGCCACCGTTACATAAATTATACTATTTAAATATTCCTAAAGAGGATAAAGGTGAAGGAATTGTAGCAGGAGACTTAGATCTCACTGCTATCCTGGAAACATCTCAACAAGAAGAAATTATGGAAAGAGCAACCTTATTGGTAACTTTCGTTTTTCTTCAGGATAAGGAAGCAGTTCTTCGTCTATTCTATAAGACTGATAATTCAGAATTTCAAGGTTCAAAAGTCTTAATTTTTCCTGATGTATCCAAATGGACTCAAGTTAGACGAAAGAAATTTCTGACTTATCGCCAGTCAATTTTGAGTATGGGAGCAATTTTTCAGCTACGTTTCCCCTATAAATGCTGCGTTACCCATCAGAACACTAGATATATATTTTATGACCCTGATCAGTTGAACTTTTTTCTTGAGGGTAAAGCAGTTGGTAAAGCTCCAGATTCCCCCATGGAACTTCTTAATCAACCAGGATGAAAATTTAATTTAATCCAACTGTATGATCTCCTAATATGAATGAACATTTCTTGAAAACCAACTTCCCTTGGAGGTGAAGGATTTTCTCTCCTCAGTCTGTGGACTGTGAGCTTAGTTAATTTTGTGGAATTGATAATTCATATGTTTTGTTTCCTTTTTAATTGTTTATTACCAATACATTGTTGTTTAACAAATTGTAAAACCTATAAATAAATAAAAAATAAAGGATCAAGAGGGAACCCGGGAAACTACAGACCGGTAAGTCTGACTTCGGTCCCGGGCAAGATGGTGGAAGCACTGATAAAAAACAGCATCAGTGAGCACATAGACATAAATAGGCTACTGAAAATGACCCAACACGGCTTCTGCAAAGGAAGGTCGTGTCAAACGAACTTACTACACTTCTTTGAAGGGATAAATAGACAGATGACAGAGGAGATTCCATAGACATCATTTATCTGGACTTCCAAAAAGCCTTTGACAAGATACCCCACGAGCGACTTCTTAGGAAGCTGTGGAACCACGGGGTGGAAGGCGACGTGCATAGATGGGTTAAGCACTGGTTGGCAGGCAGGAAGCAGAGGGTGGGAGTGAAGGGACACTACTCAGCCTGGAGAGAGGTCACAAGCGGTGTTCCGCAGGGGTCAGTTCTCGGACCGCTGCTGTTCAATGTATTTATTAATGACCTAGAAAAAGGGACGAAGTGTGAAGTTATAAAATTTGCGGATGACACCAAACTCTGTAACAGGGTAGGAACAGTAGAGGACTGCGAAGAATTACAAAGGGATCTGAACAAACTGGAGGAGTGGGCCAACAAATGGCAGATGAGCTTCAATGTGGAGAAATGCAAGGTCATGCATGTGGGGAAAAAGAACCCGAGGTTCTGCTACAAAATGGGGGGGTTGGTACTGGGGGAGAGTAACCTTGAAAGGGACTTGGGAGTGCTGGTGGACACCACAATGAAACCATCAGCACAATGTGCAGCAGCGTCAAAGAAAGCAAACAGAATGTTGGGTATCATCAAGAAGGGTATTACGACCAGAACGAAGGAAGTTATCCTGCTGCTGTATCGAGCGATGGTGCGACCACATCTGGAGTACTGTGTTCAGTACTAGTCACCGTACCTGAAGAAGGATATGGCGATACTTGAGAGGGTCCAGAGAAGAGCTACACCTATGATAAAGGGTATGGAAAACCTTTCATACCCAGTCAGGCTAGAGAAACTGGTGCTCTTCTCCCTGGAAAAGCGGAGACTCAGAGGAGACATGACAGAGACATATAAGATCATGAAGGGCATTGAGAATGTGGAGAGGGACAGATTCTTCAGCCTACAGGGAACTACAATAACAAGGGGGCACTCGGAGAAACTAAAAGGGGACAGGTTTAGAACCAATGCCAGGAAGTACTTCTTCACTCAGAGGGTGGTGGATACCTGGAATGCACTTCTGGAGGGTGTAATAGGACAGAGTACTTTACAGGGTTTCAAAGAGAAATTGGATATATTCTTGAAAGAAGAAGTTATTGAGGGATATAGATAGGGAAGATATAGGATGAAGAAGGGTACAGTTAGAAGGATATAGATAAGGTAGAAAAAAAAAAGATTGAAGGGAAAGAGGGGTACATACAGAAGACTACTACGCAGGTCCTAGACCTGACGGGCTGCCGCGCGAGCAGACTGCTGGGCACGATGGACCTCTGGTCTGACCCAGCAGAGGCACTTCTTATGTTCTTATTTGGAGACACTGCCCCAGAGAGATTATCAAGAGGTGTTGAGTGGAGACTGGTGTGATTTCAAAAGCTCTTGCACCACAGAACCTTTTTCTTGGATCTTTGAATGATACAAAGACTGCAGTTTTCTTCAAGACAAATATAACTACTAGATCTCTGCGTTTATATATGGGATACATTTCCTTTGTCCTTATATTTTTATAAAATAGGACAAAATTAAGAAGAGCATTTTGGGCCTGATTCTCGAAATGCATGTCTTGATTGTGGGTGGTGATAAGTGTCTGGCAGCCAATTGGGATGCACGTTTAAAAAAAAAAATTGTGCAAGGAAGGGTGCCTAGATTGTAAGTGTCTGTAGAGCACCTACGGTGATACTTAGGGATGCTTAACCACGCCCAAGATGGAAGTGGCCTTGGGTGTGCTTAAGCAACACTATGCGTCTCAATAGATGCGAGACAGACACCTTAAATGTGGGCTGCAGAATGCTGCCCTACATTTATGGCGTCTGGTCAGCAGTCTAGATGTGATTCTTTTTAGGATGCTGATGTGTGATTGACATGCGATCGGTGGCCACCTCTTAGGTGTCCATTGAGATCGGCGTCTTATAGAGAATAGCCCTTTACGTATTTATCCTTGATTTTTATTTTTTTTTTTCAATGCCAGAGCCTTAGAAAGTGACCACCCAGCTCTAGTAAGAAAGAGCCGTCGTGGTTTCTCAGTTCTTCTATGAAAGCATCCTGGGTATCTCTGAACATAAATATCTTCAAGACAGGATCTGGAAAAGAGCATGACTCATGTGCTCATTAAAATCTGGATCTGGGTGGTTTTCTAGTTCTAGTCCCTCAGCAGGGACAACCAAGGTTGAAAACCTAACATAAAATGTTACAACATGGAAATTAATATTGAACTATCAGCAGGGCAGGATTAATTCATCGAGGGCCCCTAGGCACCCAAGTATACTGGGCCCCCTGCCCCACCCCACCCCCCATGCACCCAGGCAGAAACAGGAAGCTGCATCAGAGGGAAGCTTTGGGCAAGCAGCACCGCTTGCACAATTACAGTTCCCGTTGCCTTTCTTACCCGCCTTGTTGCTTGTCTTACTTTCCGTTGATGGGGGGTGGGGCCCACGTTGCCGATCGATGCTGGAGGGGCCCATCGCCGTTTGGAAAAAACAATGTTGATGCCCTCCTTCATCGGGCCCCCCTGACCATTTTGGGCCCTAGGCACGTGCCTACTTGGCATATTGGTTAATCCTGCCCTGACTATCAGACTATGTTGATGTTTACTTACATCGTCCCAGTGCAACCATGAAATCATAATTTAAGTTTTAAAATACTACTGCTGACCGTGATGATGACATCATAAGGCTCCTTTTACTAAGGTGCGCTAGCGGTTTTAGCGCGCGCTAAACGCCTCCATAGAGCTTGCGTTAGTGTTTCTCGTTTAGTGCGTGGTTTGCACGTGCTAATCTTGAGCGTACGCTAAAAACGCTAGCACACCTTAGTAAAAGGAGCCCATTGTCTGTTTTGCCAAATTGGTTTTCAAGCATTTAACTTATATATGTGGTGAATGATGATAAAACTGTAATACATTTTTTTTGAGTGACTGATTTGCGTAATTTTTAATTACTTTCAAAATGGAAATATGGTATAGCTGTGTAGTGGCTAAATAGTAGAGATCTAGCTTTTGAAGAGGAACACTCGGCCAGTCCCATGTTTTCAAATTGCACTGTGGGATTTGTAGTTCTTTTCCCTCAATGTGAAATCAGGACTACAGGCATCAAAATATCTCAAGGATCAAAAAGCTAGGAAGGACCTAAAGTCTCTCTCTTGAAACTGGGTCACTAAGCTGTTCTGAAAATATGTATGAAAAAAGTGTTCTATCTTTGTACAATCAGGACCAGAGGAGAGGGAAAAAAAACCCTGAAATATAATTTCTCTCCCACAGAACTCAATTCCAAAAAAGCACCTACTCAGCATAATATATAGAGCAGGACAGCTTAACTGAATCAAACTTTGTGTGGTTTTCCTTTAAAAATTGGCTGCAATATGTACAGACTAAAAATGCCTCCAAATAGAGAAGATACTTAAGAGTACCTGATTACTATTCAATCTATTCTAAACCGCTTTGGGTGAATCTTTTCATGAAAAGTCAGTTAATAAATCCCAATAAATAATTTATATAAATCCTTTTACTAAACCGCGATAGCGGTTATTAGCGCAGGGAGCTGCGCTGAATGGTCTGCGCTGCTCCCGACACTCATGGAATTCCTATGAGCGTCGGGAGCAGCACGGACCATTCAGCCCGCCTCCCTGCGCTAATAACCGCTATCGTGGTTTAGTAGAAGAAAAAAAAAGGGGAGGGGGAAGTTAAGAAAAACATAGGCTATCCAAAATTGATCTCCTTAAAGCCAAAGGGGCTGATTCTCATCAGGCTATCGAAAGTTAGGCGCCAAACTTAATCGTTTTAATTGGTGTTAAACAACGTGGAAATTGATTATGCCGTTTAAAACCAAATAAAAGGTGATTTTAAAAAAAATAGCCATTGCTAACCAGCCTTTCCAATCGGCGCCTATCTCCCTGGTGGTAGCGGTGCATAGTGACACTGAAGCCCAGACTTCAGTGTCACTATGTGCCACTGGCCACGATTTTGATGTGGCCCTAGGTGCTGAATATATAGGCCTGTGAAACCCTGGCCTACCTTTCCGGCGCCTAGGGTCCCATCAAGCCACGATTCTAGAAGTGGTGCCTGTCGGTGATTGACATGTAGCAGGCGCCCATTGTGTAAGCGCGTGCTGTGGCAGGCAACGCTTCCAGAATCAGCCCCTAAGTCCCAAATTCTTGTTCTTGAGAAACAGAATGGATCTGGTGTTCAGAATAACCAAAGTAAGTTAATGTTAATGTGGTTGTTATGGGGTGGGAAACTGCCAGTAAAAAAAGGAGATGACTATCCTGGGAGTGTGCTTAGATAGCTGTTTGACAATGGAAAACCAAATATTAAAAATAATCAGGGTGGGATGCACACAACTTCAAATGCTTCACAGATTGAAGCCAATATTACCAGCATATGATTTCCGTACTGTGGTTCAGACATTGATCCTGAGTAGGGTGGATTATTGTAATTCACTATACTTAGGAGTTGTGAAAGGGAAGTTGAGGGCTTTGCAAATGCTTATCAACTCCGTTGCAAGATTAATCGCAGGGGTTGCTAGGAGTACCCATATAACTCCCGTAGCTCACGGCAGCCATTTCCTATTGGCAATCTACACGGAGCAGGAGCGTAGGAAGATCGGCTCCTGCCCTGAAAGCCCGCTAGACCACCACGTAAGGCCGGGATTCCGGGGGGGAGGGTTTCCCCCTCCCCCCAAAAAAATCACAATTATGTGAAATCGCGAGTGCGGAAACCGCGAATGGGGAGGGGGGAGTGTATACATCAGACATTGTATCATGCTTCCCCAAAGATCTTACAAGAATTCTTTGAGATTTCCAAAAGAGTACATTCCATTAGTACAGTTGCTTTTGTTAATTGCATTACGCATAATTTTTGCAAACTGGAAAGATTTCACTAATCTCTCTTATAAAGAATGGTGGAATACCACTTGCTTATACATGCAGTATGAAAGAATTGCAGCTGAGCATAAAGGATCGCTTAAACGTTTTAATGTCATGTGGGCACCATTTTTGTCCGACACAAAAATGACATGTTTACCTGCAGGTCCCAGTGAGCTAGACTAACACCTAGTACTACATCATTTTGTGTTTTCCTAATTTCTTTGTCTTAGAACTATCTTGTTTAACTGGGTTGTATCTTCATATGTATATCCCAAATGGAAGTGATGTGACTTGAGTCTTGTGATACTGTATTTTTATTTTACACACGTCTACCTGGTAGTTAGTTTGGTTGTTGGAGTTTTCCTATCTTTGTTCTATTACGTTGTTCTATTATGATTGCATATTTTAGAATGTGTTGCTTGTAACTGTTGATTATGATCAATAACTTCTTGTATTGTATACTGAAAACTCTAAATAAAGATGATTGACCTGAGATCTATAAATCGAGAAGACAGCTTAGAGATGTAAATGGGATGAAATTAAGCTTGGAGGGTAGAATGTCAACTATGCATGCTAGGATCAGAGCATCGATGATAGCTGTGGCTGGCGTAGAGCTATGGAATGCCTTGCCTGGTATCCTGCGGGTTTGTATGGGGAGGATGAATTTTAAGAAAATGCTGAAAACTCAATTATTTGCCAATGCCTTCTTATGCTAAGGTATATTTCAAGTTTCAAGTTTATTTGGGTTTGATTAATCGCTTTATCTTAATTCAAAGCGATGTACATAATAAAATTACAGAATAAAAAATTAATACATTAAAGAAAGTTGACTAAACTAATGACGAATTTAACAATACTAGACACACATAGGAAAAAAAAGGGCTAGAAGTTACAATATAATATAAAGATGGGGAAAACATTTAGGGAAAGTACAATAGGGCAGGGTAAATCAGAGGCTTGGAAATTATTTTACAGTGAAATAATTATTAATATTTCAATTGATAATCGCCTTTTATAATTTTTTTTGACAGCAATGTATGATTTGAAGCTTGCTTGTATTTCTGAATTGATTGAATTTGCGCTCTATCCCTGTTTATAACAGGGACGATTAATGATGTTGTTTAGACATGTCTATGCTATATGTCAGTGGTTTTCAACCTTATCCTGGGGGACCCACAGGAAGTCGGGTTTTCAAGATATCCCTAATGAATATGCATGAGAGAGATTTGCATACCTGTCACTTCCATTATATGCAAATCTCTCTCATGCATATACATTAGGGATATCGTGAAAACCCTACTGGCTGGGGGTCTCCCAGGACAGGGATGGGAACCACTGTTATATATGATAATCATAGGGAAGCAAGATTTTATGTATGTGATATGGAAAATCAACAATCAGAAAAATGTCCTCATTCTATTAAATATGAAATACTAATAAAAAGCTTTGAAAGCACAAATTTATCTGATATATCTCAATTTCAATACTTCATAATAAGCAGAAACCAATTCATTTATATTCAGTTCAATGAGGACGCTAGCTACGTTTTGAACTCTGTACTAATTGAATGAGGACATTTTTCTGATTGTTGATATTTTGGACAAGCCCTCATAAAACACTGACATTTAAAATAAACTGCCATTACCTTATATGTGATATGGAAACCGCATAGTTGTGTGCGGTATATAAATTTTTTAAATAAATAAATAAAAATAAGTTAGAGTCACTGTAGAAAAATAAGTCTCGTAAATCTTAAGAACATAAGAATTGTCACACTTGGTCAGGCCGTCTTGGTGAGGGCTCAGGCACCCATCCTCCTCTCTGCCCCCACGCCTTCCCTGCGCTCCTCCCCCACTGCCGCTTCCCTTCCCCCATATCTCTGTAAAGTTCCTGGTGCAAGCAGCAGCCCCCAACCTGTTCTCGCACCAGCGTCGGCTCTTCCTCCGATGTCACCTCCTGGACCCGCGCCTAGAAAGTGATGTCGGAGAGAGAACCGCCGCTGGAGCAACAGCAGGTTGGGGGGGGTTGCTGCTCGCGCCAGGAATATTACAGAGGTACGGGAAAGGAAAGCGGTGCGCATGCTGCAGGAGGGGGCAGGGAAGGAACATGTGGGTTGGAGGAGAGGGCGGTGGAGGGGCGCTTCTCACCTTCGCTCCGCCACTGGGTTAAACCAAAGGTCCATCAAGCCCAGAACTATGGCCTAGGTTCACTAACCGCTCCGTGGCCGATCCGACGCAGGCCGACTGATTCACAACGGGCCTGTATTCAAATGGGGGCGATCAGAGGAACGTCCCCCGCCGACTTCACGGAGCGCTCTCCAGCGATCCAGACGCATGCGCAGACCCATCTACTTTGCCTGTAGATGGTCTGTGCATGCGTTTGATGTCCGTATTTTTGTTTTTTTTTTTTACTTTTTACTCACGAGCCCGTGGTTTTAACTCGCAGGTTTAAAGTGGGTTAAAACCACGGGCTCGAGTTGGGGCAGGAGAATCGGAGCAGAGATCGGGGCAGGAGAGTTGGGGCAGAGCTTGGGGCAGAGAGCAGGGCTGGAAGATCAGGGCAGACAACAGGGCGGCAATGGAGCAGGAGAATCAGCAGGGACGTGTGCTGTCACTTCTTCTGATCAGCCAGCCGAGTCGGTGTCCCAGATTTATTTAATGAATTGCATCCCTGCCTACTTTGCATGCCGTTTCCCCTCATTTGCATGCACAAATCGGAATCAGTTCGGCACAGAGGTTAGTGAATCGGGTCAGAGGAAAATCGAGTCGCAAACCAATCGGTTTGCTTAGTGAATCTAGCCCCATGTTTGCAACAGTGGCCAATCCATATAAGAACTACCCAGCAGAATCCAGAAAAGTAGCAAGATTCCATACGATTCATCCCCAGGGGTAAGGAGTAGCTTTCTCTAGGTCTACTTTCAAAACATTATTTTAACTGTTTCTCCAGGAACTTGTTTAAACAAATTAATCAACCTCAACTGTTTTTTTTACCATATCCTTTGAAAAAGAGTGTAAAACTCAACTATGCATTGAGTACAAGAAAAAAAAAAAAAGTAAAACTATTTTCTGTTCTTTGTTTTAAATGTATTACTCAGTAACTTCACGGAAAGTCCCCTAGTCTTTGCATTTTTTGAAAACGTAAAGGATCGATTTGTGTTTATCAGTTGTACTCCATTCAGGTTTTTATAGACCTCTCTCAACCATCTGTTTACTAAGTTGAAGAGCTTTCCCCCCCCCCCTTTAAATTTTCTTTGTAGGAGAGTTGCTGTGTCCCTCGTGTGATTTTGGTTGCCCTTCTCTGTACATTTTCTAATTCTGCCATGCTTTTGAGATGTGGTAACCGGAACTGCACACAGTACTCAAAGTAAGGTGATTTTCTGTTCCTTTCCTAATAATTCCCAATATTTTGTTTGCTTTTTTTGGGTGGCTACATTTTATGTATTTGCCTTGGATTTCAATGCATTGCTCAGAATGATGTGTAAATCCTTTGCCAAGGTGGCAACTCTTAATATGAAACTTAGCATTGTGTACCTTTAATTATGGCTATTCTTCTGTAACATGCCCATTACAGTGTTCCCCTGTAAATTTGCGGTTTGCGAAATCAGGCTCATTGTATTAGAGAATGACATGGGGAAAAAATCTGTCCCCGTCACTGCCCCGGCCCACCGTCCTCTTCACCGCCTCGTCACCGCCATTCCCTTCACTGCCCCGTCACCATCACCGCCATCCCTTTAACCGCCCCTTCACCACCACTGCCATCCCATTCACCGCCCCGTCACTGTCCACCACGTGTTCAAAACTCGAAAGCAGTGTCTGTCCTCTATGAGCTGCTGCAAGACTGCTGTACTTGCTGCAGAGGAGGAATCCAGCACGAAATACAGAAAATGTGTTCAGTAACCCATGGGAATGGATACACTAGTAGATTAAAAAAAAAAAAAAAAGAACCAGCTCCATGCTGCAAGAGCAGCTCAACTGGACTCCGACCGGAGCAAAGAATGAACCGCACCACACCCACCCGGGAACCCTGGGCAGGCAAGCAGAAGGAAAGTGTGGGGACGCAGCTCACCTTACCTCTTAGAACTAGTTCTAGCACCGACGAAGTTTCAGCTCCGAGTCCGCAGTGACTCCAGTCCAAGCAGCGACCTGTCCTCCTGCTCGCAGCTCCGAAATGTTCCCAATTGCTACTGCTGCGCCACTACAACCCCATTAAATGGGGTTTTCAAATCATATGTGGCAGTAGCGATTGGTCCCCTCACTGCTTGAGCAGGAAGAAGTGACCAATCAGGAGCCAGTACATTAAAGGGGGCGGAGTCAATGTGGCAACGGCACAAGTCGGAAATGGAGAGTTGGAGACAGCATGGCCGCCGGAGAAACTTGAAGATCAGTCACGGTAAATCACGGTCACGAAGAAGGTATGTTTACCTTCGGGGACAAATCTTTTCACTGTTCTTGTGGGCGGTGAAAAGTTTTTTTCCCATGTCTGCAGCGATTTGGCTCTAGCGTCTCCATGGCCCACGGGCAAACCACAGCCCACCCCGGCTTCCCGCGGGGATCACTCACTGTGTATTTCTCTACATTGTATTATTTGTACTATGATTGCAATTTTATTGTTTGTATTGTGTATCTAATCTCTGTGGTTTGCTTTGAACTTGGTTTTGATAAGGCGTGTAATCAAATAAAATGGATATTTTGCCCAGTTCAAATTACCTCTCAACCTGTATAATCATAAGCTTGGCATTCCTGTGTTACTTTGATGGTTTCAATAGCAAAATTTGACAAATCGAGGCCTCCAAAATACACATATTTAAATATCTTTTTTTTGTTGGCCTTTTGAAATGTTTCGCAACCTACAAAGACAACAGAGACTGAAGTGTTCCATTCATGAGGTCCACCTGTGTTGAAACATCACCTTTTAGGCAAGTCTCATGTATATGACCCAAAATTACCCTGCATTATGGTTCTGAAAGCTGCTATCGCATCCACATTTAGCATCAACCAGTTTCAAACAATATTAAGGGTTCGTAGATGTAGAGAACTAACAAAATATGAACAAAATCATTTTAATCCATTGATTTGTTGGGTTTTTTTTTCTGTTGCTTATACTACACTAGTCTTTAAGCCCGTTACATTAACGGGTGCTAGAATATATATCTGTCTGTCTTTCTTTCTTTCTGTCTCTCTCTCTCTCTCTCTCTCCTTGGCTCCCTTTTTCTGTCTGTCTTTCTGTCCCTCTCCCTGCCCCTGTGTCTTTCTTCCTTTCTGTCTGTCTCCCTCCCTCCTGGTGTCTGTCTGTCATTCTTTCCCTCCACTGTGCAGTAGTATTTCCACCCCACTTCCCTGCATTAGCATTTCCCTCCCCCCCCCCCCCGACTTCCCTGTGCAGCAGCAGCGGTATTTGTCTTCCCCTCCAGGTCCCTGTGCAGCAGTTGCAGCATTTCCCCCACCGCGTTCTGGCCTGCTGCGATCTGGCTGCTCCATTCGGCTCCTCGCGGCTGGAGTCCTCTTCTTTGTCGGCCCCCCCTTCCCTTCCCTTCCCGCAGTCTTGAGCTTCGGTCTGGTCTGGCCTGCTCACCTTGCCGTATTTTTTTTTTTTTAGTTGAAAGACGCGGCGGTGGCTCCTCTCATGATCCCCACCTGCGTCGGAAATCCGACGCAGGCGGGGATCGTGAGAGGAGCACCGCTGCGTCTTTCAAATAAAAAATGCAATACGGCAGGGAGCAGGCCAGACCGAAAAACAGAACCGTAAGCCGCGCATGCGCACTTCCTATGGGTCGCTACAGCTCACGGAAAAACGGTGCACGCATAGGAAGTGCGCATGCGCGGCTTACCGTTTTATTATATTAGATGCCTGTGATAGAGTTTCACTTGTGATCATGTAGCTCAGGATGAGATCTGAATGTGATCTAGGAAAGAGCTTTGTTTTGGTAATATTTGGTTATCATTTTTGTAGGAGAGAGGAAATACAATTAGACAGGCATTCCTGGAATTTACAATCCCTCGTTAGTAAGACAGAACAAGACAGTAAATACAATTCATAATATTGCCGATGAAAGTATACTTACGTTTAAGAATATTTCTTCTTTCCAGCTCTTCGACAGCAGGTCTTTGGCTCAGTCGCCTGCGGAAAAACACTAGAATTACATTTTGCACCATGGTGCCTCCCTGTACTGTCCACAGGTGTGGGTCTGTGTGTAGTTTCTTAGTGTGTCCCTGGTTCGCTGAAACCTCACAGGCAATTCCTCAGAACATTTGCTTAAAAAAAAAAAAATAAAAAAACCAGACTAACTGCAAATGTTTATACTCCCTGGCCATTAGAAAATGCTTCTCAGGTCCTGCAGGAACTTTATAGGTTTCTCAATGAATTAAAGATCCATTGTCTCTTTTTTTTTTATTGAAACCAAATCGGCCATGACATCCAAATCCAGTGGAAAATTGTGTTTAAGATGAAGTCCAAAAGTATCTCCTGAATGTGATCCTCCCTGTACAGTTACTTCATCCCTTTCTTATCCCCAGGGCTGAGTTGCAACCAATGTTAGTCCTAAAAAGAAGGCAGCTTTGCTAGGCAGGCGCCTTCTGCTTCTCGTCAATCCCAGGGCTAGAGCCTTGCAGCCTGAAACTCTCACATGCTGCTCTCTGTCTGAGTACAGTGCCTAGCCCAGCAACACATCCCTCCCTGCTCGGCAGCTTCCTCTGGAGCTGCCTCAGGATTGAGTGCTCAAATCAGATGATCAGTGCCACCGCAATTCTTATCCTGCATAGCAAATGAGATTCCCTCCTGAGATACCCCCCTAAGATCTGCAAGGAAATCGTGTAGTAGGAGAGGTCTCCATAGCTGCGTTCCCGCAACAGCCTTGAAATACAAATGCTAGAGGAAAGTAGCCTCTCGTTAGTTGAATAGATGGCTTTTGCTGGAGATGTTTACAATTGTTTGATTTCTGAGCTGCACATCACTGCAGCGAATGATGGTTTGAGTCACGACAAGAGTTCTTATAAGGGTTTCTTTTCCTTCCCTGGGGTGGGTGGTTTTTTTTTTTTTTACATAATATATGCTGTAATAGCATATTTTTATCTTGTACTTATCACTATTACTTCATTTTCAGTCATTGAGGGACTGCAAGCTGATTTGGTTTTCTGACTGTACTTGAGATTATGCAAAGATCGTATGTCTTTTAAGAAAATGATTTTTAACCCCCCCCCCCCAAAAAAAAACCCACAATTATTTCTGGATGCCTTTCTCTAACCCTGTGGTTATTATTTGTTATCGATTTGAAGAATTCTGTATAAGGAAATATGTGGGGAAGACTGACTTATTTGTTTGCTGCATTTTATCATGTTTGTTTGTGCTTGAAATTGTGGATGTAAATGTTTTGTACGTCGCTTAGATTTAAGCGATTCATAAATTTTTAAAATAAATAAATAAAGGCAGATTTGATAAAGAATGTAGAAATCAGAATCAAGATGTTCAGTTCAGGGGGGAGGGTGTCAAATTATGGCAGCACTTTTAAAAAAAAGATGTTTTGGCATAGAGCCTCTTCTAAAATACACACAGGGATGGGCGGGCATATGCCACCTATGTGGGGTGGCAGCCTGCATTTTGCATTGTCAACAGAGGCAGCTAGAACCGGTAGATCCCAACCCTGTCCTGGAGGACCACCAGCCAGTCAGGTTTTCAGGACAGCCCTAATGAAAAGGCATGGATCAGATTTGCAGGACTGTCGCCTTCATTATATGCAAATCTCTCTCGTGCATATTCATTAGGGTTATCTCAAAAACCCGACTAGCTGGTGGTCCTCCAGGACAGGGTTGGGAACCACTGAGCTAGACACCATCCACCTCTAACCCTCTCTTTTACTAAACCGTGCTAGTGATTTTAGCATGGGGAGACGCGCTGAATGGCCTGCGCTGCTCCCGATGCTCGTAGGAACTCGAGCGTCAGGAGCAGCGCGTGCCATTCAGCGTGGCTCCCCACGCTAAAACCGCTAGGGCGGTTTAGTAGAAGAGGCCCTAGGTGTCGGCACTATTATGTGTATGTTTGATATTTAAGAACACCTGTGCCAGCGCTTAGATATGTATATGGTATCTGCCATTTTGGAAACCAAGGTGTCTATTCTCCCAATCAGGTACAGAGCCTGCAATATTGATTTCATGGGGAAAAACAAAACACATAATGAGCACTTGTATGAATCCTAGATGTGCCTCGAATTATAGGTCTGATTTCGTAAATGGTATCTAAAATCCGCATGCAACTAAATTGGGGTTGTTTAATTGATTAAATGGTATGGTAATTGACCACATTGTTAAAAAATTATTTTAAAAACATTTTTTTAAATTACTAATTAACATTGTATGCAGATATCCATGAGGCACCTAGCCACGCCTAAGTCAAGGTGCCTTCTTCCGCCTAATGATGCTTACCTGAAAAGTAGGTGTGGTTAGGGGCGGAGAATAGGCATGCTTGACTTAGGCATTGCTAGGCATTAGAGTTAGACTCCAGTAAATTGTTTGTTTATCCCCTGCCCTTATCCAGGGCGAGTTACATATTAACATACAAAATAAGACATAATATTTATCATATAAATCATATCAAAAACACTATAAAACAAATTACACACTTACATATAAAAATCAAATTGCATATGACATACATGTCGCATTAACGATGAACATCATTTAAGGCCAAACAACTGGCCAAACCTTAGAATACATCAAAATATAAAATTGCATGTAGCATACAGAATGCCTCAATGACATACATCTTTATGGCAAATAGAACAGACCGGACCATCGAAAACTTCCATGACCAGCACTCAACAGTCACCACTCCTTCTCCATCAGCCAAACTCAGACCCTATATTTCATCTTAAAAAAAAAAAAAATCTTACAGAACAGGTGTCTTTTCAACATTTTCCTAAAGTTCTGTAAATTTTGCGGTTGGTGAATATATCCTGGAAGGTTGTTCCACTCCCTGGCACCGATACACTGTTCCTGGAAGAGGAAAGCCTTAAGTCCCGCACAAATGGAACAAACAGATCACAATGCTCAATTGGGCAAAGCATTCGAGCCGGCTCATGCAGCAAGATGCTCTGGATCAGGTGTTTTGGGGGCCAACTTATGTAAGCACATGAAAACATTTACCAGTAGCTTATAACGTATCTTGTCCCTTACTTTCAGCCAATACAACCTTATAAAAAATTATATCACATGCTCACGTCTGTCCAATTTAAATAGAGAGCGTGCCACTGAATTCTGGACCACCTGAAGCGCACCCAAAACTGATTCTAGCTTTCCCATGAACACCAGACTGCAATATCGAAAATGGAAAATACCATTGACTGCAAAACCATCCTAAACAATGGAGCCACCAAATAAGGTCTAAGTCCATGCCTAGGTGCCGCTAGGTGTGATTCTATAAAGAATGTCTAGTGGTTGATTGACAACCACACAGAGCACTATTAGGCACCATTTATAGAATCGGGCCCTTGGTGTAAATCCTGATATTGATCTTGGTGCTCATAGAATAAGGCTGCCACAGGATAGTCTTCTGTTTTTTTTAGGGAATTCAGAGCTAAAAGTCCCCATGTGCAATGGGATACACCACGGACTGAATCCACCTTGTCCTGCAAATCCTGATCCATTGTTGTTCATTGGTTGTACGTTGTTTCAAGTTGACCCACATAAAGTTTTTAAAAAATGCAACTCTGGATATAACGGACTGTTTTTCCAGGTCCCTTGAAGTCCGTTATAATGAGATTAAAATGTATGTGTAAATCATCAACACGGACACATAAACGTTTATGTTATGTAATGGCAACATAAATGTTTGTTCTCCCTTGTCAGTTTCACTTTGAGGGGGGAGGGAGAATCACTACTAGAGGATTAAGGGGTGTAACCTCCACCTAATCCCTCCTGTGGAGCACTGCTCAATAGGAGCAGTTTCTAAAATCTAGGGCCTAGATTCTCCAAAAGTCGCATTAAAAACCGACAGGCCGCTGTCGCAGCCATTATAGTAGCGATTTTTAAAAAAGCGAGTCATTCTCCGAAAAACGCTCATGCAAATGAGGTTGGCGGAGAGTAGCGAAGATTCACTAAATTTGCATGTGCCCATCACTGGGGATTTAGGCCTTGATTCTTTAAACGGCGCCAGAATAGGCTGGGGCCTAGAAAAAAATGAAGGCAACAGAGCGTCAATCACGCTTGGGTGCCATTTACAGAATCACACATAGTGGCACCTATGTAAAAACTTAGGTGCCAGAAATGTAGGCCAGGGTTTTAAAGGTCTACCTTTCAGGCACCTAAGTTTTGGGAGAATCGCGCTTAGCGGCATCTAAGTCACACTCCACCCATAAAAACGCCCACTTAGGCATTAGGCTCCACTAAGCGCCATGTGATAGGCACCTACCTTATACAGAATCAGACAGATGCCTATCGATCAATTATTTTTCCAATTATTGAAGCTATTAAAGGGATTTTGCCCCCCCCCCGCCCCCCTCTTTTATCAAGCTGTGCTAGAGGTTTTTAGAGTGGGACGGCGAGGTAAGTGCTTTGACGCTCATAGGAATTCTGAACGTCTGAGCATTTACCTCACCAATTCACACTAGAAAAACCTCTAGCACAGCTTGATAAAAGGGGCCCTTAGGCGCCCTTTACAGAATCTGGTGCTCCTTCTGGAAGTCCAAACTTAAGGAAGTATCTATTAACATTAAAATCTAGTCAAAAATCTGTGTAGCTCAATAAAATGAAATCTCATATTATCATTACTTGCTATTTCATCTCATCTTATCATTAACCTTTATTTCCGCGCATTCAAGCAGACTAACTTGCAAACACCTTAGCCCCTAAAATTCAATCGGTCCTTTTTGCACTGTAATAAAATGCAATATCCTGGGGTCCTTGAGGAGAATATTTCTTACTGCTTCTGTGGTTTAACGTAGTTTCTCAGTACTGCAAATGTCAGCCTCGTTTTATAGGGGATTCCAGACTAATTTTAGCAAGGAAATCTTTGCAATAAGGACAGCCTCATTTCTCACACTAAACTGTAACCGGCAGAAAAATAGTCATTACCACTCACAAATTCCTTGTTGTTCTCAAGATTGTACATCCATTAACATGCATTTGGTTCATGAGTGTCTTAAAATTTTAGGGCTTAATATTCATTGCTAGGTGACTAGACAGAAGAGATTCCTACCTGGTTAACTAGCACTGACTGGGTCCGCACAGGATATTTGGTGACATATAACCAGTGGTGTGCGGTGAGAGCTTTCACGGGATTCAGTGAATCCCCAGCTCTACAGCCCTTGAAAGGTTCAAAGAAGAGCGACCAAGATGGTAAAGGGGATGGAGACGGCTGAGGGGAGACACGATTGAAGTCTACAAAATCCTGAGTGGAGTGGAACAGGTACAAGTGGATCGATTTTTCATTCCGTCAAAAATTACAAAGACTAGGGGACACTCGATGAAGTTACAGGGAAATACTTTTAAAACCAGTTGGAGGAAAAAAATTTTCATTCAGAGAATAGTTAAGCTCTGGAACGTATTGCCAGAGGTTGTGGTAAGAGCACTTAATGTAGCTGGTTTTAAGAAAGGTTTGGACAATTTCCTGGAGGAAAAGTCCATAGTCTGTTATTGAGAAAGACATGGGGGAAGCTACTTCTTGCCCTGGATCGGTAGCATGGAATGTTGCTACTCCTTGGGTTTTGGCCAAGTACTAGATTGGCCACTGTGAGAACGGGCTACTGGGCTTGATGGACTATTCTTATGTTCTAATGTTTTGTTTTGTTTTTAATTTTTTTTTTTGCTTGATATAGTTCAGTGGTGTAGTAAGGGGGGGAGGCGAGGGGGATGGTCCGCCCCAGGCATCATGTTGGTGGGGACGCCAGCATCTCTCCGCCTCTTCCCAGTCCTCCCCTTGCCACGCACGCGCCCCCGCCTTCCCTTCCCACATACCTCTAGTTGTTCACTGCTGTAAGCAACAACTTCAATGTGTTCCTTGCAACCGCGTCGGCTCCCCCGCTGGGTGCCACGTATAGTAAGTGATATCAGAGGGAGAGCTACCTGGGTCGCGAGAATCACACTGAAGTTGTTACTCATGGCAGTGAACAATTAGAGGTTTGGGAGAAGGCAGGGGGGGCGAAGATGAGGGGAGGGGCGCCTCTGCCCCTGGCACCTCTTGCCCTCGCTACGCCACTGCTTCAATTTGATTTGTTGAGTAGGCAGTCTGCTCAACTAGTCTGTGGTATCAAACAAAAAGTAACTCCCCCCACCCAAAAAAAAAAAAAAGCAGTGCTCTCGAGCTGGGGATTCTCCAAACCCCCCTGAAGGCCCTGATCTGAATTTGATTGACCGAGAAGCATCTGCCTATCATCTGCTCAACCTGTAAAATTCAACACAGTGCCCTCAGGGCCTTTAGGGGGTGGGGGCCAATCCCCTGAAGGCACTGAACACACAGCACTGCATATAACCCACTGAAGGGGTAATTCATCAACCGGTGCGAAGCGATTTAGCAGCGCTAACCATGTCAATGCACACTAAACACTAAGACACCCATTATATCCCTATGGGCGTCTTAACGTACGCTAAACGCTTTGCACCCAATGATGAATTCCGCCCCTGAATATCCTGTCTGACCACCGTGGCTCTATCTAGTTAGGGGCAGAACTGGGAGTTACTTGGGAACCACTCATGTTCAGAGGTGATGCCCAGATAACTATCCAGTGAACTTAAGAAAGCCATAGATTTGGCCTATCGATCCAGTAACTCTTGGCAGGCTCCAAGTACCTGGCTATTCAGTGCCAGTGCCCGAATAAAGGCTGACATTAAATATCTCGAGCCAGCATCCTGGGTTTAAAGAAACACTGACTGCCGCCAGCTGAATATTACCCCCTGTTGTACAGTAGGTGGTAGTTGACTGCAGGGCCTCATAGAATACCAGCACACACAGATTTGCAAGTAAAGCAAAAATGCTTTATATCTGCTATCAGATAATCAACGCTATGAAACCTGTTCTTTCACAGGCATAATGATAACTAAAGGTCAAAAATCTCTTGAGAACTCAAACACGGCCTTCCTATAGCAGTGATCTCCAATGCTAGGGTTGCCTGTTGTGTGGATTTCCCAGACATGCCTTCCTTTTGAGAACATGTCCGAGGGTCCGGACAGCTTTTCAAAACCTGGCACTTTGTCCGGGTTTTGAAAAGCTTTCCTTCGCATAGGAGGGCATCCGCACATGCATAGATATGACACAATGATGTCACTCACACATGTTGCTTGACGTCAATGCGTTGCTTCCGCACATGTGCGGTTGTCCTGTCCGAGAGAAGGCAGCGGGGGGCGGGATTGGAGGCGGGGCTTGGGGGTGTGACAGGGGCGTGATGAGGTGAGGATGGGTGAGACCGGGCAGGCCTGGGGGGGTGGGTCTGGGGGATCCAGATTTTCCAGGCGGAAAATCTGGCAACCCTATCCAATACATAGTCCTCAAAGTGCTCTATTGCGGCCCTCAAACAGTTGGCTGAAATGCTCTTTAAATCCTGTAAAAGTATTAATTTCAATCTTGCCCACCTGACATAGTAAATGCAAACAATCTCTTAAGTACGTTAGGTGTTTTATTTATGAAATTGCTCCTGTTGATAATCCAAGATAAAGTGAGGTTTTTAAAAATTAATATTAATATTGATTCGACTACACTTCAAGGATATATTTTATTGTTTAATACTAGAGAATGACTCGGTGACATAATTCATCACTGTTCCCGTCCCCGCGGATAACCACAGAAAATAATCCCATGTCATTTTCTAGTGTCTATTTCAACCTCGTTCCTTCTACACCAACATTCTTCAAAGCAAAGCTTGCGGGTCAGTGGCTGAGCCCATTCATACTCTGATTCTTATGTGAGCCAAGGATAATGAAGCCATTGTGACATCACTGATGTGATTGGCTCTTAGGCACTGGTGGAATGAGGCATTATGATATCACAATATCTGCTCTGGATACCAGAGACTGTCATTCTGTAGTGTCTGTTTCAACCTCAGTCCTTCTACACCAGCATTCTTCAGAGCAAAGCTTGCGGGTCAGTGGTTGTGGCCATTCATACTCTGATTCTTCCCTCTCTCCTTAAAGAATGACATGAAGATGGTTTCCCGCGGTTATCCACGGGGACGGTGATGAATTTTGTCACCGTGTCATTCTCTATTTAATACCCAGTCTGAACAAGCAGATCAAGGCGGTTTATAAAATTAGTACAAGTAAGCTTGAAATCTTTTGGTGGTCCTCAGAGCTTGCTCGTATTCACACTGCAGTCCTTTATATGAAAAAAGTTAGATGCTTTTAATCTTTAAATTATGTTCAAATTTTACATCAGTTTCTTTCAGGTTTCCCTTTTACCCTCCCTAATGTTCTCTCCTTTTATGGTTCTCTTCTATACTTTACCTTGTGTATAGATTAGTCTGTAAGTCCATCGCTCTAACCCATTATTTTAAATTTTAAACGATATGTTTAAATATATGCTTTTTGAAAATTAATGTTGTATCTCGCTTAGTAAAATTAAATAAGCGATTCATCAAACTAAAATAAAACTATACAGACAAACTCCACAATTTCAGTAAACATTATTCTCTATTTTCAAATATATCTTATTGAGCTCAACAAAACCAGCAAACAAGAAACCAATCAATTACAAGCAAGCTCAGCATTTTGGATAACAAAACCCATCCCTACAGATAAGAAAGCCCCCCCTATCCCAACACAACCCACCCCAAAATAAATAATCCCCCCCTTCCCAGGGTTCCCCTTCCAAGTACATCTCATCTAGAGAAAATTATACAAAGATCAAGTAGACCATGTGTAACAAAAGAAAACAAAATACAGAGATTCAACAATTCAGCAAGCAACTTCGGGCCAACGGGGTCATAGTTGTCCAGAAGGGTTCCCAAGTACGTTGAAAGACCTGACCTGGGAGAGAAGAGAAGTCCAACACATCTCTCCGTTCCCACATCAAGAGGGTAATCATCCGACATCTCCACAAAGAATAATTGGGAGCAGTATCTTCAATCCAGTGGGTCAAAATACATTTCAGGGCCACCAAGACAGTCCATTTAAGAAAAGCAGCAGCGCCCCTCACTCAAGGGAAATAATGAGGAACAGTACCAAATAATAGTAAAGGGGAGTGACGAATCGTAATTTTCCAGATGCGCTCCACAAAGACAAAAACAGCATTCCAATAATCTTGAATAGCGGGGCAAGTCCAAAACATATGTCCCAATCCCGCTTCAGGAGCTTGACACTTAAGACAAGCTGCAGTTTCACAAAGGCAGAATAAATATGCCCTTTTTGGAGAAATATACAAGCGAAAAACTAACTTGTAGTGTTGTTCCCAGAAAGTAGTATATTTCCGAAAGGCTGGCAACCTACGGACCGCCTGTAAGAGCACATCGTCCGGCAAATCTACAGCAAGATCGCGAGCCCAGGCCTCCCGTATATGGGAATGGTCGAACAAGGGGGATTCATCCTTTAAATGGCGATGATGGAATTTAAGGGGGACTGGAAGTTGGGAACCAATGGTGAAAGCTGTGGAAAGCAATTCATGACAAGAGGCAGTCAAAGAACTGGAGGGCAAAGAAGAAACATAATGATGAAGTTGCATATAAGCAAAATAATCATTAGAGGGGAGACCAAACTCCTCTTGTAACTGTGCAAAAGGTTTGATTTTGCCATCATCATCTACCAATTGAAAAACATAGTGAATCCCCCTTGTTTCCCACCGAGCAAAACTTGGACCATCTATCCCTGGCAGGAAGGAGCTATTAAAGCGTATAGGCAGAAAGGGAGTTACAGAAGCGGAAAGAGCATGGAAATTACAGACCCAGCGCCAAACCTTCTGTAAGGGACGGTGAAGCACTTTCGCAGAGAGAGGTTCAGGCACAAGCGAAGGAATATAATGAAAATAAGCACTAAAGTGAGTAGAGCGAAAACAAATAAGTTCTAAAGAAGTGTTAGTGAACACTGAAGTACCCCTGAAAAGGTCATTAATGTGACGCATGCCACAACCAACTGTCAAATAACGAAGGTTCAATAATCCCAATCCACCCCTGTAACACGGAGTCGCGGCCCTCTTATAAGGCAAACGAGGCTGCTTCCCAGACCAAAGAAATCTCTGAACCAAGCGTACCAGTCGTCTCTCATCTCCAGAAGACAAATAAAGAGGAAGGACCTGAAAAACATATAGCCAACAGGGGACAATAAGCATATTATAGAGATGCACCCGACCCAAGAGCGAAAAGGGCAAACTTCCCCAGAGCTGTAATTTATTCTGAAGTGCCTGAAACAGCGGTTCCACATTCAAACGATACAAATGAGATAAGTCCTGGGGAATAATGAACTCCAAGTATTTCAAGGTAGAATATGCACAACGAAGAGGAAACACACCCCTCCACTTGGAGCGCAGCTCAGGGGGGAATGGTAAGGCCAAGGACTTATCTAAATTAAGAGACAGACCAGAATAAAAGCCAAATTTGGAAATGAGATCCAGTGCTGTCGGTAAAGATTCTTCAGGCCTAGTAAGAATCAAAAACATATCATCCGCAAACGCCAACGTCTTCAACTCAATCCCATCAATGCTAAGGCCCCGCACTTCAAACATTATTCTCTATATGTAGCCCAAGTAGGTCAGATGCTAGCAAGGCCTTAAAAATTAATGACATTGAAGGTCCAAGGTATACTTAGTCTATCTTAGAGGGTGACCAAAACTGGGATTCTCGATTTTGACTGAAATGGCCTGCAATTTTCAGTTCAGTTTCGACTGAAACTGAAACCAAATCTCCTTTCCTCCTCACAACCACTCTTGCTGCCTGCACCCACCTATCACAACCCTTCACCGAAGGCCCTTTCCCAGCTGACTTAAATCTCATCATCCCATTCGTTAATTCTATCTCTGAAACTATTCCTAAAGCTTCAGAAGCCATAAACGTGATGGAGCACTGGATGACAACCTTTAGGCTCAAACTTAATTCAGAAAAGACAACTTTCTTCGTTGCTTCGCCACATCCGCTTGACACCAAATCACCACTATGTATCAATAATCTTAATTATCCTATCCAACCTACCATAAAGATACTAGGTGTAACTTTGGATCAGTGCCTAACCATGAGAGACCAGGTGGACTCCTTGATCAGAAAGGGATTTTTCACTCTCTGGATACTCAGATCCATTAAAGCTTATTTCGATACAGCGGCATTCAGAACCCTAGTCCAATCCCTCGTACTGAGTCTACTTGACTACTGTAATATCGCCTATTTAGCAATTTCCCAAAAGAACTTGCAGCGTTTACAATTGATGCAAAATGCAGCGGTCAAACTGATCTTTGGGCTGAGGAAGTTTGACCACGTGACACCCTACTACCAGCAGCTGCATTGGCTGCCAATGGAGGCGCGCGTAAAGTTTAAATTTGCCTGCTTCTGCTTCAAAGCACTACACGGACTTGCCCCTAAATATATAACTGACCTTTTCGTCTTCTCAGCCAACAGACACAAGAGAAGCTCACATTCCAACTTCGTTTCCCCCCCAGTGAGAGGTTGTAAACTGAAAAAATACCATGAACATCTTCTCTCGCACCAAGCAGCATCATGGGGTAAAGACCTAGAACAATTGCTTTCGCCCACTACTTATGAGGAATTTAGGAAACGTCTGAAAACACACCTGTTCCTAAAGTATCTAGACAACTGATCCTCTCTTCTCTCTCCCCTCTATAGCGATTAACTTGTTCTATTGGTCACTCTCTCCTCAAAAATGGATTTCCTGTCCTATTAACCCTCTTTCTTCCTCCCCTCTTAAAGTCAATCAATTTGTACCTTTGCTTAATCTTTGTAAACCGCATAGAACTTCACGGTATTGTGGTATATAAGCTGTTATTATTATTATTATTCAGGCAAGAGCAATCCCCAGTCACTCTTGCCCTCTCCTGATCCACAGCCATAATGGCTGCCAGGACCTTCCATGGCAGTCCCGCCTACCATTTTGGCTGAAGAACTGACAGAAACAAGAGCAATTGGGGATCACTCTTGCCCAAAAGTGCCACTAGACAACAGGAGATTTTAAGATAGGCCTAGGGAAGCCCTTCGGGTGATGAGTAGAAGTGATGATGAGCATGGGCACTGAGATTGATCGTGAGAGTGTTGGTGGGAATGCTGAGATTAATTATGAAAGGGAGGGAGGTTCAGCTTCGCATTGTCAGCTGAAACATTAACTTGGATTTCGGTTGATTTCGGTGTTGAAACCTAAATCGAAATTCAGCAAGCTTCTACTTTTATAACCTTTTGATAAAGGTATCAGCTGGGGGTTGATTTTCTTTTCCCAGGGCCTCTCTGCAAATACTATAGCCTAGCTTAGAGCCACCATGGAGGATTCCTTACTCAGGGCTTCTGACCTGATTGTGCCCTGAGCTCTTATCCTCACTGAGCCACGCCCACCCAGATCTGCCTTTGCTGAGTCACTCCTGCCCTGGGCTGCAACTGCGAGGAAGTGCTGGTGAGAGGGAGCAGTAATTCCCTGTATACTCCCATAGTGCACACTAAATCAGTTTTACACACACTGGCCTACAAATTACGTACATTAGAAATGAGAAAATAAAGTCTTCACATTGAGACATCTGGGTTTTACTTGAAAGCAATGGAAGTAGAACCTGGATGCCTCAGTCTGTCCTATTTTTTCTGCATCCATATGGTAACCCCAGGCCAAGGGGCATTTATACTGAAAAGTCTCTGTAACTGAGTTTTCAGGAGGGGTAAATCCTTGAAGCATCATTCCTCATAAAGCGGCATATGGCTATTTGTGCAGAAAAAAGATTCCTTACTAAATATTGTCAAACTAATTGCATTCCAGTGTAAGAATCTATGCTGCCCAGTGAAGAACTGCCCAAATATTACAGCAGAGCTGAACCTTATGTCCTTCCTGACACCATGGCAAGGGACATACTGACTGTGCACGGGAACTCATCAACCCTTTCACTGTCTACTTATTTTGATGAGATTTGTTAATATTTTAAGACAATACTTAGGGTTTGGAGCCAAATGAACTTAGTAAACTGAGAATTTATGCCACACAGAGCAGATGAGAGGAGATAAAACCTGCATGGTTTTATGCCCACTTTTGTAGTTGGCAGAATTAGGACCCTTATGAAGAGCACATTGTATCTCAGTAAGTAATCTGATGTCCTTTTTTGTTAAGCAGAATTTTTGTCCTTCTTTAGCTACAAGGTTGAAGATCTACCATTTGCCAGTGTGAAGAAAAAAAAAAAAGAAAGAAATTAAGAGTCTCTTCAGGACAGTGATTTATTAATGAATTTGTGCTGTGAATTTTTGTTTTCTATGTGTTTTACTTATTTTATTTATATTTAATTTTATGTACGGTTTTATGGTTACCCACCTAGAATTTTAAATAGTGTGAACCATAAATGTTTTAAAAAATATATATATATAAAAACCTGCAGGGTAGCTTTCCACTTCTTGTTTCTTTCTCAGCTATTCCATAGCTGGTACAGTTCCAATACTGTGCTCTCTTTCAAGCCGATTAATAAGCTTTTCAAAGCAAAGACCAACGCATGATGCTGTCAGCTTATCTCCAGATCAAAGGGTCCATCTGACCTGCCCTGCAGCTCCTAGGATCCAGACACCTCCATCAACCACAAATGAGTGGCTTCTCCCAGAAACTGTATAACATAAATGAATTCTCTGTGTATATGCTACGGGAATACTGTCAGAACACAGAAACATCAGAGCTCTGGAAGCAATTTTTATAGATAAAGATATGTATACTATGGATATGATATTTGGCTATAGTTATCAAGTACAGATACTGGTAATGTCCACTTATAGCAGTTCATCAGTAAATTGGGGAAGTAATGGTAAAATACCAGATTTATGATGGCAAATCTCTTGTCAGTTCAATGAAATGAATGTATTCTGTGGGAAGAGTCACAGGGTCACAATTAAGTCAACGGGACCACCACTGGCCTCCAGGCTGTGCAGTGAAAAATGCTAATGTACACTATAGACTATGAAAAAAAATCATTGAGGTCGATATTCAAAGAAGAGACAGCTAAGGGGTGATATGATCTGAAGTCTGCAAAATCCTGAATGGAGTAGAATGGTAATCATAAATCATTTTGCTCTTTCAGAAAGTCAAAAGACTAGGAAACACTCCATGAAGTTACATTATAGTACATTTAAAACGAACAGGAGAAAATATGTTTTCACTCAGCATATAGGGTCCCTTTTATCAAGCTAGAGGGTTTTAGCGTGAGCTGGCGCAGTATATGCTCCAATGCTCATAAATATTGACAGGATTCCTAAGAGAATCGGAGCATTTACCTCGCCGGCCGGTGCTAAAAGCCTCTAGTGCAGCTTGATCAAAGGGGGGAAGAGAGATAGTTAGGCCATTTCTTATCTCTGAAGTTAAGTAGCATGGATCTTGCTAATTTTTGAGACTCTACCAGGTACTTGTAACTCAGAGAATAGTTAAGCTCTGGAATGCGTTGCCAGAGGATGTGGTAAGAGTAGATAGCGTAGCTGGTTTTAAGACAGGTTTGGACAAGTTCCTGGAGGAAAAGTCCATAGTCTGTTATTGAGAAAAACATGGGGGAAGCCACTGCTTGCCCTGGTTCGGTAGCATGGAATGTTGCTACACCTTGGATTTTGGTCAGGTACTAGTGACCTGGATTGGCTACCGTGAGAACGGGCTACTGGGCTTGATGGACCATTGGTTGACAAGTTTCAAGTAGCCATGCGATTGATGCACTAACATCACTTGGCTATGCAAAAAAAAAAAAAAAAAAAGACCAGGGGTTTTAGCAATCAGAAAAAAATGACATATCAGTAACTGTGTTACCGACAGGTCTGCCTGTTTTTTAAAAAAATTTTTCCAATGCCACGGGTATTTTGCGTGTATTACACATGCAAAATATCTGTCCCATAAAAATAAAAAAGGAAAAAAGTCCCTCACCACCAATGATGGCCATCCCCAACGACCCCTGAAAAACACTCCGCTGGGAATATCCCCCCCTCCCCCACAAGAAAAAATTGGGAGGGGGCAAAGAAGAGGGCAGGTACTTATTTTGCATCTGGGCAGTGGAAGGTTAGGTGACTCGCCCAGGGTTATAAGGAGCTGCAGTGGGTATCGAGCCCAGTTCCTCAGTTCTCAAGCCACTGCACTAGCCATCAGGCTATTTCTCTTTCACTTCTTTTAGGTTGACTATATAGTTCTATGCCCAAAGAGAGGCTATGGCCTTCTTGGATTTATACCTGTGTCATCTATGAATTTGAAATTCCAGTTTTTAGGGGAAATGGAAAGGGACACTCTTCAAATGAGTGCGAGTTGAATTTCCATAATATTTCTGGCTTGAGACAGGTTCAAATTTAATATTGTACCTAATAAAGATTACAGGTAGTGTGACCTTATCGGGAGTAATTCAACAAGCAGAGTTAGGGACTTTGCATGGGTTTTAGAGCCTTATCATGCAGTAAGAGGCTGAATCTATAAAGGGCGCTTCATAGGCACCTAACTTAATTGGCAAAATCCCCTTAACAGCTTCAATAATTGGTTAAAAAAATTTCTAATTGGGTGATAGGTGCCTATCCAATTCTATAAAAGTTGACACCTATCACAACGCACTTAGTGGTGCCTAATGCCTAAGTGGGCATTTCTATGCGTGGAGCGTGACTTAGGCACCGCTAAGCACGGTTCTCCAAAAATGTAGGTGCCTGAAATGTAGGCCTTTAAACCCCTTATCTACATTTTAGGACGCGGCAGAAAGCAGGAGAGCCGGGGAGCCAGAGAGAGTTGGGGCAGGCAGAGTTGGGACAGGCAGAGAGCAGGTCGAGGCAGAGAGCCGGAGAGCCAGAGAGAGAGTCGGGGCAGGCAGTACTCCGAGTGGAGCCTCACCAAAGACAGAGAGAAAAAAAAATAGCACCTTTCTATGCATGAAGCCTGATCAGGGCAGAGAACAGGGCGGCCAGAGCAGGAGAATCGGGGCAGAGAGCTGTTTTTTACACAAGGGACTAGTCCTCACCAGTCGCTTGTTCTTGATCGGCCAGCCAGTCGGTTTGTCAGGAAAAAAGGGTAGTGAATCGCGTCCTTCCTGCTTTGCATGCCGATTCCCCTCATTTGCATGCATGGATCGCTACACAGGTTAGTGAATCGGGTCGATCGGTTTGCTAAGTGAATCTAGCCCTAAGGCCCTATCACCCGTACAAAATCCCTAAAGCTGTATAACAAATTCACCTCCCCCCCCCATAGCTGCACATCAAAGAGTCAGACCGAGCTAGTCTTGACTTTGTTCTATAACTAACCAAAAATATTCATTCAGCAAGGTAGCATGAAGGATATGCACGGCCAAAAAAAGTTTGGGCAGGGTTCATATTTTCCAATTTTTTCCCCCGTTTTCACATGTGGGTTTTATTATTGTGTGCATGCGGGCGGGTGTCTCCGTGCACAGTTGTTTCAAATGTGCACCTTGTATGCATGCCAAAAGATTTTTCATGTGCAAATCTATTGTACACATGTACGTGTGTTAATTCATAGGTATAACTGTGCCCAAATATAATAAGTGCCAAAAAACTGAATACATATCTCCAGAAGACATTAGCCTGAAACCAGAAATACCTATTTTCTTTGGAGAGTTTTTCTGCTTGATTTTCTGCAGGGAATCCATACACGACTGAATTATGTTGACTACATATGGTATGCTAAAAATAGATTTATGCAGGGGTTATTTTTAATGCAGTAGGTGAAGTAAGGCTGATTTCAAGGGTGACAAGTTCCAGTTATGGGGGATATGTCTCAGTCATTTTTAATGTATTCCTCAGTGTAGAAATAGGCATTTTGCATCTCCTTGGAAAGAGAATCAACTTACAAAGAGGGGGTGGACGCAACGTGTCAGATGCGTGTGAGTCAACTGAGAGTCGCTGCTTATTGGAGGCATACCTCATCTGAAAAGAAGGAGGAAATGAGTTGTGTACTAAGTGCTTCTATAATCAGGAGAGCATGATTTTTGGGGGGTGGGGTTGATATTCATGACTCCTACTCATCTCTGTGTATTAGCCTGCCAAAAGAGTTGAGTCATTTTCAGTGTTTTCCTTTTTGTCCTACTTGTTAGAGTAGGACTACCATATGGCTCCAGAAAAAGGAGGACAGATTAAGACATCCGGGTTTTACTTCCATTACTTTCAGTGGAAGTAAAACCCAGATGTCTCAATCCGTCCTCCTTTTTCTGGACCTATATAGTAACCCTATGTTAGATCATACAATACAAAGGAAAAAAAATCACAACCTCATGTGTGAACTGTAAGAGCAGAAAAAATGTGTGGGGAAGGGACACAGGTCAAACCACTATAAGGACAATTTGTTTATTAAAATGTCAACAAATTTGGATTAAAAGTACACAAATGTATGAATAAAACGTGACAGGCATAGAAAGTCCTTTATAATAAAACATATACTGGACTCCAACACGGTCCGTGTTTCAGCCAAAGAGGCCTTCCTCAGGGGTGTATAAGGCGCCAAATTGCCTAAAATCAAGCCAAAATGGTTACTTGCGGTATGTGTTAAAAAGTTCCTGCTGCCTGGCACATTAACCAAAAACAAGCAATCTCAAAAAAAACGCTGTGATAACTCAAAAACCGCTGCTATGTTAGAGGCATTTGCAGGGTTATTTTATAACGTGGAAATTCTGTTTTCAGAGTCAAAAGTGACAGAGCATTGATTGGAACTGCATTGTTGTTTCAGAGAGACTCCTACCATTGTTCAAGGTTACAGAAGACACAAGGCTGAATGTCGGTGTCTAGCCTTCTACAATTGGTCAGGAGATTCCGAAAACATCTAACTTCACATCTACCCCCCTCCCAATCCATATCATCAAAAAAAAGAGAGCTTGGGTAGTGTTTATCCCTTCACGTCTTCAAAAGGCGTGAAATCACTCCAAACATTTTTGAAAATAGTTTTTAAAATAATTACTCAAAACATCTTCTCAATATCCCATATACCAGGGGGTCCTTTTTGTATTTTACTGGAGTGTAGAAACTAAACCTAGCCCGGAGAGGAACATCAGAAATTCAGGGGTTCTATTATTAAGGCGTGCTAACCAATTTAGCGCAGGCTAACTGATTTAGTACGAGCTAATCGATTTAGCACACACTAAATGCTAAGGCGTCCATTATATTCTATGGGCGTCTTAGCTTTTAGCGTGCGCTAATCTTTAGCGTGCGCTAAATCGGTTAGCGTACTTTAATAAAATGACCCCTCAGTGTGGGAAAAGGATCATGGGGCCTCTTATAGCACACAGCTATTTCAGAACCCATTTCACCAATCCCAGTCTTTTTAAATCATTTGTTCCTCCCCACTGCCTTCCTATATTTTTACATTTTATTTTCTAACTCTTGCTTTTAAATAAAGTAGTTGTAAAATACTCCATGGAAAAATCACAACAATGAGCACTTACAAATATTATAATCCCAACGTGTGAAACTGCACTTATCTATCCTTAGGACTCCAGCACTGACTAAATTTCACTCTCTCTCTCTCTTTTTTGGTGTCTACTCTTCTGGTAGTGCTTACATGTACCCTGTGCTGTCTGGGACACTGAGAAACTCTGAGCCAGTGACTGCTCTAATCCTTTTGGACAGAGATTGCTCTGTTATTTCAGACATCAGATACTCACTCTGTTCAGAAAGCAGGCGTGTACAGTTCCAGTACAGCCCACTGAAAAGCTGTGGGAGGCTGTAAGAAACCTAGAGTGCCTCCAGAGCTGCCCACAGCTTTTTCAGGAGTTCTGAGTAGAGAATGACACGGAGACAAATTTTTCCCTGTCCCCGCAGGAACTCATTTCCCCGTCCCCGTAAGTTCTTTTCCTGCCCCATTCCTACAAGCTCCATCATCATCCCACAAGCCTCAAGCACTTTAAAATCACAAATATTTTGAGGCTTGTGTGGTTAAGGCAGAGCTTACAGGAATGGGACAGAGACAGTGACAAAACTCGTGGGGACAAGATGGGGAAATTGAGTTCCTGCTGAGACGGTGAGAAATTTGTCCCTGTGTCATTCTCTGGTTCTGAGCTTTTTAGCAGACAGCATTGAAGTAATTTCTTTTATGTTATATGATATTATGGGGTTCATTTTCTAAAAAGAAAAGACACCTAGAAAAGATATAAACCAGCACTTCGACATAGAAACATGATGGCAGATAAAGGCCAAATGGCCCATCCAGTCTGCCCATCTGCAGTAACCATTATCTTTTCCTCTCCCTATTGGCTAAGACTCTCTTAACATTTGCATCTCCTCTTCCTTTAGGCTAAGGCTCTGTGCACCTGCATTGTGAGGTCATAGATCTGCCCTTCTGCAGTAACCATTATCTCTTTCTCTCTCCAAGAGATCCTAGGTGCCTACCCCAGGCCCCTTTGAATTCAGACACAGTCTCTGTCTCCACCACCTCTTCCAGGAGGCTGTTCCATGCATATACCACCCTTTCCGTAAAAAACGTATTTCCTTAGATTAATCAAACAGCTTTTAATTTTGAACAGTTGTCTTCAGTGTCTGAAATCTATGCTGTCATTTTTTGAATGCTTTTCAAAATCACAGATGCAATTAGGAGCTTTCTCTGTGAATCACAAATATATTTCTAGAGCTTATTAGATCAAAGGCAAAGAATCGTCTATGCTGTTTACTGTTTGAACAGAGATTTCTTTGCTATATAGGAACTGAAAGAAGACAATACCACGAGAATATGTACCAGCCAAACCTCTCATCAAGCCATTCGTAACTACAGAATGGATGAAAGTTATTGTCAATATCTGATCATTTTTCAGAACCGAATTTTCAGATGGATGTATATTATTTATTAATGAAATATCTATAAACCATTGATCTCTACTGGTTCTAGGTGGTGAACAAATAAGATAAATAGAGGGTCATCTTGGATAGTGCATCTATGTCCGATTTGGACATCTTGAGAAATGTTTGCAAAAATCAGGAGGCAAAAACATCTATTTTCAAAACCGCTAGATGTTTTTTTCCAGAAATTGCCATCTAGATGGCTTGGCCCTTAGGATGTCCAATTTTTTCAGCTGATTTCGAAAAGAAAAATGTCCAAATTCAAAACATCCAAAACCAAGCCATATGGATGTAGGCAGGGCCATTATTTATGCTACACTGGCCACACAGACATGCCAGGAGAGCAGAGGGGCGCCTTAGGGGGCATTGCTGTGAATTTTGCATAAAGGGTGCCAGGTATACTTCTCACCAGAACCTCCTTATAATGTATGGTGAGCCCTCCAACTCTCCCCTACCAAACCCCCCAAAAAAACATACTATACCCACTTGTCTACAACCCCAATAGCCTTTATGGTTGCAGGTGTCACCTATATGGGCCACTGAAAAATTCTCAGCCCAACCAACAAGGTTGGGGCAGTCTCCATCGAGGGCTATACACATAGTCCAGCAATTTTCCACTTTTTTTGTTCCATATTTTCCCAACAGAATGAAAAAAGTGGAAAATCACTGGACTGTGTACAGCCCTCAATGGAGACTGACCCAACTTTGCTGGTTGGGTTGAGAACTATTCAGCGGCCCCTCGTAGCAAGTTTTTGATGACTTTTGGTGGGTTCACATTTTCCACCATAAATGTAGTGGGTAGGGTGGGATATGGGCCTGGGTCACCCTCTCTAAGGTTCACTACACCACTCACCAGGTTACTTGAGACACCTGCTTGCTGTCCTACTAGGATTTCCTATTCTAGATGCTGCTGTTACACAGCTATGTACTGTATCTTTCACATCTTTTGGGGGCGTGGTGGAAGGGAGTCATTGATCACTGGGGGAGTGTGTGTGTGTGTGGGGGGGGGGTCATGACAATCCCTCCAGTGGTCAGATGGTCAATTTGGGGTATCTTTAAGCACTTAGACATTAAATGGCTTCCAGGACATCTTGGGAAATGTTTTTCACCGCAAAACGTCCAAGTGCTAAACACGCCCAAATCCTGCACATAACATGCCTCTAACACGCCCCTTTGAACTTTGGATGCACTGCAGACCAAAAGCTTAGCAGGACATTTAGGAAGTTGGTTTTGGAAATTGGCGCTTGGACATTTTGGCAGGAGAAGGGAGATATGATAGAGAAGTTTAAATACCTACGTAATGTAAATGAGCATAAGTCGAGTCTCTTTCATTTGAAACGAAACTCTGCAATGAGACGGCATAGGATGAAGTTAAGAGGTGATAGGCTAGCCTCTTCTGTCCTCCAGACCTCGCTCCATTCCCCAACCAACATCTCTCTCTGTCCTTCCAGCTTTTCTTTCTCTCTCCTCCACCCCTATTGGCAATATGTCTCCCTCCTCTGTTCTGATCTTGCAACTCTTTGTTCTTCCTCAGGGTCTCTCCCCTTCTGTCTCTTCTGTCCCATAGTCCAACATCTGCCCCCTCTCTTCTGCCTCCCCTTTGTTTCAGGTTTCTCCCTCTCTAACATTTTGAGTCCTCCCACCTTTGGTCCAGGTCTTTGTGTCTCTCACTCTCTTTGTCTTCCCCCTCCCCAGGGCCTGGCATCTCTCTCTCCTCGGTTCAGAGTGTTTCAACCTCTCTAAGCCCTCTAGTAGTCCAGAATCTGCCTTATCTGCCTTGTCTTCTCACTCCCTTTTTGTTCAACGCTGCTTTCCTGCCCCTCCTCAAGGTCCTTTTGTCTCTTCTCTCTCCCCCCCCTCCCCGATCCAGCATCTCTAAGGCAATCTCCCTCTTGCCGGGGCCCTCGCAACGGGCCCAATTTTACCCCGACGTGTGGGACCTTATCTCTGCTGCTTTCCTCAGACTGGATCATCGAGCTACTTCCCTTAGACTGGATCCCTCACCTCCGTTCTTCCCTCTGGGCCTACCACAGTTGAAAGTTCATTACGGCAGCCTGCAGAGCGAACGTAGCATGCTGCCATCAGCTTCTGTAGCACGTTCCCTCTGCCGTGGTCCCGCATCTCCTCTGACGTTGGGGGCAGGACAGCGGCAGAGGGAACGTGCTACAGAGGCTGACGGCAATCTGCTACGTTCGCTCTGCAGGCTGCCATAATTCCACTACTTTAAAGGTGAGACTAATCTTAAAACTTATCTATTTCAAGATGCTTTTGCCAAATCTTAATCTTTTCTTTGTTCACTTGTTGATCTCTTTCTCAAATCTAACTTTCTCTTCAGCGCATATCTCTCATACCATGCAACCTTGCCCCTCATGTTATATCCCTTCCCTCTATCTCATTTCTTCTAAGATTATGTAACTTTTCCCTTCCTCCCCACTCATCCTCACTGTCAGGTTTGTCCATATGTTTTATATGTTTTTTTTCTTTCTTTTTTATTTTTCTTACTAATTTTTCTAATACACCATTAAATAATTCTTCCTTTCCTATTTCAAATTTTATTGTTAACCGGTCAGATATTTGTTTTATGATCGGGATATTAAAAACCAATAAACTTGAAACTTGAAACTTGAGACAGTGACCGGGGGAATGCTAGGGAGAACATTGGCTCTGCGAGCTACCGGTGTTGCCTTTGCGATCGACCGGTAGATCGCAATCGACGTTTTGGGTACCCCTGTTCTATGGCTTCAGAATGACAACTTCTTTGAAAATGAATTCTTTTCAACATGATCAATAAGCTTGCAAGGTGTTAAGACAAGTATCAATCTCACCACTTTATCGTTTTGGAGTTCCTATTTATTTTGTCTTTTTACAATAATTTACGTTTTTAATTGTTCGCTGCCTTGCTACTTTGTCAGGGCTAGTAGTATATAAATAACTACATCAATTTAAATTAGGTTCTACATAGATCTCTTTCTTGGGAGGCTGGCTATGTCCTTATTCTTAATTAACAGAAAACAGGAAGCATGTTTATAATTCCCTGCTTTCTAGAATTGCTCGATCATGTGTTAGTTTAAGTTCACGTTCCATGAATAGAGGCCTGGAGACAGTTTGGGGCCTTTCACCACACTTTGAACTCTAAAATTCACATACAGCAATGTCAACGCCTTTGCAGTAAAATGCAGGGGAGGTGTTCAGCATCTGCTGATGTATTTACCACACACTTGCCATACCACAAAGCACTGCATTACATGCAGTGGAGGGGCGGCTGTAAATAAACAAATGTCAGGGCAGTGCGCCCCCCCCATGCATCTCAACCCCCCAAATCTGTCCCCGTATTTAAATCCAAATCCCCCCATCTTTACGCTTTATTTGCGGCGTTTGATATAGTGCATCATGATATTTTGCTTCAATTACTTTCAGATATTGGAATTAATCAGGTTGTTCTTGACTGTTTTTCTACATTTTTAATGTCTCGTTCTTACTCTATCTTATTCTCTATCATCCTTACTCTATCTATCTCGTCCTTACTCTATCTTACTTATGCGAGAGGTATTCAACAATTTAAGCTTTCCCTCCCTTCTAGGAAAGGAATCAAGAATTTTAGCCTTTCTTTGGTTTTTAAATTTTCTCAACTATGGAATGAACTTTAGAGAATGACACGGGGAAAAAATCTGTCCCCGGCCCACCATCCTCTGCACCGCCCCGTCACCACCGTTCCCTTCACCCCTCCGTCACCGTCACCGCCATCCCTTTCACTGCCCCGTCACCGCCACTGCTATCCCATTCACCGCCCCGTCACCGTCCCCGTCTAGCACCCATCTTCTTCCCTCCGCTCCCCCATAGTCTGGCATCTGTCTTCTTCCCTTCCAGCGTCTTCTCCCCACTCTGCCTTCCACATTTCCTTTCAGGGTCTGTTCCTCTCTACCCTCTTTCAATGTCTGTTCTATTCCTTTCCACCACCACCCTTCCCTCCCTCCTTTACCATCTGTTCCTTTCTACCACCCTTCTTTCATATCTTCTATCAGTCCCCCCACCATCACTAGCAGTCTCTCTTCTCCGTTACCATGAGCAAATAGAACTTCTGAAAATTGTATTGCTGAGGCATTATTTCTAGTACACCTTTTTTTCCAGATGGATAATGACATCAATTTTATAATTCTTACTGTCTGCTCTGATTTCATTCACAATTTGGTTTGTGTTTTGTACCTGAGGATTCCATGAGGCATTTAACCTTTTCCTGTCTCTTCTGTGATTTCAAGTTGATTCCTTCAATAATGGAGTCTCAAGGCAGTAGCAGTTTTCTATTTTGGGCTCTTTTGACATTGTTTAAGGGATTTCTTGTACATTTGGTGCTGGTCTTCTTTGATGAGGTCACTTCAGAATCTATTTCCAAGGAAGAGAAACTTTTTCCCTTTCACCCCCTCCTTCCTTGTGTGAGCCGGAACACGCGGTCCCCGCAAGCAAGTAATTTTATATCATTTTCATTCTATTCATTCATAGAAATTAAAGTCTAGATAATGCCAGTCACATAACAAAACATGATTTTACAAAAATAATTCCCTGCACAGTCAAGCCTGCAAGGATTACTAGATGTCTTTCAGCAGCTCCCCTCCCTCCCTCCCCCTTACCTTTGTGGCCAAGTCAAAATGATCTACCAACAATAAAATTTTAAAAACACAAAGCAAGCTGTACGCAGAGAAAATGTTAATTATCATTTATATTCCGCGGGTTTTCAAAGAGGTCAAGGCAGATGACTTTATGCAATGTCACCTCAGTAACAACTATACAAAAATAGACAAATATTCCCCCTCCCTTTTTACTAAACTGCGATAGCGGTTTTTAGCGCAGGGAGCTGCACTGAATGCCCCACGCTGCTCTCGACGCTCATAGGCTCCCTGCGCTAAAAACCGCTATTGCGTTTTAGTAAAAGGGGGCCATAGTGCAAAATATAGACAGCAGATATAAATTCTCAAAACGGACACATTTTGATCACTAAGTTGAAAATAAAATCATTTTTCCTACCTTTTTGTCTGGTTATTTCATGAGTCTCTGGTCCTTCTTTCTTCTCCTGCCCCCCCCCTTTCTTTCTCTCTCCCCCTGGCCCCCCTCTTTATTTCTGCCTTTCTTTCTATCTCCCCCTGGCCCTCCTCTTTCTTTCTGCCTTTCTTTCTCTCCCCCTTGACCCCCTCTTTATTTCTGCCTTTCTTTCTCTCTCCCTCTGGCCCCCCTCTTTATTTCTGCCTTTCTTTCTCTCTTCCCCTGGCCTCCCTCTTTATTTCTCTCTCCCCCTGGCCCTCTTTCTTTCTGCCTTTCTTTCTCTCTGCCCCTGACCCCTCTTTATTTCTGCCTTTCTTTCTCTCTCCCCCTGGCCTCCCTCTTTATTTTTTCCTTTCTTTCTCTCTCCCCCTAGCCCCCACAAAGCCATCGTGCCAATTTCTCCACTTCCACGATTCTTTCCCTACCCTCACCCCCAAGCCAGCAGCCGATTTCTCCCTGCTCCTTCCCAGATGTCCTGATGTCCTGAACTTCATCGGGCAGCAGCAGCATTCACAATTCACTGCTGTTGCCCGCTTCAGGCCTTCCTCTCTGTCCGGTCCTGTCTTCATGAAAACAGGAAGTAGGCAGGACCTGGCAGAGAACAAGGCCTGAAGCCAGCAACAGCAGCGAATTGTAAACGCTGCTGCTGCCCGAAGAAGGTAATGGAGCACGAGGCAGACCCCCCTCCCAGCCGTGAACCTTTCCGACCCTCCCAGCGAGAGCAGCAAACCTCCTTCGCGGCTTTTTCCTCCCTCTGCCACGTCACTGATTACGTCATCAGTGATGCGGCAGAGGGAGGAGAAAGCCGACCCTACTGGAGGGAGGTTTGCTGCTTTCGCTGGGAAGGTTGGAAAGGTTTACTTGGAGGGGGGGAGAGATAGGAGGGTCAGCGGGGGTTCGGCTGGGAGGGGGAGAAGAGGTCTGCCTCGGTGCTCCAAGGCCTGGCGCCATTACCTTTTTCGCCCTACCCGCCCCCCCCCCCCTTGGTACGCTACTGCTCTCCAGCTCTCTTTAGTTTGCCGGTTTTCTTTTTCGGCGACCGGCACGCTTTCCAAAGAGCCGCGCATGCGCGGCTGCTCAAAGTTCAATCTTCTGTTCTGCTGCAACTTCCTGTTTCCGGTTGGGTCAGAGCAGAAGATTGAATACTGAGCAGCCGTGCGTGCGCGGCTCTTTTGAAAGCGTTCCGGTCGCCGAAAAAGAAAGCCGGCAAACTAAGGTGAGGTGGAGAGAGGAAGCTGGTTAAACGATCGAGCCGGTGGGTGGGTGGGGGCTGCGGGAACCGCACGATCCTTTATGCCTCACTGCGGTGACAAGACCATTCACCGCTGCACGGGGCGGTGATGGCCTTGTCCCCGTCCCCGCAGAGGCTGCTAATTTTCGTTCCCCGTTTTTGGCGGGTTACCCGCGGGTAAACCGCCACCGTGTCATTCTCAAATGAACTTCCTTTAACTTTGCAATGTCCTAGTCTTTTCCAAGTCTTCTGCAAATCTCTAAAAACTTTCCTATTTACAAAATATTTTAAAAATGAATTCCCTTTGCAAATTTTGGTATATTTTTATTAATTGTTAACTGTGTCGAGCTTCCTTTGGTTGATGACCCGGTATATAAAGCTAAGTTTTAGTTTAGTTTAGTTTATACTGAACCCCCTGATCACAATAATCTTGCCCTGATCCAACATCCTCTCCCTTGACATAAAAAATGCCTCCTCACAACCTCCCCCTGGAACTGACCATGGAACTTAATCCCCCCATTGCCCCAGGTACATTAGATGCCATATTTTTTGCTCCATAAGACACTCTTTCTTTTCCCCCAAAAGTGGGTGGAAATAAGGGTGCGTCTTATGAAGCAAATAAACCTTAGCCGCAGAAAGAATTGCGTCCTCCTTGGTCCCTGGACCCTGCCCCATGCACCGCGGCTCTGCTGGTTTATGAGTGAGGAAGCCAGGATGGTGGCGTTGAGCCCTCACCGCTGACCTCACCCTCCATCAGCGAAGAGCTCGGAGAGTGCATGCACCGCCGCAACCACTGGTCTCTAGCAACAACTTCCAGGGCAGTGGACTGAGACCACAGCTGTCCCCCTGCTCAGGGAGGAGGCAGAGCCCAAGGACAAAGAGCCCCACTGGTCGGCTTCAACAATAAATAAGAGCCTTAGGGCCGTAAGCAGCAAGTTCCTGGCAGCAATGGAGGTGAAGAGCAAATTAGGCAGGGAGAGAGTATGGGACAGAGCCACTGCAAAATGTCGGTTGGGGTGGAAGGGAAAAAAATGATGAGAGAATACGTTTTAAAAACATGCGAGGGGGGGGGGAAGTATGCTTACCGAATGCATCTCACAACTGTCTTTGGGAGGACCAAAGCCTCCCGCTTACGTGCGGCGATCGGAGGTGTTGGCGTTGGCAGTCGCAAGAGTACAGAGTGGAGCACCGTGTTGACATTTCCCCATAGCACTTTCCCGAGCCTTCTATTCCGCGCGCAAGAAGGGGTGGGGGGGAGACAGAGAAATAAAGAACCTCTTTGTGTGCAGTGCACCTCTTTCCCCCCTCGCGCTCTCCCCTTTTTTTTTTCCCTGCCAGGATACCGGCAGCCCCGCGGGCGCGCCACTCCCACCATTGCACTTACTTATCAGTTAATTCCTGAGCAATGATATCAGTTAACTTCTTTTCCCTTAAATATATACCTTTATACTTCTATAATGACATTTTTTAGGCCTTTCTATAATCCCTACCTCCCTAATGTGTTTTCCTTTTATGTTCTCTTTAAACAAAAATTGTATTTCGTCCCTATTTTCCCACTGTTTCCAGTTTTCTTTTGTCCAAAGATGTTACCCTAGTTTGTGTAGTATAACATTATGTATAAGTTAGTTTTGTTTTTAAACTCTGTTTTTAATTTTGTAAAACGCTTTGAAATTGGAAAAGCGTTAAATCAAACAATTTAATAAACTTGAAACTTGAAACTTGCATGACACGCGGCTTCCTCTTTTTGACCCTGATGACTGGATTGCATATTACGGTACTTAAAAGGAAAGAACACATGGATTTAAGATGAGAAATATAGTATGTAATCCTTTGAATACTACCAATTCTCCCTAAACAAGCTCTTATACTTTTAAAACATTGTATTCTGTCTTAAGTTCCTGTTTCTCCAGATTGAGTAACCGTTCTATTTTAGTTACTGGGTTTGTCCTTATCCTTTAAGGTCATTTATGTTGCAGGTTTGGCAGGGTCTAAAAGTTCACTTGCAGTTATTTTAGCTTGTTTTCCTCCTCTAAATCTAGGGTGCGTCTTATGATCAGGTACGTCTTATGGAGCGAAAAATACGGTAGATTGTGAGCCCACTTGGACAGACAGGGAAAAATGCTTGAGCACCTGAATAAATTCATGTAAACCGTTCTGAGCTCCCTTGAGAGAACGGTATAGAAAATTGAATAAATAAAAACTACAGTGGCACTGGACACCTTCCACTGTAGCTCAGGTTGGTGCTATCATCCAAAATGTCTCCTCTTTCCCCTAACAGTGGTTTCAAATGGTTTTCATAGTAACATAGTAAATATCGGCAGATAAAGACCTGAACAGTCCATCCAGTCTGCCCATTAGTTATAAGAACATAAGAACATAAGAAGTTGCCTCCGCTGAGGCAGACCAGAGGTCCATCTTGCCCAGCTGTCCACTCCCGCGGCGGCCCATCAGGCCTATTGCCTGAAACAGTGGTCCCTGACTAATTTTGTAATTTACCTCTAATCCTATCCCTATAACCTACCTCTACTCCTATCTGTACCCCTCAATCCCTTTGTCCTCCAGGTACATATCCAAACCTTCTTTGAATCCCTGTAGCGTGCTCCTGCTTATCACATCCTCCGGTAGCGCGTTCCATGTATCCACCACCCTCTGGGTGAAAAAGAACTTCCTGACATTTGTTCTAAACCTTTCCCCTTTCAATTTCTCCGAGTGCCCCTTTGTACTTGTGGTTCCCCATAATTTGAAAAATCTGTCCCTGTCTACTTTTTCTATGCCCTTCATGATCTTGAAGGTTTCTATCATGTCTCCTCCAAGTCTCCGCTTTTCCAGGAAGAAAAGCCCCAGCTTTTTCAGTCTTTCAGTATATGCGAGGTCCTCCATACCCCTTATTAGCTTAGTTGCTCTTCTCTGGACTCTCTCAAGTACCGCCATGTCCTTCTTGAGGTACGGCGACCAGTACTAGGCACAGTACTCCAGGTGCGGGCGCACCATTGCACGATACAGTGGCAGGATGACTTCCTTCATCCTGGTCGTGATACCCTTCTTAATGACACCCAACATTTTGTTTGCTTTCCTTGAGGCTGTGGCACACTGACTTGATCATTTTAAGTTTGTTACCAGAAAGCGTCTCACTCGTGATTCCAGATTATTTGCTTTACCTTCCGTAAAAGGTTGTATAAACAATTTTTCAATAGAATTCCAGCCTATCAGGCTGGCTTGTGAGACAAGAGTTTTGGTATGTATTGGATCCTTTCTGAACTCATGAAACATCTTCTGGACTGGCTGATATTAGAAACTCATCTATTATCCCCATTGCGTTTGTGCCATATCTTGAGTATTAAGTTACTTAGAATATACAAGGACAATAGTATTCTTTGTGCCCCCTGGAATACCCAGTGGCATACCTAGCATGTGTGACACCAGGGGCTCATCATTTTTTGGCACCCTCCCCCTATCTGTATGAAAAACATGATTTTTAGTAACAAGTCACATGTCACACATGAGTACCTAGGAAAAGGCAGTACAACATCAATACACCCACTGTAAAACTAAACAAGCCAGACTAGTACAGATCAATCCTGCAGTCAATCTTAACAGAAAACCATGTCTTTCGAACACCTTCGCCTAGTATGGAATGTCATCACAAAACTTACCCCTCCCCCTTTTACAAAACTGTAGTGTGGATTCTAGCCACGGTGTTAACAGCTCTGACACTCATAGAATTCTGAGCATCAGAGCTGCCACTACCACGGCTGGCACTAAAAAACGCTCCACAGCTTTGTAAAAGGGGGGGATAAAATAGAAATACATAGACAAAGGTTAAATTGAACCAGCAAGAAGCTGGACACTGCATAAAATGCAATACCACAGAAACAGTGACACGTCTCCTAAAGCAATAAATAAATAGAAAATTTTTGTTCTACCTTTGTCTTCTCTGGTTTCTGCTTTCCTCATCTTCTTGTTAGTTTCTTCCTTCCATCCACTGTCTCTCTGCCCCTATATGGCATCTTCTCTCCCTCTATACCCCTTCCAGAAACTGTATGCCTCCCCCTTCCATCTCTCCTTTCACCCCCATTGGTCTGGTATCTCCTTCCCCCCTGCTCTGGCATCTCTCTCTCCACTCCCTTCCTCTTGTTCTTCCCTGGTCTTCCTTCTCAATTTATTTTCTGCCTCTGTCTAAATTCTTTTTTACTATTCAGTCCTCAATTTCCCTCTTTCACTGTGTTTACCTATAGCTTGCCACCTCTTTCCCTCGCCCCTTCCAGTAACTAACTCTATCCTCTTCCCTCAATCCTGCATGTGCCCTTTATTTCTTTCTCCTTCCCACTTCCTTCCAGCATCTGCTCCCCCTTTCCTTCACACTTCCATTCAGCAGCTGTCCTTCTTCTCCCCACTTCCATTCAGTGTCTGTTTCCCTCTCTCTACCCCTTTCCTCTACTGTTCACCCTCTATCTCAACCCTTCCATTCACTGCCCTCTGTGCTCTTTCTATCCAGTACTTTATACCCATTAAAAATACATGATTAAATTAACTTGTCTCTTCTTTAATATTTCTGGGTCATAGACTGTAAAGTCCACCTGGTATTGTCTTTTAAAAAAAAAATCTTTATTAATTTTCAAAACTAATACAAAGTGCCATGAATTTTACAAAAATACACACTTAAATTCCATCAATAACAATACAGAATAAAAATCTCTCACCCCTTCCTTCCAACAATTCAATCAAAAAAGAAACCAAAAAGATATCTCCCCCCCATCATTGATATGCATAAAAATAAACAAAAAATTAAATAAAGACAATTATGTTGAATTAACAAAGGATGTCAATGGGCCCCACACCAACTTAAATACTTTGCTAGGCCCCAACATATCCGCATTCATCTTTTCATATTTACAGCCTAAACATAAACTGGCCCACCAAAATGAAAAGTTGAGGCAGTCGCAATTTTTCCGATTGCGTGTTATCATTTGCATCGCTATCCCTGTCTTAATAAGGAACAGCCTGCATTTGTAACAATTCATAGGAGGCTTGATATGCAGCAATATTCCACATATAATTGCCTCATATGTCAAAGGGATTGCTGATTCCAGTATGAGGTTAATCTATCCCCATATTGACTTCCAGAAGCTGAGTATCAAAGGACAATAGAACAACAGATGATCCAGTGTCCCTATGTCCAGATGACAGTGCCAGCATCTATTAGATTTAGAACTGTCTAACTTATGTAACCTAACAGGGGTCCAAACAGATCTATGTAACAGAAAAAAACATGTTTGTCTCATAAATGGTATTGTCTTAGGTTGCAAATGCTGAAGTTGCCGTCCAAGCTCACGCCAGCCTATCTAACCATCCTGTTTGCAGGATATCTACCATAAAGCAGTGGCATACCTAGCATATGTGACACCCGGGGCCCATCATTTTTTGCCCCCCCCCCCATCTGTACGAAAAAAACATGATTTTTAGTAACAAACCACACGTCACACATGAGTACCTAGGAAAAGGCAGCATCTTACATATTGCAGTGAGCAGTACATCAATACACCCATTGTAAAACTAAACAAGCCAGACTAGTACAGATTAATCCTACACCGTCAATCCTAACAGAAAACAATGTCTTTCGAACACACAGAACACAGAAAGCACCTTCGCCTAGCATGGAATATGTCATCACAAACTAACCCCTCCCCCTTTTACAAAACTATAGTGTGGATTTTAGCCACGATGGTAACAGCTCTGACGCTTATAGAATTCTGAGCATCAGAGCTGCTACCACCACGTCTGGCGCTAAAAAAATGCTCCACAGTTTTGTAAAAGGGGGGATAAAATAGAAATACATAGACAAAGGTTAAATTGAACCAGCAAGAAGCTGGACTCTGCATAAAATGCAACACTACAGAAACAGTGACACATGTCTCCTAAAGCAATAAATAAATAGAAAAATTTGTCTTCTCTGGTTTCTTCTTTCCTCATCTTCTTGTTACTGTCTTCCTTTCATCCACTGTCTGCCATCTCTCTGTCCCTCCCTATATGGCATCTTCTCTCCTTCTATGCCCCTTCCAGAAACTGTATGCCTCCCCCTTCCATCTCTCCTTTCACCCCCATTGGTCTGGCATCTCTCTCCTCTCCTTCCCTCTCCCACACCTCTCTTCTGCAATCTCTTTCTTCCCTCATTTTCCTTTTCAATTTATTTTCTGCATCCATTTAGATTACCTTCTTACTACCCTCTCATCAATTTCTTTTTTTACTGTCTACCTACAGCTCGCCACCTCTTTTCCTCACCCCCTCCAGTATTTCCCTAACTCAATCCTTTTCCCCCATCATTTGCCCTCTTTTCTATCCCCACTTCCATCATCTGCCCCTTCTCCCTACTTCCATCATCTGCCCTCTTCTCTCTCCCCTTTCTCCCCACTTCCATCATCTGCCCCTTCTCTCAATCTCCCCACTCTCTCTTCCCATTTCCTTTCAGCGTCCTTCTCCCCCCCCCATCTTCCCCATGTCCTGTCAGCGTCCTTCTTCCCCTTCTGTCTTTCCCATGTGCTTTCAGTGTCCTTCTCCCCCTCTGTCTTCCCCATGTGCTTTCACCGTCCTTCACCCCCTCTGTCTTCCCAATGTGCTTTCAGCATCCTTCCCCCCCCTCTGTTTTACCCATTTCCCTTAAGCGTCTTTTCCTCACCACTCTACCTTTCCTCCCTTTCTCCCTCCCTGCCCCTACCTTCGTGGCGCTTCCCCGCCCGCCCGCCCGACCGACCAAAAACAGGCCCGGTCCGACAAACCTCACTGCCCTGTGGCCGCGAGTCTAAATTACCTTCTTACAGCAGTAGGAGCATTGTAGTTGCATATGGCTGCCGTAAAGGTCGTCTCTGATGCAACTTTCGGTTGTGTCAGAGATGACCTTTACGGCAGCCACACGCAGCTTCAATGCTCCAGCTGCTGTAAGAAGGTAATTTAGACTCACGGCCACAGGGCAGGGAGGTTTGTTGGACCAGGCCTGTTGTCGGGCGGGCGGGCGGGGGGGGGAAGATAAGGGGACTTGGCCAGCTGTGCACCCCACCCCCTAAGGCTGCACCCAGGGCGGACCGCCCTCCCGCTCCCCTCTTGGTACGCCACTGCCATAAAGTCTGGCCAATAACATCCTCATGTTCCAAATGTTTTAAATTGGCAAAGGCTACATACCTGTTCAGTGTACATTCTGAACAAATCTTCAATGAAGCTGGACTGTCTGTAGAAACCCGAGGTATGAAAATTATTGAAAATCCCATTAACAACCTTTGTCTGAACTTAATATGAAACCCCCCCCAAAGATCCTCACAACTAGTAAAATTAATAATTTCATTTTTGATGGAGAAGTAACAGAAACAGTAGACAACCTCAACTTGCTTAGATCAATCATGAAACAAGCAGGCAAGAAATTTAATAATGTACTACACTTGGAAGAACAGCTCTGAAGGATCTAGATAAGATGCAGATGCAGATATGTATTTCCACAAAGATTTGACTTGTCCAAATCATCATATTCTCAATATTGAAATATAGAAACATGATGGCAGATAAAGTCCAAATGGCTCGAGACCCGCATCTCGGGGATCCAAGATGGCGGATTAACTATTTGGCTGAGTTGATTTGCTTTAGAGAGCTCGCCTAATTCACTTTTCCTGACTTCAATTACCTGCAACATGCCGAAGCAGAGAGGGCGTAGTGCCGCTGGAGCCTCGTGGCGTCCGGGCCTGGCCAGTTTCGACAACATAGATGAGCTCCTGCGTCGAATGCAGGACTTCACGGGAGCGTTGGCACACCCACTGGAGACGCGCTGGGGCGAGACAGAAGCATCCTCCTTGGGCCTTGAAACCACCTTGAGCCCCGACACTGGACTGCCTCCCCCTCCTCCCTGGACTGCCAGCTCACCGCAGGTGGAGGAGCCATCGGATGTCGGTATGCGACTCTCCCTGGAGGCTAGGAGGGGAGCATGGAGTTGGAATCCCTGCATCTACAGGGTATTCCTTTATCATCTGGGGAGCTACCAGCACCACAGTTTGTCTGTGAGCAGGAGAGCTGCAGCCAAGAGGGAACTACAGTCAGTGAGAACATTGACTTTTCTTCTTTAAAATTTTCCTTTACACTAAAGAAACCCAAAGAGGTAACTCTTGAAGCTATCTGGGATCTTGTGGTGGATTTGGCTAAAACAATAAATCCTCAGCTCTCTCAGTTAGAGCATAAAATTAATACTTAAGAAAATGACATTAAGAATATTAAAGTTGATTTACAGGACTTGAAAAATTCAACATTAAATTCTTCCCAAGAAATTAAAATTTCCAAACAAATTACAGAAACACTGGTGAGAGATAATATCAATTTATGAAGAAAATTGGAGTCTTTAGAAAATTTTTCCCGTAGCAATAACCTCGGATTAATTAACTTTCCTAGAGTTGCGGCAGTAACTCTGAGAGACATGTTGAAACGTTACATGATGGAGGTGTTGGAAATTACTGAAGATCTATTACCGCCATTCACCCAAGTGTATTATTTACCTATTAAAAGGGAAGAAAATTTAAAGGATGAAGATCAACAATTGCTTAATATTTCTACATTGTTGGAACTTTCAGATAGGGAAGTCGTAAAGCCGGCAACACTTCTTACAGTTACCTTACCACAGGATAAAAACTGGCTATTAAGACTTTTCTTTAAAAATAAACAGAAAAATTTTCTAGGGTATAAAATACAAATGTATTCAGACCTGTCACGAGATACACAAAAACATCAATGTGAATTTTTGTTGTTAAAGCCAGGTGTTATAGCTCTTAGGGCATCTTATTTTCTTCGCCACCCATGTAAATGTGTGCTATTGCATCAAATGCAAAAATATGTGTTCTGTGATCCTAGTCAACTGACAACCTTCTTGTCAGCAGTGCGACTGAAAATAGGAGGAGGAATATGAAGCACTCTTAGATTAGATTGTTTGATCTCCTGTCTCAGCCAATATAATTGTTAGTTTTTTTATTTCTACTTTCTTTGTTATATTCTCGCTGATTCTACATTTTGGATCTATATTGAGGACTTGAGTTAAAGTTAAGATATATTGGTTATTAGATTATAATTTGACTTGTAAATTATTTCTTGTTTAACTTTATCTTTCTGTACAAGTGAATACTTGATATGTTATTGAAAAATGATAAATAAATAAAATTTTTAAAAAAAGTCCAAATGGCCCATCTAGTCTGCCAGTAACCGTTATCTCTTTCTCTTTCCGAGAGATCCCACGTGCATATCCCAGGACTTTTTGAATTCAGACACAGTCTCTTTCTCCACCACCTCTTCTGGGATACTGTTCAATGCATCTACCACCCTTTCTGTAAAAAAGTATTTCCTAAGATTACTCCAGACAGGGAAAAAAATTAGTGCCTTTGAATTACGATGCTGGAGAAGAATAATGCACACACTGTGGACTGCCCAAAGAACAAATCAGTTGAGATTGGGGGAAATCAAACCTAAGCTTTGCTTAGAAACTCAAATGACAAGACTTTTGATTTTCAGTCTTGGACACATCATGCTAAGGGAAAGATCATTAGAGAAAGACATTATGTTTGGCAAGGTTGAAAATCTCTGCAAAAGAGAAAGGCCAGCAATACAATGGATTGATTCAATAACAGCAGTTATGGATGCCACTCTATCAACAATTAGCCATATGCAGTGCAGGGCAACTATCAATAAGGTTGCCATGAGTCAACACTGACTCTACAACACATAACAACAAGAAATATGTAATTTCATGGCATGTCCCTAGTCTTTCTACCTTTTTTCTAAATATATACACCAGCATAATAATAGCAACTTTTGCACAGTGTATCCAAAATAACATTTCTAAATAAAGAGGTAAAAGAAAATCTGTCCAATTAAAATGCAAAGAAAATAGAAGAACCAAATAAGAAATTATATTCAGAAAGCAAATATAAAGACATCATCTATGTCATAATCTGCCCTAATTTAAAAAAAAATCCTGTATTACTAAAAAGGATGATCATTCATTCACTGTTCTTTGATGTTGCTTCAGGGCTTCTTAAGTACAGATCAACACTTCCAATCAAGAAGTTTCCTTCCCATGAAATTTCACTTGGTCTGCCTCAGGAATTTCAGGAAGAAGGTCATTCCCAGAGATAAAGCCCTGAGGCGTAACTTAAGAAACTCCCTTTGAATTACCTGAGTCCTTCAAGAAACATCAGGAAATACAAAAACAGGACGTCTACGAATATGAAAGTAGAGAGCTATTAAACTTGCCCAAAGTGCTGTTTCTTGTATGCCTTTAACATTCTTCTTTTTTTTTTCTTTTTTTTAAGTTTGAAACCATTTTTATTGATGACACACATAGTTAATACTCATCTGACTTTGGACTTTCCTGCAAGACAACCAAACTTGGAAGTGAACAAACAGCCATTTGCAAAATTGGTAGATGTTCAATTTATTTATTTATTTATTTATTTATTTTTTTTTGGGGGGGGGGGGGGCGGAAATTGCCTTCTTAGACGTCTTGGCCACCAGGGCATCCAACCCTAGGATGTCCAACTTTATTAACTATTATTGATCAGAAAACCAACCAAGTTGAAAATGTTCAAATCCAAACCATTTGGACATGGGAAGGGCCATCATTGTAAAGGACTGGCCACATAGACATCCCAACAGAGCAGTGGGCCACCTTAGAGGGCATTTCTGTGTACTTCATATAAAGGGTGAAAGATGTACATCTCACCATATACTCCTTATAATTTATGCTGAGCCCACCAAACCTCCCTCCAAACTTACTATACACACTTGTCTACCACCTAATAGCCCTTATGGTTGCAGGTGGCACCTATATGGCAGTATAGTAGAGTTTTGGTGGGCTTACACTTTCCATCATAAAAGTGGCTTATGGGCTTGGGTTCTCCTCTCTATGGCTCACTAGCTCACTCTCCAGTCTACTTAAGACATCTGTGTGCTACTCTACTAGGCTTTCCCATACTAGGTGCTGCTATTCTAGAGACAAGTATGCATTGTTTCATTCAGATTTGGGGGTAGTTGGGAGGGGAGGTCAATGACCACTGGGGAAGTGTGGGGGTCATAACCTAATCCCTCCAGTGGTCATCTGGACAGTATGGGCACCTTTATGGCACTTAGGTGCTTCTAAAATAGGTCTAGCACACAACATCTGAGTTCCATCCAGGATATCTTGGGAACAGTTCGATTATACCGCAAGACGTCCAAGTTTAAGCCCACCCAAAGCCGGCCCAGAACATGCCTCTAACATGTCCCCCTTTAGTCTTGGATGCATGGTAGCTAGCATGCCCCACAAGATGTTCACAAAGACAGTTTTGAAAATTGGCACTTGGACGTTTTGGCAAGAAAAAATCCAAGTGCTATAAAGAAACAAAGATGGTAAGTAATGTCACTCTTAAGCCTTATTAGCGAGATTTATTTCCCCTGAAAGTTCTATATACTACTCTGTCCCAAGGCTTCTTGATGATTTGAATTTATCTTAAGAACATAAGAATTGCCATATTGAGACAGACTGAAGCCCAGTATCTGGTTTCCAACAGTGGCAAACCCAGGTTCCAAGTACCTAGCTTTATCCCAAGTAGTAAAACTTCCTAAGAATAAATAGATTTTCCCAAGACATCTCAATAATGGCCTATGGACTTCTCTTTTAGGAAATTATCCAAGTCTTTTTTAATCCTTGTTAAGCTAACTGATTTCAAAACATTCTCTGGCAATGAATTCCAGAGTTTGTCTGTCTTGGCAGTTTAGATTGTAAGCTCTTTCGAGCAGGGAATGTTTCTTCTGTGTGACTCTGTACAGTGCTGCGTGTGTCTGATAGTGCTATAGAAATAATTAATGGTAGTAGTAGTAGTAGAGTTTAATTACATGTTGCGTAAAGAAATATTTTCTCTGGTTTTTTAAAATCTACTACTTATTAGCTACATCGCATGCTTCCTAGTTCTAGTATTTTGGACAGAGTAAACAAGTGATCTTGTGCCTGTTTTGCCTTGAATTAGCACTGGCCAGTGGTGTACCAAGGGAGGGGCGGGGGGGCGAGGAGATCTACCCCGGGTGCAGCCTTAAGTGGGGTGCACAGCTGGCCCGGTCCCTATCGCGCTCCCACCCTCCAAGCGAGAGCAGCAAACCTCCCTCCAGTAGTGTCGGCTGCTTCGCGGCTTTCTCCTCCCTCTGCCGCATCACTGATGACATCATCAGTGACGCTTCACCGGCAGGAGAAAGCCGCGAAGCAGCCGACGCTACTGGAGGGAAGTTTGCTGCTCTCGCTGGGAGGGTCAGAAAGGTTCACTTGGGGGGGAGAGATAGGAGGGTCAGCGGGGGTTCGGCTGGGAGGAGGGAGAAGCGGTCTGCCTCGGTGCTCCAAGGCCTGGCGCCATTACCTTCTTCGGGCAGCAGCAGCTTTTACAATTCGCTGCTGTTGCCGGCTTCAGGCCTTCCTCTCTGCCGGGTCCTGCCTACTTCCTGTTTTCATGAAGACAGGACCCGACAGAGAGGAAAGCCTGAAGCGGGCAACAGCAGTGAATTGTGAATGCTGCTGCTGCCCGATGAAGTTCAGGACAACAGGCCTTGGGTGACAGAAGGAGGAAAGGGAACAGAGGGGGGAGAGAATTGGGGAGAGTGTTGCTGTACCCAACTGGAGGGAATGAAAGGAGATGCCAGGGCTTGGAGGGAAGAAGAGATGCCAGGGCATGGAGGGAAGGAGGAAGGTATGCCAGATCAAGGGAAAAGGAAGGGGGAAAGGAAGGAGGGGATGTCAGAGCATAGAGGGGGAGGGGGAGATGGAAGAAAAGGAAAGGAGAGAGATGCCGGGAATCAGGGAAGAGATGATGCTAGACCGTGAGGTGGGAAGGAAAGAAAGGAGAAGAGAGAGATGCCAGAGCATAGGGGAGGGGGTGGTTACAGAGAGAGAAAAACGGAGAGGTGACAGTGTTGAAATCAATCATGTACAAAGGAGAGAAGGGGCACGGGATAGATAGTTTATGGAAGGAGCATAGAAAGAGGGAATATGCCATATGAAAAAGAGAGAGAGAGAGAGAGGGTGCACACTGGATAGAAAGAGCACAGAGGGCAGTGAATCGAAGGGGCGAGATAGAGGGTGAACAGTAGATGGAAGAGGTAGAGAGAGGGAAACAGACACTGAATGGAAGTGTGGGGGAGAGGAAGGACAGTTGCTGAATGGAAGTGTGAGGGAAAGGGGGAGCAGATGCTGGAAGGAAGTGGGGAGGAGAAAGAAAAAAAGGGCACATGCAGGATTGAGGGAAGATGATAGAGTTAGTTACTGGAAGGGGTGAGGGAAAGAGGTGGCAAGCTATAGGTAGATAAAGTGAAAGAGGGAAATTGAGGACTGAATAGTAAAAAAGAATTTAGACAGAGGCAGAAAATAAATTGAGAAGGAAGACCAGGGAAGAACAGGAGGAAGGGAGCAGAGAGAGAGAGAGATGCCAGAGCAGGGGGAAGGAGAGGAGACAAGATACCAGACTAATGGGGGTGAAAGGAGAGATGTAAGGGGAAGGCATACAGTTTCTGGAAGGGGCATAGAAGGAGAGAAGATGCCATATAGGGGAAGAGAGACAGCAGACAGTGGATGGAAGAGAGTTACAAGAAGATGAGGAAAGCAGAAACCACAGAAAACAAAGGTAGAAAAAAATTTTCTATTTATTTATTGCTTTAGGAGACATGTGTCACTGTTTCTGTGGTGCACTGTATGCAGAGTCCAGCTTCTTACTGGTTTAATTTAACCTTTGCCTATGTATTTCTATTTTATCCCCACTTTTACAAAACTGTGGAGCGTTTTTTAGCGCCAGCCCGTGGTGGTAGCAGCTCTGATGCTCAGAATTCTATGAGCTTCAGATCTGTTATCACCGTGGCTAAAATCCACACTACAGTTTTGTAGAAGGGGGAGGGGTTAGTTTGTGATGACATATTTCATACTAGGCGAAGGTGTTTTCTGTGTTCTGTTTGTTCGAAAGACATGGTTTTCTGTTAGGATTGACGGTGTAGGATTGATCTGTACTAGTCTGGCTTGTTTAGTTTTTACAATGGGTATATTGATGTTGTACTGCTCACTGCAGTATGTAAGATGCTGCCTTTTCCTAGGTACTCATGTGTGACATGTGGCTTGTTACTAAAAATCATGTTTTTTGTAATGATGGGGGGGTGTCAAAAAATGATGGGCCCCGGGTGTCACATATGCTAGGTACGCCACTGGCACTGACATCAACTGCATCTCAAAAGGAAGACATATCCGGGGAAATTTGTGCGTCTGGTAACCCTAATCATAGGCTCAGAAGGCTTGTATATAAATCTAGGCCAGCTTCTTTGAAAACCGGTATATTGTTAACCGCTTTGGGTGATCTCTTCATGAAAAAGGTGGTTAATAAATCCCAATAAATTAAAATCCCACCATGAGGACGGGCTACTAGGCTTGATGGACCATTTGTCTGACCCAGTAAGGCTATTCTATTTATTTATTTTTTTTATATATAACTGTTTATTCAAGAAACAAAATATACGCATAAAGCAGAGATAACATTTTCCAATATACAAGTTTCAAGTTTCAAGTTTATTAATAAATTTGATAAATCGCCTATTAGAATCACTAAGCGATGTACAAAATAAAATACAGTATAATAAAAGAAACTAACATTTAACAAAGTATTTTCATCAAAGACAAACATGAATTGGGAGGGAAAGGATAAAAGTTACAATTTTCAGGTTAAGGTAGAAGAAATGGGAAGAACAGGAGGGTAAGGGGAAGTTAAACCGCAGCATAATCTGGAATCTCACTAAACATTTAAATATTGAAGGCGTCTTTAAATAAATAAGATTTTAAAAGTTTTTTAAATGTTATAATTTCTTTTTCGATTCTAATGTATTGTGGCAGGGCGTTCCACCATTGAGGTCCCATCACAGAGAATATGTCAGCTCTTCTTGTACCAATAATTTTCAGAGAGGGAACTGTGAGGAGGTTTTGACCAGAAGAGCGAAGTGATCGTTGAGAATTGTGGGGTATTAATAGTCTAGATATAAATTGAGGTTCGTCGAAGGCTAAGGTTTTAAAGATGAGCAGTATTATTTTAAAGGTGATTCTATGACCAATTGGAAGCCAGTGAGCATCTATTAATAATGGTGATACGTGGTCGTATTTCCTAGCAATATATATTAATTTAATGGCGGTATTTTGTATCAGCTGAAGTCTCCTTTTTTCTTTCTGTGTAATGTTAAGGAGAAGTGCGTTGCAGTAGTCGAGTTTTGCTATGATTAGCGAATGAATTAATACTTTAATAGAATTTGGGCTCAGAAATTTGGCGATCGACCGGATCATACGTAGTTTGAAAAAGCAATTTTTAACAGTGAGAGAAATGTGATCCTGGTAGAGCAATTTGTCATCGATTACTACACCAAGGATTTTAACTGTGGAGACAAGATTTAGTGGGGTATTATTGAGGGTGAATGAATTTATCAGGGATATGTCTTTTCTCCAGGTAAATAACATCGATTTAGTCTTATTTACGTTGAGAGCCAGTTTGTTTGTATTAAGCCAGTTTTGTATTATTTCCAGTTTGTGATTAATGGATATAATTTCATTATTGTTTTTTGGGTCAAGTGGGTGAATGAGTTGAATGTCATCGGCATAAGAGAATGGGGTAAAGCCTATGGACTGGCAGATGCTTAGCAATGGAGAAAGAAATATATTAAACAGGAGAGGAGACAAAATGGATCCTTGAGGGATTCCGAAGGTAGAGGAGTAGGTTGTTGACATTTCGTTATTAAACTTAACAGAGGAAGTACGATTAGCAAGATATGAAGAGAGCCAAGATAGAACTTTCTCTGTTATGCCTATTGATTCTAAGCTTTGTAGAAGTAGATCATGGTCTATGGTGTCAAAGGCAGCTGAGATATCTAATGAGAAAAGAATGACAGATTTGTGGTGGTCTAAGTGATATTGTATGTTTGATGTTAATCCTATTAATGAATATTCCGTATTATGAAATTTTCGAAATCCTGTTTGGTTGGGATGTAGTGCATTAGTTTTTTCTATAAAATCAGAGAGTTGATTAAATATGAGTTTCTCTGTTAATTTTGCCAAAAATAGTAAGTTAGCTATCGGGCGGTAGTTTGTGAGTTCGTTTATACTAATTTTATGATCTTTGAGGATTGGTGTAATGGTTGCAGTTTTCCAAAGTGGAGGAACGGTAGCTGTGAGTAGGCTCTTCTGAATAAGTGAAAGGATGAAAGGTCCAAAGTGTGAAAAATGTTTAAGTAAAAAGGTGGAATGATCTCAGATCCAGAATTTTTTAAATTTACTTGTTGAAAAAGGGATTCTATATCTGTAATTGAGGGAATTTTGAAGTTTGCGCATTTTGCTGTTGGTATGAGTTTTGTTTTGCTATTGTTTGTTGAGTTATTTGTTGTATTTGGGGTGAAAGAATTACGTATGTTGGTGATCTTTTGGATGAAAGCATCCGCTAAGTCTTGTGCTTTTAATGTAGATTTATGAATGGTGTTATTTATTTTGTTTTTTGAATCTATTGTTTTTAAAATGTTGTATAAAGTACCAAACAACCAACTAATAGAACCATGAATACATGTGGAGTCCAGGCCTGTGTTCTTATAGCCCGGCCCCAGCCATACCGTACCCCAAAAGGAACCCCACCCACCCTACCCCAACCCTGGCACCCCCCAACCAACGCCACCCCCCACCCCCCAAAAACCTGCTCTCAACCCACTGGCAAGAAAGGAACCACTGGCTTCCGCAATCTATTGACCACTTGGCTTTTGATCATAGGGGGTAAAGTATCCAAATAAGAGGCCCAAACGGACAAAGGCTATTCTTATGTTCTTAACCTAATACACTTGGTCTCGGACACACACTGGACAGCAGTCCCCTGTTCTGATCATTCTCTACTATCATTACTCTTTCCCTCTATATGGGAAGCAGAACCAAAAAACAACTAAACAAAAAAAATCTTAAGCAGAGGGAAAATAGATCCCAACTAAGTTTGGACCAAAGAATATGAACAACTGGGATGGTTGCTTGCTGACAGCACAGAAAAACTAAAGAACTGGGAAAGGACAATCCTACAGTCACTAGACTCCACCACTTCCACACATCTTTGCAGCATCAGAATATCCAAACCCTCGCCCTGGTACACTGAAAACCTAAAGATAGAAAAACGAGCATGCCAACACGTATGTGCTCTGTGTTTTTGGATATTACATGTACCTTTGGCTGCATGTCGTGCTGCTACTTTCCTCCTTATAGATAGGCATAGGTCTGCCTGCTGTATTACATTATGTAGATAATATTTTGTGAATCTTTGCATTCGTACAGCATGCATATTTCTTGCCTTGTAAACATTTATTGTACTTCATCTACTAAACTCAATAAAAAAATTTTTGAACTAAAAAGAAAGGCAATGGCAGAAGAGTCACTCTCTTGACCACAAACTATTATGGAAATCAGCCATAAATAGCAATCAAATGCCACATAAATGAAGCTAAGAAAACATACCATGACTCAGAAATTGAGAGCAAAACCTTTGATATAAAAAAAACTATTCCAACTAATGTGCTCCACCGCCACACCCCTAGCACCAGGCATTGCCGACACAAGTTCACAAGCAAATGCACAGGAATTATTGGACTTTTTCTTAGACAAGATCAAGGGAGTACAAAACACTACAATCCCAGTGCACCAAGCAGGTCCTAAAATTACAGACCCTTGCACAGCCGATCAAATCTGGAGCAACTTCAAGCCTCTAATCCCAAATGACATATAAGTTGAACTGATAAGATTATTCAACAAAAGTTGTGTGCTAGATAAATGTCCCTCATGTCTCTTTACATGCATCCCAAACACTATAACACAATGGCTAGTCACACTACTCAACAACCAATTAGCAGCTAGTGAAATACCAGACCACATGTACCTAACCCTAACCCCCCCAACTCTTCTATCGAATTCTTACAATTCGCTTTCCAAACCAAGCCTAAGCTTGACGTTCTTCTTCTTTACTTGCCCCCTCCTATTAATAGCGAGAATTTAACCCAACTACAATCTCTTCTCTTCGATTTCGGTTCTTCTACTTTAAACCCTTTAATTTTGGGAGACTTTAATATCCACTTTGACAACTCTAATAACCCTTTTACAAATACTATCCTATCTCATATCAGTCAATTAGATTTGCATCCCTTAATATTAGAGCCTACTCACTATTTAGGACATACAATTGATATGGTTATTATCCCGACTTCTCTAATAGACAATTATTCTCTAAATTTCTGTCAGTCAGTTCCTTGGTCAGATCACTATCTGATATCAATTTCATACAAACTCACTTGCTTAAAATCCCAAATTCCCAGAAAAATAATTAAATTTAGAGATTTCAATAATCTCTCTTTCGATACAATTTCTGCTGCCCTTCCACCAGATTTTTTTGATTTTAATCTTTCCTCATTGGACGATTCTTTACAACATTGGACTACAAATACCCATTTACTTCTGAATATACTCGCACCTCAACAAACTAAAATTATCTCCGCAAGGAAATCCACTAATCCTTGGTATACAACAGAACTTTCCCTCATTAAAAAGCAATTAAGATCCCTGGAGCGTAAGTGGAGAAAAGACAAATCATTGTCTAACTCTGAATCATTCAAAGAACACGCAAAATTCTATAAATCAAAAATAAATCTTGCAAAATCTAAATATTATTCAAGCCAAATCCTGAAAGCCTCAAACTCCTCTACTCTATCGTATACTAAATTCATTTTCTAATAAACAAAAAAAGCAAGAGGGAGAACTTAACCTCACCGCCCAGGAACTTTCAACATATTTCATTGATAAAATTAATAAAATCAGATCTACTTTCACCATAAATCCACCCGTTAAACATGATCAAGAATTAACTGAGCCAAGCCCCCTTTCTTCTAAATGTTCTTTCTTTAAAATTCCAAACTTAACAGAGATTGAAACCACCATTAAATCTATTAATATAAAAGGTTCTCAGATTGATTCAATACCTCCTTTCTTTCTTAAGTGTTTTTTCAAAATCTTAGGCCCAGCAATCCTCACTCTGGTTAGTGAAAGTTTAAAACAAGGAATCATGCCAAAAGCTTGGAAACATTCTATCATTTATCCTATTATCAAAGATCAAAAAACTAGTACTGAAGTTTTGTCAAATTACAGACCAATAGCTAATATTCCATTTCTATCAAAACTAACTGAGAAGATTGTGTTTAACCAGATATCAGATTTTATTGATAAAACTAACATCCTTCACCCCAATCAAACTGGCTTTAGGCAACATCATTCCACAGAACACTCACTAATATGTATGACTACAATTATTCATTATTTCTTGGACCATCACCAATCAGTTCTTTTAATTTCTATAGATCTTTCGGCTGCCTTCGACACTATCGATCATGAGCTGTTATTAAATAGGCTCCAATCTATAGGTGTTTCAGACCAAGTTCTATCTTGGTTTCAATCTTACTTCTCTGATCGCTCTTCAACCGTATCCTTCAATAATAAAACTTCCGACACTTTCACTACATTAAACGGCGTCCCCCAAGGTTCTATACTGTCTCCTCTTTTGTTTAATATTTTTCTTGCCCCGCTGTTGACCTTATGTCAATCTATAGGTTTTAATGTATTCGCCTATGCTGACGATATTCAACTTTTGCATCCCATTGACACCAATAATCCTTTGGACATTCCCTTAATTAACACAAAACTGGAAAAAAATCCACCACTGGCTGAACAATAATAGACTTGCATTGAATATTAATAAATCAAATGTGATGCTTTTTCCCTGGAAGGATAATCCTAAACTCAACCTTCCAATTTCTATCAAGGGTCAACCTTTGCAAGAGGTACACAATATTAAAATTTTAGGAATTATCTTCGATCACAAACTCACTTTTCATGACCATATCATTAGCATTATCAAATCTTCCTTTTTCAGGCTCCGACAAATCCGCTCCGTTTCACAATTTCTTTCTGCCGATTCTCTCAATATCCTTATTCATTCTCTTGTCATTTCCAAGATAGACTATTGTAATGCTTTGTTTGTCGGAATAGCTCAAAAAGAAATTAAACATTTGCAGATAATTCAAAACACGTCCATTAAGCTCATTTTTAAAGCTAAAAAATTTGATCATGTAACACCCCTTTTTAAGGAAGCCCACTGGCTTCCGGTAGCACATCGAATAATATACAAACTCTGCTTGCTCACATTTAAATCTCTTTCTTCTAAAACCCCGGCTTTCATTTACAGATTATTAATCCCTTACACATCCAATAGAACATTAAGATCTACCGAACAGCATTTGTTAACGATCCCTTCCCTTAAAATCATAAATACTCGACGACAGTTTATTTTTTCAGTTACAGCTCCCCAAACCTGGAACTCTCTCCCTGGTCACTTAAGAGAAGAAATTAACCTAGAAAAATTTAAATGTAAACTGAAGACTTTTCTCTTTAATGACGTCTTCACAAATTAATCATAAAAATGTCCTTTCAATCATTACTTGTTCTATTTAAATTAATTATTTGTTTTAGAAATAATTTTACATTTTTTCTACAATCTTATCTTAACAATATTATTATTATTACCCCTCCCTTATGTGTTCTCCCATCTTGTTTCTTTAACTTTTACTTACATTGTAATTTCTTACCCATCCTTTCCCTCTGTTTCCAGTCTTGCAAAATTTTGTAATAGTCTGTCTTAGTCTCATTTATTGTATTATTCCTTTTACATTGTAATTTTATTGAAATGTACATCGCTTAGAATTTAGATTAAGCGATTAATCAAATCCTCATTAAACTTGAAACTTGAAGTATCGCACTCACACCAATGCCTAAAGCCCAAGGAGCAGACCTGTCCACCCTATCAAACTTCAGACCAATTGCGGGTATTCTTCTATTAACCAAACTACTCAAAACCCTAGCCTACACTCAACTCACCACCTACATTAACAAATTTTCCTGCTTTCACCCCACTCAGTTTGGCTTCCACGCATATCACAGCACAGAACTCCTACTACTGACCTTAACAACAAAAATCAAACAGATGCTAAGTATAGGACAACAGTCAATCCTACTCCAAGTTGATATATCAGCCACCGTCGAGTCTGTAGACCATAACATACTACTTACCAAACTAAATAAACTAGGCCTAACCAGGTCAGTCCTCAAATGGTTCACAGACTTTCTAACAAATAGTGAGAAATAAAATTGTCTTACCTTCCAGAGTATATAGGCAATGCTTGCATGTGAAATGTGATGCCCAAAGTTTGTCTTGATCCAAAACAGGCAAGCTAAAATATGCCTTGTCGGCATCGTACATCTTAGCAGATGATTCTATGGAGTACTTTTTCCCTCTTATCTTGATAAAGTGACTGCATACATAGCAGAATGCATCTGCTGCCTTAGCAAAAGGGCAAAGTTTGAGAGGAATGATAGTCATTTTTTATAGTTTTGTGGCATAGGCAATTAAGAAAGAATACTTATTACCCAGGAACAAAACAAAACAAAAAATTGTTACATGGAGGGCCATTTTCGATACGATGTCTAAACCAGAGTCAAAATGTTCAGAGTTGGATGTCTAAAATATAGAGCCATAATTGAAAATATGTCCAGGAAGACAGACGTTTTGAAAATGAATTATTTATTTAATTTGTTTTCTGTCCCGTTCTCCCCAGTAAGATAAATGTTTACAAGATCACCATATAAAACACATTCTCCTGGACACCCCAAGGCATTGATTATATCATCCCTAAAACATCTAAATTAGAGGTCCTGTAAGTTTCCATTATACGACTCGCAAGATGTCCAAGTAGAAGTCCTTTTAAAACATCCTTGATTATGTCAAAACATTACCGCAGTATTAATATGATGTTTCTGACATCATACACGTCTATATAGAGCCCTACATGTACAATGACGATGCTTTGTGGGTGTAGTGAAGTGTTGTGTTGGAGAGAGGAAAGGTGGTTAGATAATGAAAAAGAGACAGAAAGATAGAAACATGATGGCAGATAAAGGCCAAATGGCCCATCCAGTCTGCCTATCCACAGCATCCACTATCTCATTCTCTCCCTAAGATATCCCAAGTGCTTGTCCCATGCTTTCTTGAATTCAGACACAGTCTTTGGCTCCACCACCTTTACTGGGAGACTATTCCATGCATCTACCATATATAGAGACCCATATAATCAGGACTACTCAAATCAAGTCACTTCACAACCAATCAAGATGACCTTTATTCTATGCAATCACTGTGGTGCTTTAATTCCAAGACATACTATTTGGAGGCTTAAGGCTTGCCCCATCTGTCTTCAACTTGCCAGTATTAAGGAGGAGCTCTGCAAACTTAAACAGGAATTGAGTACAATTAAAGCAGCTTCCATCACTCCACAAAATCATACCAACTTACCACCTCTACCTCAAAGAATAAAACAGCCCAGGAATAAATGGGTCATAGTAGGCTCAGGAAGACTGCGACATGTAACACAGAAACATCCACCTTCACTAATATTACCTCTACAGAATTCCTTCGCTCCACTAGTGCACTGCGATACTCAGGAAAACAGAAGGGAGGTGGGACTGGAACCAATGAAGGTAACTCAAGAGAACAAGCACACCCTAAGTACAAATAAAAAAGCCAAAAACAGAAAACTATTACTGTTGGGGGATTCCATCATCAGAGGCATTAACCTTGGAACACAGGGCGAGGAGACCAAAATAGTGAAATGTCTTCCAGGATCCTCAGCTACCAGGAGTTCCAGGCAAATACTGACTATAATTAAGGAAGAAACTAAGGATTTTAACACTGATGTTGTTATCCATCTGGGAACAAATGACCTGGCCAACAACTCCACACTTGCAGCACAGAAAGCTTTTCGGGAGCTTGGTGAGGGCGTGAAACCTATTGTAAAGACTTTAGCTTTTTCTGAAATACAGCCTGCATATGGAAAAGGAGAGCAAAGAGTGAAAAACACAGAGGACTTTAATAGATGGCTCAGAGCCTGGTGTCATCAAGAAGGCTTCAGGTACATAGGAGGATGGGGAAATACATGGAAGGACAAGAAGCTATATTGCACTGATGGGCTACATATTACTACAGCAGGAAAAAGAAACCTTGCAGAGAAATTTAGACAATATTTTTCTAGGCATTTAAACTAGAAGGTGGGGGTGGTGTATGTACGAAGGACAATTATAGAGACCACCACCGGCAAAAGAAAAGATGTGATAGTAGTAAAGGCTGCAACATAAGCAATATCAGCAACTCATTTCTTAGTATTGCAACGGAAAGTGAAACGACACAAAAATCCATACGAAAAAGGAGATTATCGCTGAAAAATAGCTGGAAAGCGATGACCACAAATGCTCGCAGTCTAAGCAACAAAGTTCATGATCTGCAAGCCCTGATATTAGAGGCAGATCTAGATATTGTTGCTATCACAGAGACATGGTTCAGTGAATCACATGGATGGGATGCAAACATACCGGGATATAATCTTTTTAGGAAGGACAGAGATGGTCATAAAGGTGGAGGAGTAGCTCTCTATGTAAAGATCAATATCCAAGCGACTGAAATGCAAGGGACCTGGGGAGAGGAAGAAGCAATATGGATTGCTCTGAAAAGAGAAGATGGAACTTCTATCTACGTGGGTGTAGTCTACAGACCTCCGACTCAATCGCAGCAAATTGATAAGGATCTGATTGTGGATATCCAAAAGTTTGGAAGGAAAGAGGAGGTTCTGCTGTTGGGAGATTTCAACCTGCCGGATGCGGACTGGAATGTTCCGTCTGCGGAATCGGAAAGAAGTAGGGAGATTGTGGATGCCTTTCAAGAGGCTCTGCTCAGACAAATGGTGACGGAACCCACAAGGGAAAAAGCGATATTGGATCTGGTCCTCACAAATGGAGAGAGTATCTCTAATGTTCGAGTGGGTGCTCACCTGGGTAGTAGCGATCATCAAACGGTTTGGTTTGATATAACGGCTAAAGTGGAGAGCGGCCGCACGATACTTAAAGTCCTAGATTTCAAACGTACGGACTTTAATGCAATGGGAAAGTACCTGAAGAAAGAGCTGTTAGGATGGGAGGACATAAGAGAAGTGAAAAGACAGTGGTCTAAGCTGAAAGGAGCGATAAAAATGGCTACGGACCTTTATGTGAAGAAAATCAATAAAAACAAGAGAAAAAGGAAGCCGATATGGTTCTCCAACCTAGTGGCTGAGAAAATAAAGGCGAAAGAGTTGGCGTTCATGAAATATAAAAAAAACCAAGAAGAGGAGAGCAGAAAGGACTACAGGGTGAAACTGAAATAAGCCAAGAGAGAGATACGTTTGGCGAAGGCACAGGCGGAAGAACAAATGGCTAAAAATGTAAAAAAGGGAGATAAAAATTTTTTCAGATATATTAGTGAAAGGAGGAAGATAAAAAATGGAATTGCTAGGCTAAAAGATGCTGGGAACAAATATGTAGAGAGTGATGAGGAGAAAGTAAATGTGCTAAACAAATACTTCTGTTCTGTGTTCACAGAAGAAAATCCTGGAGAAGGACCTAGATTGTCTGGCAAAGTTACACGAGAAAATGGAGTAGATTCTGCGCCGTTCACGGAGGAGGGTGTTTATGAGCAACTTGAAAAACTGAAGGTGGACAAAGCGATGGGACCAGACGGGATCCATCCCAGGATACTAAGGGAGCTCAGAGAGGTTCTGGCGAGTCCTATTAAAGACTTGTTCAACAAATCTCTGGAGACGGGAGTGATTCCTGGGGATTGGAGGAGAGCGGATGTGGTCCCTATTCATAAAAGTGGTCACAGGGATGAAGCAGGAAACTACAGGCCGGTGAGCCTCACTTCAGTTGTTGGAAAAATAATGGAAGTGTTGCTAAAAGAAAGGATAGTGTACTTCCTTGAATCTAATGGGTTACAGGATCCGAGGCAACATGGCTTTACAAAAGGTAAATCGTGCCAAACGAACCTGATTGAATTTTTTGATTGGGTGACCAGAGAGCTGGATCGAGGACATATGCTAGATGTAATTTACTTGGATTTCAGCAAAGCCTTTGATACAGTTCCTCATAGGAGGCTGTTGAACAAACTTGAAGGGCTGAAGTTAGGACCCAAAGTGGTGAACTGGGTTAGAAACTGGCTGTCGGACAGACGCCAGAGGGTGGTGGTTAATGGAAGTCGCTCGAAGGAAGGAAAGGTGACTAGTGGAGTCCCTCAGGGTTCGGTGCTGGGGCCAATCCTGTTCAATATGTATGTAAGTGACATTGCTGAAGGGTTAGAAGGAAAAGTGTGCCTTTTTGCAGATGATACCAAGATTTGTAACAGAGTAGACACCGAAGAGGGAGTGGAAAATATGAAAAAGGATCTGCAAAAGTTAGAGGAATGGTCTAATGCCTGGCAACTAAAATTCAATGCAAAGAAATGCAGAGTAATGCATTTGGGGATTAATAATAGGAAGGAACCGTATATGCTGGGAGGAGAGAAGCTGATATGCACGGACAGGGAGAGGGACCTTGGGGTGATAATGTCCGAAGAACTAAAGGCGAAAAAACAGTGTGACAAGGCAGTGGCTGCTGCCAGAAGGATACTGGGCTGTATAAAGAGAGGCGTAGTCAGTAGAAGGAAGAAGGTGTTGATGCCCCTGTACAGGTCATTGGTGAGGCCCCACTTGGAGTATTGTGTTCAGTTTTGGAGACCGTATCTGGCGAAAGACGTAAGAAGACTTGAGGCGGTCCAGAGGAGGGCGACAAAAATGATAGGAGGCTTGCGCCAGAAGACGTATGAGGAGAGACTGGAAGCCCTGAATATGTATACCCTAGAGCAGTGTTTTTCAACCTTTTTTGGGCAAAGGCACACTTGTTTCATGAAAAAAATCACGAGGCACACCACCATTAGAAAATGTTAAAAAATTTAACTCTCTGCCTATATTGACTATATATAAAGTAATTCTCTTGAATAGGAATCAAATAAACACAAAGAAAGTATTTTATAATTACTTTATTATGAAATAAAAATTATAAAATACTTTATTCAGTGCGAAACCTGGGCCTGTTTGGCTGAACACAAAGCTGATATTCTGGCTGGAATGGAAGAAAGACACACACGTAGCTCTTCGTCAACAGCTCTCAGTCTCTCTCTGTATTTGGTTTTTATAGCATACAAAAATAGACAAATATACCCTCCATCCTTTTTATTAAACCACAATAGCAGTTTTTAGCGCAGGGAGCTGCGCTGAATGCCCAGCACTGCTCTTGACGCTCATAGGCTCCCTGCGCTAAAAACCACTATTGCGGTTTAGTAAAAGGTGACCATATTGTAAAATATAGACAGCAGATATAAATTCAGAACTGTGCATAGTAAGTGAAGGGAAGTTTTCATCTCTGGGAATTTACCCAGTTAACTATTAAGTTATTTGGGCAAATTCCTTTGAAAACTGTGGTAATACTGCCTCCACTTTGCTAAATTTAAAATAAAATCATTTTTCCTACCTTGTCTGGTGATTTCTGGTTGCACTTTCTTCTTCTGACTGTGCATCCAATCTTTCTTCCCTTCTGTCAGCCTGTATGCTTTCTCTCCTCCACACCTCATTCCCTCCCCCAACTTTTTCTTCCTCTCTCCCTGACCTTTCTTTCTTTTTTTCTGTTTCTCTTCTTTCCTTCTGTTTCCCTGCCTGCCCCCTTTCTTTCTTTCTCCCTGCCGTTCCCCAAGCCACTGCCACTGCCGCTGCCATCGGGGAACAGGACCCACCAATGGATAACAGGCCCCAAAGCCGACGCATGCTCTCCCTGACGTCAATTCTGCAATCGGAGAGGAAGTTCCGCCCAGCCAGGCTGGTGATTTCTGGTTGCACTTTCTTCTTCTGACTGTGCATCCAATCTTTCTTCCCTTCTATCAGCCTGTATGCTTTCTCTCCTCCACACCTCATTCCCTCCCCCAACTTTTTCTTCCTCTCTCCCTGACCTTTCTTTCTTTTTTTCTGTTTCTCTTCTTTCCTTCTGTTTCCCTGCCTGCCCCCTTTCTTTCTTTCTCCCTGCCGTTCCCCAAACCACTGCCACTGCCGCTGCCATCAGGGAACAGGACCCACCAATGGATAACAGGCCCCAAAGCCGACGCATGCTCTCCCTGACGTCAATTCTGCAATCGGAGAGGAAGTTCCGCCCAGCCAGGCTGGTGATTTCTGGTTGCACTTTCTTCTTCTGACTGTGCATCCAATCTTTCTTCCCTTCTATCAGCCTGTATGCTTTCTCTCCTCCACACCTCATTCCCTCCCCCAACTTTTTCTTCCTCTCTCCCTGACCTTTCTTTCTTTTTTTCTGTTTCTCTTCTTTCCTTCTGTTTCCCTGCCTGCCCCCTTTCTTTCTTTCTTTCTCCCAGCCTCCTGTCCAGCAGTAACTCTCTTCCCTTCCTCCCCTCCCAGCAGCATCTCTCCGTCTCCCTCTCCAGTAGCAGCTGTCCCTTTTTTTTCCTTGCCCAGCAGCTTCCCAGATTCCTTTCCCTCCTCCCCTCCCAGAAGCATCTCTCCGTCTCCTTCTCCCTCTCCAGTAGCAGCTGTCCCTTTTTTTCCTAGCCTAGCAGCTTCCCAGATTCCTTTCCCTCCTCCCCTCCCAGAAGCATCTCTCCTTCTTCTCCCTCTCCAGTAGCAGCTGTCCTTTTTTTTCCTGGCCCAGCAGCTTCCCAGATTCCTTTCCCTCCTCCCCTCCCAGAAGCATCTCTCCTTCTCCCTTTCCAGTAGCAGCTGTCCCTTTTTTCCCCTGCCCAGCAGCTTCCCAGACTGATAGTGGTTTTCTCCCCTCCCAGCAGCTCTTCTTACTTCCCAGCGCAGCGATTCACGAAGGCAGCCTCGGGTCCTTTGTTGGGTCGCGCCGCCTCTGAGGAAAGAGGAAGTTGCATCATCAGAGGCAGCCGCGACTCAGCAAAAGCCCCGAGGCTGCCTTCGTGAATCGCTGCGCTGGGAAGTAAAGGAGAGCTGCAGAGAGGGGAGAAAGCCACTGTCGGAGGCTCCCCAAGATCTCTCCGGCCCAGCGCACGCTTCCGATGCTGATCTTGCCGGTCCTGCGCGGACCGGCAAAAATTTCCTGCGGACCGGCGGTTGAAGAACTGTGGATTAGATCGCCAAGACAAAGTGAGTCCTGGGTGATCGACTCACTTTGCCTTGGCGAGCTACTGGCGCCCCTGCCTCGGGGCCCCTGTAAGCTCCGGGCCCGGCGGCCCTGCGGCACACCAGGCAACATCTCGCGGCACACTAGTGTGCCGCGGAACAGCGGTTGAAAAACACTGCCCTAGAGGAAAGGAGAGACAGGGGAGATATGATTCAGACGTTCAAATACTTAAAGGGTATTAACGTAGAATATAATCTTTTCCAGAGAAAGGAAAATGGTAAAACCAGAGGACATAATTTGAGGTTGAGGGGTGGTAGATTCAGGGGCAATGTTAGGAAATTCTACTTTACGGAGAGGGTGGTGGATACCTGGAATGCGCTCCCGAGAGAGGTGGTGGAGAGTAAAACTGTGACTGAGTTCAAAGAAGCGTGGGATGAACACAGAAGATTTAGAATCAGAAAATAATATTAAAGATTGAACTAGGCCAGTTACTGGGCAGACTTGTATGGTCTGTGTCTGTGCATGGCCGTTTGGAGGAGGTTGGGCAGGGGAGGGCTTCAATGGCTGGGAGGGTGTAGATGGGCTGGAGTAAGTCTTAACAGAGATTTCGGCAGTTGGAACCCAAGCATAGTACCGGGTAAAGCTTTGGATTCTCGCCCAGAAATAGCTAAGAAGAAAAAAAAATTTTTTTTTTAATTGAATCAGGTTGGGCAGACTGGATGGACCATTCGGGTCTTTATCTGCCATCATCTACTATGTTACTATGTTACTATGTTACCCTTTCTGTAAAAAAGTGTTTCCTTAGATTACTCCTGAGCCTATCACCAGTTAACCTCACTCTATACCCTCTCACTCTGGAGTTTCCTTTCAATTGAAAGAGACTTGCCTCGTGTATTTATGCCATATAGGTATTTAAATGTCTCTATCATATCTCCCCTCTCTCGCTGTTCCTCCAAAGTATACATATTGATATCTTTTAGTATATCCCCATACGCCTTATGACGTAGACCAGGGGTGTCCAATCTTTTGGATTCCCTGAGCCGCATTGGCCAAAAACAATGTTTCTGGGGCTGCACAAATGCACAAACGCTGCAGCAAGACAGAGGAGGGAGCCAGCAAGACCGTAAACACCCAGGGGCAGCAGAGGAAAACACTGCATTGCCCTCGACCGGGGCCGCACAAAATACTTCACGGGGCCGCAGGTTGGACACCCCTGACGTAGACCATAAAACATTTTAGTAGCCTTCCTCTGGACCAACTTCATCCTGTTGATATCTTTTTGAAAGTGTGGTCTCCAGAATTTTACACAGTATTTTAAATGAGGTTTCACCAGTCTTTTACAGGGGCCATTCCTCTTCCTATGCACCCAAGAATCCTTCTAGCTTTTGCCATCACCTTTTCAACCTGTTTGGCCACCTTAAGATCATCACATACTATCATACCCAAGTCCCGCTCCTCTTTTATGCACAAAATATCTTCACTCACTAAACTGTACTGCTCCTTCTGATTTCTGCAGCCCAAATGCATGATCTTGCTTTTCTTAGCATGAAGTCTTAGCCGTCAAATTTCAGACCATTCCTCATGTTTTCCACACCATCAAGGGTGTCTACTCTATTGTAGATTTTGGTATCATCCGACAAGCAGCAAATTTTACGTGATAGCCCTTCAGCAAAATCGCTTACAAAAATGTTAAAAAGAAGAGGCTCAAGAACCAAACCTGGTAAAAGCTCAAGAAACACCACTGGTAAAATCCCTTTTCTCAGAGTGATCTTCATTGCCCACTACACTCTGTCACTTTCAACTCAACCATTCCTAACCCAGTCCATCACTTTGGAGCCCATACCGAGGGCACTCAGTTTATGTGCCTGTGTGAAACACTGTCAAAGGCTTTGCTAAAATCTAAATACACCACATCTAATGCTCTACCTTTATCCAATTCTCTTCTTACCCAGTCAAAGAAATTGATCAGATCTGTCTGACAAGATCTGCCTCTAGTGAATCCATGTTGCCTCAAGTCCTGTAATCCACTGGATTCCAGAAAATGTACTGTTCTCTGTTTTAAAAATATTTCCATTAATTTACTTATCACAGAAGTCAGACTTAATGGCCTGTAGTTCCCTACTTCTTCATTATTTCCACATTTGTTGCAAGGGACCACATCCACATTTCTCCAATCATCCGGTACCATTTCTGTCTCTAGAGAAGCATTGAAAAGGCCAGCTAGCAAAGCCACCAGAACTTCTCTATATTTCCTCAGTACCCTCGGTTATACAACATCTGGCCCCATTGCTTTATCCACCATTAGTTTAGCGAGCTGCTTACAGACACAATCCTCTGAAAATCGATCAGGGTCTGCCACACCTCCAGCCCTATTTGCTTTTGTTATCTGTGGTTCCACTCTCAGCGCTTCAGCTGTGAACACAGAACAGAAATATTTGTTAAGCAATTCTGCCTTATTTTGATCAGCTTCTACATATTCCTCCCCTTCACCTTTGAGTCTTGCAATGCCACTTATGCACATCCTTCTATCACTAATATATCAAAAAAAGTCTTGTCCCCCATTTTATCATATCTGCTATTATTTTCTTCCATTTCCATCTTTGCTTTCCTGACTACTTGACCAGCCTCTCTTAACTTTTCCAGATATTTTTGCCTGTCTTCCTCTTTCTCTGGTCCATTATAGTTTATGAAAGCTAACCTCTTTTTCCTTACCTTCTCAGCCACTACTTTTGAGAACCAAAGCGGCCTCCTTCTCCTCTTACTTTTACTTACTTTCCTTAGAAAATGGTTTGTTATCCCTACATTAGCTCCTTTTAGTTTTGCCCACTGCATTTCCTACTTCTTCCAGATGTTTCCATCCTGACAACAATTCCTTGATGCAATCCCCCATCTGAACAAAGTTAGTTTTTTTTTTTAGTTTAGAGCTTTCACTTTCGAATGAGCCCTGGGAACCTTGCACCCTCACTACACCACTGTGTAGATTACTTTTCCTGGGATAAGCAGCATGGAATTTAACAGATTCAGTAAACTCAGACTCCACAGCTTACAGTCCAGGTACCTGCTGCCCTAATTTCAGATGACACATGAAAATTGGACACTTTAACGTGATAGCAAGATGCTCACAACCCGGGTTGGAACATAAGCAATCCTAAACAAGTAGGAAGTACAAATCAAGTTTCAAGTTTATTTAAAATTTGATGAATTGCTTAATCGTAATACAAAGCGATGAACAAGTCTAAAAATAATGCATCAACAAATACAAGGCTTCAATACAAATAACATAGACACAACACTTAACATAAACAGAGCCAAAAGGGAAGAGGGGGAAGAAATACAATGTATGATAGTAAATGAGACGGGTAACAGATATAACAATAGGGAGAGATAAAATTAAATTAAATTAAAAAATTAAGAAAAGATCAAAAGTTGGAGTTAAAAGGCGTGACCTAACTATAAAAAGCTAGCAGTCAAAAGCATCTTTGGACACTAATCAAAAGTATTTGGATACGTCTCTCAAGGACATTCCAGAGACCTTATATCTTGAAGAATAAATGGACTTTGATTGCTACTGTACGAGAATATCTATAAAATGCTTGAGATTAAAATGTCAGCCATTTTTATGTAGAAGAATGCCTCATTTTTTTTTAGAAAATTTGCCAGGGGATTCTAAATGCCTTTTATCTGAATAGGACAACATAATTATCAAACAATGCAGCAATGCAGGATGATTCTTTACCTTATAATTCAGTGAAACATCATGAGAGAGAAACTGTGTTTTCATTCCATTATCATCACTCTTCATTCTACCTGTGCAACAAAAGCTACCTCCCCTCAATGATCATTACATAGTAACATAGTAGATGATGGCAGATAAAGACCTGAATGGTCCATCTAGTCTGCCCAACCTGATTCAATCTAAAAATTTGTTGAGGTGGGGGGTCCTTCTTCTTCTCCTTAGCTAGAGAATGACACGGTGACGGTTTACCCGCGGCCACCGCATTTAAGCCGCGGGTCACCGCCGAAAACGGGGAAGAAAACTAGCAGTCGCTGCGGTGACGGGGACAAGGCCATTCACCGACCGCGGAAACGGTGAACAGGTTTGTCCCCGCGGGCCAATGTACCCCTTTCTAGGAACCGCTATTTACCGCCCGACGCCCGATTCACCCCCCCAGCAGGACCGCTCGCACCCCCACCCCGAACGACCGCTCGCACGCGCTCCCACCCGCACCCGCGATCGGAGCAAGAGGGAGCCCAAGCCCTCTTGCCCGGCCGACTCCCCGACGTCCGATACATCCCCCCCCCCCCCGGCAGGACCACTCGCACCCCCACCCCGAAGGACCGCCGACTTCCCGACAATATCGGGCCAGAAGGGAGCCCAAACCCTCCTGGCCACGGCGACCCCCTAACCCCACCCCGCACTACATTACGGGCAGGAGGGATCCCAGGCCCTCCTGCCCTCGACGCAAACCCCCCTTCCCCCCCAACGACCGCCCCCCCCAAGAACCTCCGACCGCCCCCCCAGCCGACCCGCGACCCCCCTGGCGACCCCCACGACCCCCCCACCCCCCTTCCCCGTACCTTTGGTAGTTGGCCGGACAGACGGGAGCCAAACCCGCCTGTCCGGCAGGCAGCCAACGAAGGAATGAGGCCGGATTGGCCCATCCATCCTAAAGCTCCGCCTACTGGTGGGGCCTAAGGCGCGTGGGCCAATCAGAATAGGCCCTGGAGCCTTAGGTCCCACCTGGGGGCGCGGCCTGAGGCACATGGGCCCAACCCGACCATGTGCCTCAGGCCGCGCCCCCAGGTGGGACCTAAGGCTCCAGGGCCTATTCTGATTGGCCCACGCGCCTTAGGCCCCACCAGTAGGCGGAGCTTTAGGATGGATGGGCCAATCCGGCCTCATTCCTTCGTTGGCTGCCTGCCGGACAGGCGGTTTTGGCTCCCGTCTGTCCGGCCAACTACCAAAGGTACGGGGAAGGGGGGTGGGGGGGTCGTGGGGGTCGCCAGGGGGGTCGCGGGTCGGCTGGGGGGGGCGGTCGTTGGGGGGAGGGGGGTTTGCGTCGAGGGCAGGAGGGCTGCAGTGCAAACATAAGCCTTTCATTAAGACAATCCTGGTTCGCTTTTCCAAGTTAAAACAATTAGAAAAATATTTCTGGAGTGCTGTAATAAATTAAAATTAATAGTGCTCAGAACCCCCAAGGTAACTTCAGGCATCATTTTGAAGCTGGGGGGGGCGGCCGTTGGGGGGAGGGGGGTTTGCGTCGAGGGCAGGAGGGCCTGGGATCCCTCCTGCCCGTAATGTAGTGCGGGGTGGGGTTAGGGGGTCACCGTGGCCAGGAGGATTTGGGCTCCCTCCTGGCCCGATATTGTTGGGGAGTCGGCGGTCCTTCGGGGGGAGGGATGTATCGGACGTCGGGGGGGGGGGGCATCAGGCTTTCAGGATGGGGACAGACCTTCAAGGGGGGACAGTGCAGGGAAGTCAGGGAATTTATATTAATTAATTTTTTCTCTGCGTGTTTTGTTTTTGTATAGTTATTAACTAATATTTAACTAAGTTTTAAAGTTTTAAAGAATGTTTCCTTTATACGTAAATAAAGAAAAGTGAATGGGATTGCAGTGGCGGTGACGGGGCGGTGAATGGGGTGGCAGTGGCGGTGACGGGGCGGTGAAGAGGATGGTGAGACGGGGACGGGGCGGTGACGGGGATGGTGAGACGGGGACGGGGCGGTGACGGAGATGGTGAGACGGGGACGGGGCGGTGACGGGGACCAATTTTTTCACCGTGTCATTCTCTATCCTTAGCTATTTCTGGGCAAAAATCTAAAGCTCTACCCGTTACTGTTCTTAGGTTCCAACTACTGAAGTCTCCGTCAAACCTCTCTCCAGTCCATTCTACACCCTCCCAGCCATTGAAGCCCTCCCCAGTCCATCCTCCCCCAAACGGCCGTATACCGACACAGACCGTACAAGTCTGCCCAGTACTGTCCTTAATTCTTCAATATTTACTATTATTTTCCGATTCTAGATCCTCTGTGTTCATCCCATGCTTTTTTGAACTCTGTCACCGTTTTCTTCTCCACCACTTCTCGCAGGAGCGCATTCCAGGCATCAACCACCTTCTCCGTAAAGGAGAATTTCCTTACGTTGCTTTCGAGTCTCATTAATCCCCAAAGAAGCCTTTAAAGTAATGCCAAACTGCAAAAGGGTAAACAGTGCAAAGAAACAGATTGAAATGGTGATTTGTCGCATGTTTGAAGCATGGTGGGAGGGGAAGGAAGCAGTCACATGGAGGACCCCAGGGTGATCCTCTTTGCTTCTCTTTCTAACATAAGAAGCTTTGTTGTGAGATCTAAGGAGCATGTGACAGCTAGTGCCAGTGTGCTGATACAGTAGGCAGGTACGTTCCTCATGGAATTGCTAGGCTAAAAGATGCTGGGAACCAATATGTGGAAAGTGATGAGGAGAAAGCGAATGTGCTAAACAAATACTTCTGTTCTGTGTTCACAGAAGAAAATCCTGGAGAAGGACCAAGATTGTCTAGCAAAGTTACACGAGAAAATGGAGTAGATTCTGCGCCGTTCACGGAGGAGGGTGTTTATGAGCAACTTGAAAAACTGAAGGTGGACAAAGCGATGGGACCAGACGGGATCCATCCCAGGATACTAAGGGAGCTCAGAGAGGTTCTGGCGAGTCCTATTAAAGACTTGTTCAACAAATCTCTGGAGACAGGAATGATTCCTGGGAATTGGAGGAGAGCGGATATGATCCCTATTCATAAAAGTGGTCACAGGGATGAAGCAGGAAACTATAGGCCGGTGAGCCTCACTTCAGTTGTTGGAAAAATAATGGAAGTTTTGCTGAAAGAAAGGATAGTGTACTTCCTTGTATCTAATGGGTTACAGGATCCGAGGCAACATGGCTTTACAAAAGGTAAATCGTGCCAAACAAACCTGATTGAATTTTTTGATTGGGTGACCAGAGAGCTGGATCGAGGACATATGCTAGATGTAATTTACTTGGATTTCAGCAAAGCCTTTGATACAGTTCCTCATAGGAGGCTATTGAACAAACTTGAAGGGCTGAAGTTAGGACCCAAAGTGGTGAACTGGGTCAGAAACTGGCTGTCGGACAGACGCCAGAGGGTGGTGGTTAATGGAAGTCGCTCAAAGGAAGGAAAGGTGAGTAGTGGAGTCCTTCAGGGATCAGTGCTGGGGCCAATCCTGTTCAATATGTTTGTGAGTGACATTGCTGAAGGGTTAGAAGGAAAAGTGTGCCTTTTTGCAGATGATACCAAGATTTGTAACAGAGTAGACACCGAAGAGGGAGTGGAAAAGATGAAAAAGGATCTGCAAAAGTTAGAGGAATGGTCTAATGCCTGGCAACTAAAATTCAATGCAAAGAAATGCAGAGTAATGCATTTGGGGATTAATAATAGGAAGGAACTGTATATGCTGGGAGGAGAGAAGCTGATATGCACGGACGGGGAGAGGGACCTTGGGGTGATAGTGTCCGAAGATCTAAAGGTGAAAAAACAGTGTGACAAGGCAGTGGCTGCTGCCAGAATGATGCTGAGCTGTATAAAGAGAGGCGTAGTCAGTAGAAGGAAGAAGGTGTTGATGCCCCTGTACAGGTCATTGGTAAGGCCCCACTTGAAGTATTGTGTTCAATTTTGGAGACTGTATCTGGTGAAGGATGTAAGAAGACTTGAGGCGGTACAGAGGAGGGCGACGAAAATGATAGGAGGCTTGCGTCAGAAGACGTATGAGGAGAGACTGAAAGCCCTGAATATGTATACCCTAGAACAGGGGTGTCCAATGTCGGTCCTCGAGGGCCGCAGTCCAGTCGGGTTTTCAGGATTTCCCCAATGAATATGCATTGAAAGCAGTGCATGCAAATAGATCTCATGTATATTCATTAGGGAAATCCTGAAAACCCGACTGGACTGCGGCCCTCGAGGACCGACATTGGACACCCCTGCCCTAGAGGAAAGGAGAGACAGGGGAGATATGATTCAGACGTTCAAATACTTCAAGGGTATTAACGTAGAACAAAATCTTTTCCAGAGAAAGAAAAATGGTAAAACCAGAGGACATAATTTGAGGTTGAGGGGTGGTAGATTCAAGAGCAATGTTAGGAAATTCTACTTTACGGAGAGGGTGGTGGATACCTGGAATGCGCTCCCGAGAGAGGTGGTGGAGAGTAAAACCGTGACTGAGTTCAAAGAAGCGTGGGATGAACACAAAGGGTCTAGAATCAGAAAATAAGATTAAATATTGAACTAAGGCCAGTACTGGGCAGACTTGAACAGTTTGTGTCTGTATATGGCCGTTTGGTGGAAGATGGGCTGGGGAGGGCTTCAATGGCTGGGAGGGTGTAGATGGGCTGGAGTAAGTCTTAACATAGATTTTGGCAGTTGGAACCCAAGCACAGTACCGGGTAAAGCTTTGGATTCTTGCCCAGAAATAGCTAAGAAAAAAAAATTAAAAAATTTAAATTGAATCAGGTTGGGTAGACTGGATGGACCATTCGGGTCTTTATCTGCCGTCATCTACTATGTTACTATGTTCCGAAAATATGGTCACTGGCCTTGTGACTTCAGCATCCACAAAAACTTGCACTGATCATATTCTGAATAGTCAAACCAAGACTAAAAGCCAACTGGACATTAAACTATGCATGGATATTCTATTCAGATATTTTCCTTTAAGTGTGCTTTTTAGAGGGCATGTCCGGGCGTCTGGACGGCTTTTCAAAACCCAGCACTTTGTTTGGGTTTTGAAGAGCAGATTGTTTCAGGAGGGGCATCCACGCATGTGCAGATCCCAACGTGTGTGCCTGACCAAGATGAGCAGGCTGAGAGGAACAGGGCTAGGGGGCGTGGATAGGGGTCCCCTGGACGGGGTAGGACTGGGGGTGGATCTATGGGTCCAGATTTTATGTACGTAAAATCTGGTAACCCTACTTTACTGGAGCTCATTGGTCTATTGAACTAACTCTGCATGTGTTTCATCGGTAACGGGACAAAAGCACGCGAGACTTCAGCGCGCCGACATTGCAGCACTGACAATTCGGTGCAAGATACCAGTGCGCCATCTAAAAAGTGACTTTTAAAGAGCTCTGACGGGGGTGTGTGGGGGGAACCCCCCACTTTACTTCAGACTGTTCGTGCTGCTGTCGGGGGGGTGTAGGAGGGTGCAACCCCCCCATTATAGAGAAAACTTAACTTTTTCCTAAAAAATCAGGAAAAAATTAAGTTTTCTTTATACTGGAGGGTTCCAACCCTCTCCCCCCAATGGCAGCGCGAAGAGTATGAAGTAAACTGGGGGAGGGGGGTTCCCCACTCGCACCTCGCGTCGGAGCTCTTTAAAAGTTACTTTTTTAGGTGGCACGCTGGTGTCTTGTGCCGAATTGTTGGCATTGCAATGTTGGCGCGCTGAAGTCTCGTGCGTGAGTGACTATAAACCATTTCATCTGTGGTGGTTTCTAAGGCAGATCCCTAGCAGCAGTGCTATGAAACTACCACTAGACATTGGTGGCTGCCATTTTTTATCAAGTGAGCTTCACTCCTACCCTTCCCAACTGGGCCACCATGCCTATTTGGTAGACCTGGAAAAGGGGCCTGTTGGGACTGGGAGGCTGGAGGGGTCCTTTCTAAGGGTGAAGGGTTTGGCAGGATCCAGTCATAATGGGGGTTTACATAGGTGTTCAGTATGAGAGGCTTCAGGAGGCTAAATCTTCCAGCCCAAACTGCAACATTATCCACCTGCTGCCTTCCTGGCATTACTCGTATTTCTCTTCCACCCCCTAAGCTGTCAGGCGACATGCAGGAGTTTTTGTTATTTCCCCTATATAACCATTTCCGCTGGGACCACATATTAAATATACAGCAAAGCCGCATGGGACCACGGCTCTCTACACTCTGTGGCTGTTTCCTTCGGGCTGGCCCCGCCTCCTCTGAAATATCTTCCTTCTTTGAAGGAGGAAGGGCTGGCCTAGAGGAAGCAGCTACAGTGTGCATAATCCAGCATGGCTTTGCTGTATAATTACCACTATGGACCCACTGATAGAGATGGCAACTTGGAGGCAAGGAACAAAATCTCCTGTATGCTAATGGGCAGTTTAGGGAGAGAGAAATAGTTGGGACAAAGAGAGATAGAGAAGAGCTGGGGGAGGAGGCAGGGAGAGACAGGAAGTGTAGGGTGGGGTCGGGGGGCATGGACAAAGACAGACAGATAGAAACAATACTGGATGGTGGGGTACATTGGGAGAAACAAAAGGAGATTCAGGATGACAGAGAGAGAGAGAAACAAGAAGATATGCTGGATAGAAGAGGAGGAGAGATACACAAAGAAGCTGCTGGATTGGGGGGGAGGAACATATAGAGAAGAGATGCTAGATAGCAGTTTGTAGAGAGAGATAAGTTGGATGGCAAGGGGAGAGCAGAAAGAGTTAGCAAAAGACTGGGAAATGAAGGAGAATGAGAGGCTGAGGGAAAGAGATGGAAAGCTGTAGATATATATAGTAACAAGAGGAAGATTCTGGATATGAGTAAATAAAATCTAAATGGAAAAAAGCTGAAAGGAACGGATCAGTGTTGGAGCTGGATGTAGTAGAGGAAGTGAAGACAGATGAAGAGAAAAAAATAGAAATGAACATGGAGGGAGGGGAGACAGGTGGAGCAATGACATTAGAGCCACACGGTGAGGGATTCCTTCCCTGTTGCGTTGAAAGTGTCCCAGCCCCTTTCCTGCAGACATAGGTATCGCCTCCACTCCATGGATTTTAATTTGCTCTATTCTATCTTGCCCCACCCACTTTAGACTCCCCAAACAGCTAAGTCCCTGACCGCCTATGGAGGTTGGGGGTCGTGTGGGGAGTCCATCTCATCTTGGGGAAGGTGGGAAGGAGGAGGATCAGACCTTGTTGTTATAGAAAAATTTCCTTATGGGTTCCATGCGGGCCCCAGCTAAATATCGGCCAGGTCATGCATAACTTCCCGTAGCCAGCACATATTCAATGAGAGCCAGATCTTCAATGCTGGTGCCCAAATATGGCCTGGCATTGAATATCCAGGATTATTTTAGCCAGTGATGGTTAGCATATAAAAAGAAAAACACTAGTCGCTGCTGGCTGAATACTGACTGGTGTGACAGCAATGCCCCAGTGCACATTGGAGGAGATGGCTGTACTTCTTGGATGCTAAAGTTAGCGAACCTGAGGCATTTTAATGATTTGGTTCAACTTATAATCCAGTACAGAATGCTCCTCAATAGGAAAAAATAGAAACAAACATCAAAAAATGATGGATATTGAAGCATCACATTAAGAGTGATATAGATGCATTAAAATCATGAGGTATGTTACTGCTTATCTGTAGCTGCTCTGAAATTACCATAACACAGTTAACACCATAGACATCAGCAGATAAGGTTGTCCTGCACAGTTGCTCTGGCATATTGAGGTCGCTATTGTTTTTCTCCTTCCACTTGAAATTCCACTTTGTATCGGCTCCAAGCCTGCTTGAATTCTGTCACTGGTTTTGGCTGTTTCCATTTCTCGCAGGCTGTTACAATTTCAGTATGTTGATCGCTTTGCCAGTAGCCCGAAGCAAATTAAGGTATCAACTCCAGGGCCTATCAGACACAGCAGACATCCTCATATGCTTCTTTTAACATGACCCTTTGCCTTTCTAAGTTACCCTTCCATAAAAATATTTGCCGTTATTATTAGAACAATGCTCTTTGTATCAAGGTGCAAACATTTGGAATTCTTTATCAGTTAAGACAAATCATGTCTTACTACCTTTTTTGGAAAGTTTTACTAAATATAGGTTAGCTATTCAACTTTTGTCAAATATGTTGTGTATAGCATATCTGTTGTTGAGGATTTCTTACTGTGCAATCCACCTTGAATTCAATTAGGAACAAAGCGGAATAGAAAACAGAGAATAGAATAGAACAGTGCATCGCAAACTGTGTGCCGCTCGAGATTCCAGATGTGCTGCTATATGCCAGGGAGGAGGAGAGGTGCCGACGCTGGCTGACTGCCTACAGGACATGCCTCTTGTGGCAAGAGGCACATCCTGTAGGCAGTCAGCCGGCACCAGCGCCTCTCTTCTCCATGCATCTTCCCTACCAGCACCACCCATTGGCAGTTCAGGGCCCCGTTCGGAGGGCTTTCACGCATGTGTGGACATTGACACGATGATGCCAAGCATATACGTGATGTCATAATGTCTACGTCTATGCCCTTCCGGATGCCTTGAGCCGCGGCCACAACATTTAGTGTGCCGCAGCTTGGCAAAGTTTGTGAGACACTGGAATAGAATCAAAATGTCCTGTGAGGTAGTCCTGCCTGAAGAACCATGATAGATCTGAGAAGAGTGATAATGAGATTAATGGGATAATCAGTACTTACAGATTGCCAAAACTGCAATCACAACCCAGGGAGACATTTTTTATTTCTATTTCATGCAATCTAAACAATTCTTGGTGGATTATAAACATATACAGTACAGTTCTTCTTAAGCATGCAATACAAAGACAAAAACAACATAACGGAACATAGACGGAATAATTTGAGAATTCTGGGGTTACCAGAGGGGTTGGAGGGGAAAAATGCTGTGGCTTTTCTTGAAGGTTTAGTACCAAAATTGGTACCTTTAAGCCCTAAATTTCCTCTAGAAATTGAACGGGCCCACAGAATTCCTACAAAATTAACTGGAAAAGGAAATCCACATCCTTTACTATTTAGAGTGTTGCATTTTCAGCAGGCAATTGAAATCTTGAGCCTTGCTAAAGTTACCAGAGAAATATCCTACAAAGAATCAAAACTACATATTGCCCCAGATTTTGCAAAAAAAAAATAAAAAAATACAGCTAACAAGCGCAAACAATTTCTACAACTTTGGCCAAAGCTTAGGGAACTGGAGGCTAAATATGGCCTACTGTAACTCGCTGTAATGCGGGTTACACTTGACAATAAAATGATAGTTTGAAGACCCAGCAAGGCTGGTGGAGTTTTTGGAACAACAGAAAAAACCTATGTCTATATAGATCTTGCAAATGTCATATAGACAAGTATGCAACGAGGAAATTTTTTAATGACTTTTGATTGGAATAAGAAGTAAAGAAGAAAGAGGAAAAAGAAAAAGAGGAAATAAGAGAAAGGAAAGGGGAAGAAAAAGAAGAAAGAAAGGGGGGGGGAAAACAATACCATGGATTACTTAAAGAAAGTTCAGTGGTTTATATATAGTAATCTCATCGGTTTCACAATTGTATGAGGACATGAAGGAGAATTGTTATGCTACCATGATTAGATGAATTTCACCATGGAAATACTTTGAAACACATAAATTCAAGAAGTAACTGGATCAACATGTAAAATCTGGACTTTTAACAAGAATGAATTTAATTTAATCACATGGACTTATTAGTAAAGTAGTTATTGACTTGTTCTAAATCATAGAACAATAGAGTAGATTTGTTATGTTCTCTCTCACGTCTTAGATAAGTTCAGTATGAATTGCTGATTTATTCTGATTTTTAGTCAGATGTTCAACATAGCTCTTTTTTTAAGATGAATTTGGTTGGATGTAGTTCATAAGAACATAAGAGCATAAACAGTGCCTCTGCTGGGTCAGACCAGAGATTCATCATGCCCAGCAGTCCGCTCATGCGGCAATCCCAGAGTTTTGATAGGTGATGGATAATAAATAGATGTTTAGTCTGTTATATTGGGTCTTATAATATGAGGGCATTAAGTTTTATTTTAAATAATAATTTGATGATTCTGTTAAGATATCACCTATGGTTCTATTCTTTTTAAGGGTTTTTTTAAGTGCTTAATTTATTCCATATTTGACGATCAAATTGTTATTATTTTTATATTATTACATTAATTCATTAGGTTTTAGGACACTGGGATGACTCATTTACAACATGTCTTTATTTGTCTTAATATATTTAGAGATGGTTATATAAATATCTATTTATTAATTAAAAGATGAATAAAAGGGGTATAAGGGTGAGTGATATAATTGATTAAGTTATTTGGTAATTAAAAAGGGATGGTAGATAGAGGGAAAGAGATATTAATGAAAAGATGACTTTTAGGAAATGGAATTTTTAATATATAATTGATATTATTAAAGTATATAATTAATTTGTTCTTCTCAAGGTATCACTTAATAGTAGGTTTGTATTAAAGGTATAGATGAATATGTATAGGTTTATTATTATAATTTTTGGAAGAATACAATATGTATGATCCTTAAGATAAAATAAGTTATAAAAGGGAACTTTTTATATAAGGACACCTGGGGGGGGTTAGTATTGTAAATCAGCATGAGTGCTTCCAAGCAGGCATTTAGGGCTCCTTTTACAAAGCCGCGTTAGCGGTTTAATGTGCGTAATAGCGTGCGCTAAACTGCCAGTCACACTAGCCGCTACTGCCTCCTCTTGAGCAGGTGGTAGTTTTTCGGCTAGCGCAGGGGTTAGTGCGTGATAAAAAGTCACGGGCAATAAAGCCGCTAATGCGGCTTCGTAAAAGGAGCCCTTAGTGCAGGGGTAGGGAACTCTGGTCCTCGAGAGCCGTATTCCAGTCGGGTTTTCAGGATTTCCCCAATGAATATGCATGAGATCTATTTGCATGCACTGCTTTCAATGCATATTCTTTGGGGAAATCCTGAAAACCCAACTGGAATACGGCTCTCGAGGACGGGAGTTCCCTACCCCTGCCTTAATGTAAAGGGGGGTGAGGGATGGGGGAGGGGTTATTTATGGGGGAAGGGTTAGGGTATATAGTGAGGGGGGGAATGGATGTGTAATAGGATTGGAAGTTTAATATGGATGACGTTTATTTTAGGACTGTTAGGTTGGTACCATATAGTTAAAAAAAAATAATATGTCTCTGAAAACATATTCATTAAATGTCAATGGTCTCAATCACTCTATTAAGAGAAAGAAAACATTATCTTTTCCGAAAAGACAGGGGGGTGGATATATATTTTATTCAAGAAACTCATTTATCTGCAGTAGAATCAAGAAAGTTAGTAGGGGATTGGGTCAAACAGTGTTTTTATGCCTCTGCTGTAGGGAAAAAAGCTGGAGTTGCTATCTTGGTACATAAAAAATGTTTGGCCACGTTTAACATGATATCTATGGATTCCTTGGGAAGGTGGATTAAAGTGAATTTAGTTCAGCAGGTTAAAAAGGCAACAATAGATCCAATTATTTTATCAGATCATGGGGGTGTTTGGATTGAATGTGATATTAATGGACAGGAAAATAATAGACCTGTTTGGAGGTTCAATAATGCATTGCTGGCAGATTCCAACTTCATAGAGGAATTTCAATTAAAAATGAATGAATTTTTTCAGATCAATGCTTCGGAAGAAATCTCTATAGAAACATTATGGGATACCTTTAAGGCCACCATGAAAGGACACATAATTTCATATTCAGCATATATTATAAAGCAAATAAATCAAGACTTTCATAGCTTGGAACAAAATATTAAGGATCTGGACTTACAGTTGAAATCAAATTAGGAACAAAATACTTTTCAGGCTCTTCTAAGAGCAAAATATAGATATAATGAGATTTCTTCCCAATTGGCCAGGAAGGATTTGATATCTCATAAAGCTCTGTATTATGGAAACTCAAATAAAGCGGGAAGATTTATGGCTAATTATCTTAAAGAAAAAAAAAGAAAAAAAAAAGAAAAGTAAACATAGTGAGGGGCATAATCAAAAAAAGCGTCTAAGTCCCCTTTTGGCCTAAGTCCTTAAACTTTCAATCCAGAAGCAGGGAAAGTGTCCATAACCAAAACAAACATCCTTGTTTTGATTATGGTCTTCCTCTGCCTAAATGCCCAATCACCACTACGTCTAAAAGTACACCCACACGACGTCTACACTTTTTAGCCATAATGAAACAAAAAAACGCCTAAGCCCCAAACGTCCAACAGAAGGGCTTTTAGGCGAAGGAGGAGCCAGTCCTTTGCCTAAAAGCTGAACATGGCCCAACCCGGGCCATGTGCCTAAGGCCCCGCCCACAGGAAGGGCCTAAGGCTTCCGGGCCTATTCTGATTGGCCCAGGCACCTTAGGCCCCACCTGTAGTCGGGGCTTTGGGACAGCTGGGCCAATCCGGCCCCATTCTGCTGTGGGCTGCCTGCCGGATGGACAGGTTTGGCATCCGTCTGTCCGGCCAACGTTAAAGAGGTACGGGGAAGGGAGGTGGGGGGGTCATGGGTCGGCTGTGGGGGGCCGATCGGGGGTTCTGGAGGGTGGACGTTGGGGGGAGGGGGGTTCATCGAGGGCAGGAGGGCCTGGGATCCCTCCTGCCCGTAATGTAGTGGGGGGTGGGGTAGGGGGTCGCCTGGGCCAAGAGGCTTGGGCTCCCTCCTGGCCCGATATCGGTGGGGAGTCGGCGGGGCAAGAGTGTTTGGGCTCCCTCTTGCCCCGATGTCATCAGGGGGGGTCGCGGCTGCCACGGGGCAAGAGGACTTGGGCCCCTCTTGCCCTGATGTCGTCGGGGGGGGGGGGGGGGGGTCGCAGCTGCTGCGGGGCAAGAGGGCTTGGGCTCCCTCTTGCCCCGATGTTGTATGTGTGTGTGGGGGGGTGATGCATCGCAGCAGGAGAGATGCCTCATCTCCCCTACCGCAATGCCATCACTCCTCTACTGGAACTGCCGCGACCCGCGGCAGGAGAGATAGAGCATCTCTCCTGCCACGGGTCATGACAGTTCGGGTAGAGGAGTGATGGCATCGCGGTAGGGGAGATGAGGCATCTCTCCTGCCACGATGGTTACGGTAGGTCGGTTGCCGGACCGCTGAACTGATCGCGCCAGCGGCCATCAGCTCAGCGGCCCCTTTTTCGGCACTTAGACCTGGACATTCAGATTAAGACGCTAACTACTACTTTTCTCAAGTTCAAATATCTGCACCAAATAGGCTTGTATTTTTCAATCGACCTATAAAAAATGATTTGGGCTCTGATTACTTCTAAAATAGATTATTGTAAAATTCAATTTAAGGGCTTGTGTTTAATTTTTAAGATAATTTGTTTATGCCCTGAATATCTTTTATCGTTGATTAGAATGTTAGGCATGATAAAGAAAGGAATCATGAGTAGATCGGAGAAAGTTATAATGCCGCTTTATAGAGCAATGGTCAGACCACACTTGGAATACTGTGTCCAATATTGGTCTCCCAACCTAGAGAAGGATATAAAACTGCTGGAGAGGGTGAAGAGACGAGCAACGAAGCTGATAAATGGTATGGAGAACTTGGAATACGAGGAATGACTTAAGAGTCTGGGATTGTTCTCCCTTGAGAAAAGGAGACTGCAAGGGGATATGATCGAGACTTTCAAAATACTGAAAGGAATCGACAAAATAGAGCAGGAAAAAAAATTATTTACAATGTCCAATGTGACACGGACAAGAGGACATGAACTGAAGCTAAGGGGGGACAAGTCCAGGACAAATATCAGGAAGTTCTGCTTCACGCAACGAGTGGTTGACACCTGGAATGCTCTCCCAGAGGAGGTTATTGTGGAATCCACCGTTCTAGGATTTAAAAGCAAACTAGATGCACATCTCCTTACGAGAGGCATAGAGGGATATGGGTGATTAAAATTATGCCAGGTGTACACTTGGTTGGGCCTCCACGTGTGCGGATCGCCGGACTTGATGGACTGAAGGTCTGATCCGGAGATGGCAGTTCTTATGTTCTTATGTTCTTATGTTTAACTACGTCTAAGTCAAAAAGGTCTAAGTGCCGATGAGGCAACCTGTAACTGTTTTGGTTATACCTGTTGTACGCCTAGGTGTAGGTTGGCCCACCTCCCGCCCACTGCCCGCCCTTTCCCCTCCTCTAAACATACCTCTTTTCTCTCTGTGTGTTTAGTGGCAGGAGAAAGGCCTAAGCTGTTTTTAGATACGTCTAAAAACCAGCTTTGGTTATGGGTACTTGGATAATCAGGCTTTTTGATCGTCCAAGTAGCCATTTAGGACACTTTTTAGACGTTTTATTTTTTTGATTATTACCCCCAGTGGCTATTGCAGATGAGAATGGAGTAACTCAATCTCAAATTGGAAATATTTTAAAACAATTTTTGAAATTTTATAAAAGCTTGTATTCTTTCGAGCATTATTTAAATAAAGAGAAAGAGAGTTTAGAGTTTTTATAGTTGATTAAGGGACCTAAAATTCCCGAACATATGAAAGGAAGTCTTGAGGCACCTATTTCGAAAATGGAAATACAGATAGCATTGAAGTCACATAGAGTTGGATCCGCTCCAGGTGGTGATGGATATACAGTAGAGTTTTATAAATCTTTTCAAAATATTTTGTTACCCCATCTATTAAATTTATATCAGGATCAACTGAATAAAGGTTGTATTATGGGTACTATGTCTGAGTCTTTAACTATTGTTTTGCCAAAGCCAAATAAAGATCCCTTGTTGGTTTCAAATTACAGGCCCATTTCTTTGATTAATGTGGATGGGAAATTGTTAGCTGTTATTAGCTTTATGTCTGGCCAAGGCTCTCCCTTATATTATTGGCATGCACCAAACGGGGTTCGTTGCTCAAAGACATTCTTCAAATAATACCAGATTGGCTTTTCATATGTTAAACTTGACAAAAGAAATGGATGATCCGGCCTTCTCTGTATCCTTGGATGCAGAGAAAGCCTTTGATCGAGTAGAATGGACCTTTATGTATCAGGCAATGGAATGGTTTGGTATTGGTTCTGATTTATACAAATGATTCAAACCTTGTATAGTTCCCTTCTGCCAGATTATATATAAATAATACTTTTTCAGAGCGGTTTTGTTTGGAGAGGGGAGTTAGACAAGGATGTCCGTTATCTCCTTTGCTATTTGATATTGTTCTGGAACCTTTGTTTTTAGCTATTCAACAAGCGGAGGAGATACAAGGTATTCCTTATGCAGGTCAGGAATATAAAGTCTCTGCATATGCAGATGATATTTTGATTCATTTGAGGAATCCTGAGTCAACCATTCTACATTTACTGGAATTGATAGATAGATTTGATGCATTTCCTTTTATTTGGAAGGAAGATGGTATAAAGTATTTAGGTATTTGGATAAAAAGTACATTGGAAGAAACGATGAAAGTAAATGAAAAATCCTTATTGTTAAAAGTCACGGAAATGTATGAGCAATGGAACCTTCTACATCTGTCTTGGTGGGGAAGAGTTCAAATGGTCAAGATGATGATTTTGCCTATGGTTTGCTACCAAATGGGTATGTTGCGAGTTTATTTTCAAGGGCCCTTTTACAAAAAGTTAAATAGTATTCTGACAAAATTTAGTTGGCTGGGGAAAAATGCAAGAATTGCTCTAGTATCTTTACAAAAACCAATTGTGGAGGGTAGGGTAAATTTTCCTAATTTTTATAGGTATCATCAAGCCTATATAATGCGTCAAGGTATGTATTGGATCCTCCCTGAGCTCATGGAACATCGTCCAGACTGGCTATATCTAGAATGGAAAATTATGTCCCCTATGCGACTATCTCATGTATTAAGTATCAGATTACCTAGATATGCTAGGGACAACATAATTTTATTGGATACATGGAAAACAATTAAATTTATTGATAAACTAACATGAAATCTACTTTACAGTCCTTATGGTTGAAACTCCAAGATTCAAATAGGCAATGCTGGGATCGCCTGGAAGAACTGGATGCAGGCAGGTATTTGGACATTGGATGATGTTATATCTAATGAGAAACTGCTGGATTTTTCACGGCTGCAACAATCATTTGGCATTTTAAAGTCTCAACATTCTAGGTAGTTGCAGTTGAAGCAGGCTATTCAGAGTGGGTTCCCTGAATGGAAAAACTTAAAAACTTATTATAGCTTGCAGATCCTTTGCTACCAGACAGATTTAGTAGGGCATCAGGCCGCCCAGTGGTATAAATTGATTTCTGAATTTTTAAATAAGAAGCCAAAAAATAGAGATATTTGGAGCATCGAGATAAAACAGTATATTTCTGTGTCTTGTTGGCCACGAATTTGGACTTGTAAGTTGAAATGTACAGCGTCAGCATCTATGAGACAAACTTGGTTATTTTTATTACATAGGATTTTTTGGACCCCAGTTCGATTACAAAAAATAGATAATTCCAAATCTAATAGATGCTGGCATTGTCATATTAATATAAGGTCTCTGGATCATCTGTTATATTTTTGTCCATTGATATTTAGTTTCTGGAAGTCAATTTTGGGACAAATAAATCTCATTCTTGAGTCATCTATTCCCTTATCTTATGAAGCTGTAATTTGTGGTACATTACTACACATTAAGCCTACTTTGTATAAATATAAAAGTCGCCTTTTCCTGATCATGACGGATATAGCTGTTCAAATGATCACACATAATTGGAAGAACCATGACAGAATTAATTACACTTTTTGGTGGGCAAATGTGTGTACCACATATAAATATGAAAGAATGACTGCGGAACGTTTGGGGACTAGAAATTCATTTGCCCACAGGAGGGGCCTAAGCCTACTGGGCCTATTCCGGTTGGCTCAGGCGTCTCAGGCCCCACCTGTGGGTGGGATTTGAGCCACCTGGGCCAATCAGGTCCTAAGGCCAGCCATTCAATGGATGGCTGGCCTGTCCGACGTACGGGCTTGGCACCCATCCATCCAACCAATGTTTTTATCCTTGTCTTTAAATAATCTTTTTTTTTTTTTTACTTTATCTTTATTGAGTTTAAATTATATGATAAGACAAGGGGGAGGAGCTCACTGAAGATGGCGGACTGAAGTTGTTGGGCTGAATGCTCCCGTGCCTATTTCTTAAAATGGTGAAGCGTAAGTCCAAGACCCGGGTTTTTCCTGTCGAACCCGGGTCACTGCAATTGCCTGACTCCATGGACGCGTTCGTCGAACGTCGGGCCCAAGGAGAACCAGAGAAAGAGTCCTCGGCTTGAGGTGGGGGCATTTCGGAGAGCCCTTCCACCTCTTTTGAGGCAGCCAGCTTCTCTCCGGAGGAACGAGACACGCCAGCACAGCCACTCCCTCGACTGGGTTTGCAGGGCGAGGAGAGTGAGGAGAGTGTGGCGGTAACTTCCGGGAGCTGTGAGGAGGAGGAAAATGAAGAATTGGCAGCCTGGAGACTGTCTATTGCCTTTCCAACGCTTCTGCAGTTGCAGGAAGTCTTGGGGAAAATGGAGGAACGGCAAGAATCACCATTACCTTTACACTCCCAAACAGGTACTGAGCAGCTTAAAGACTTTAACATTTAGGGCCTGATTCTCCAAAGTGCGTCCCGATTTTAGGCAGCTGTAGGCGTCCTACAGCTGTCTAATCAGCCAATCGGGATGCACGTTTTAAAAAAAAAAAAAATGCTCCCCAGGCAGGCCGCCTATATTGAAGGCGAGGCCCGCAAGACACCTAGGCCCTGATTCTGTATAGGACGCCCGGGAGAGGCGTCCTATTCAGAATCGGCCTACACTAAACCCCGATTCTGTAACCGGCGTCCATGTTACAGACGCTGGTTAGAGAATCGGGTTAGATTAGACATGGCCCGCTACACTTATCGCGGCAAGGGATCTCTCTGCCGCTATAAGTATAGCGGGCCGCAGCCCCCTGACTGATTGCTGGCAGGAGGGTGCCCAAACCCTCCTGCCAGAAGATGCCCCCCCCCGACACTACCGACCGCCCCCCCGATACTACCAACTGCCCCCCCCCGACATTACCGATCTCCCTCCCACCCCGACACTACCGATCGCTGGCAGGAGGGTGCCCAATCCCTCCTGCCCGAAGACGCACCCTCCCCCCCGGCGCTAACAACCCCCAAACCTCCACCCCACCAAACTAACCTTTTTTTAAGGCCAGACGGTTCTTGCCCGTCCAGCCGGCAGGCCTGCCTCGTTGAAATGAGGCGGGCCCGCCCCTTCCCGGCCCATCCCGCCAAAGCCTAAGGCCTGATTGGCCCAGGCTCTAGAAGCCTGGACCAATCAGGCCTTAGGCATAGCGGGTCCGCCCACTCCCACTTAATCTAAGGCCTGATTGGCCAATCAGACCTTAGACTTAGTGGGGATGGGCGGACCCGCTATGCCTAAGGCCTGATTGGTCCAGGCTTCTAGAGCCTGGGCCAATCAGGCCTTAGGCTTCGGCGGGATGGGCTTATTAGAGAAGTCTTATTAGAGAAGTCAGAATCAGAGGAATTAATGGTTGCTACACTTTTTGTTCAACTAGCATTAGATTCAGATAGAGAATTGCTTCTGAAATTGTTTTTTAAATATAAAGATGCTTTGTTTTTGAATCAAAAAATAAGAATGTATCCAGATGTTTCTAGGATAACTAAAAAAAAAAAAGGAAACAGTTTTTGCTCTTGAGACCACAGGTGTTAAAAATTGGAGCTACGTTTATGCTGAGATACCCCTGTAAATGTTTAGTTAATTTTAGGGGAGCTAAATATACTTTTTTTGAATCTGCACACTTATCGAGGTTTATATTAGATAAGGAGGTGACGTCTGCAAGTATCCCTATTTGTAACCAAGAAAATGTTCCTAGTTAGTTAATTGGGTCCACTTCAGTCAGCCTGAATTTCTTATAAACTGTTGGATTAATTAGTCTCCGATTTATGATACTTCTCCCTCAATATTTGTGGACTAATTAACAGTAGAAAGAATGTTTAATTTTTCTTATATTGTATTGTATGGTGGATACTGTTTTATTTCATTATGGTTGTCTTATCATATAATTTAAACTCAATAAAGATAAAGTAAAAAAAAGAAGAGATTATTAAGGCCAACCAATGTTTTTGAAGGTACGGGGAGGGGGGTCAGTGGGGGGTTGCGGGTTGGCGGGGGGGGGGGGGGGGCGTTCGGGAGTTCGGGGGGCCCTTGCGTCGAGGGCAGGAGGGCTTGGGCTCCCTCCTGCCCCATCATGTGGGGGGGGGGGGGTTGGGGGTGCTGTGGGGCAAGAGGGCTTGGGCTCCATCTTGCTCCGATCTTCATCGGGGGTTTGGGGGTACCGCGGGGGGGGGGGAAGGGCAGTCATCTCTCCTGCCGCGATCATTGCTGTAGGGGGTAGGCAGGTTGCTGGGGCCGCTGAGCTGATTGCAGCAGCCACGATCAGCTCAGCGGCCCCTTTTCGGCACTTATACCTGTTTTGACTTGGTCTAAGTCAAAACGTATAAGTGCCGACTAGGCAACCTGCCTAAAGTTTTGGTTATACCTGCTGCACGTCTAGGTGTAGGTTGGCCCACCTCCCGCCCACTGCCCACCCTTTCCCTTCCTCTAAACACACCTCTTTTCTCTGTGCGTTTAGTGGCAAGGGAAAGGCCTAAGCTGTTTTAAAACCAGATTTGATTATGGGTACTTGGACGATCAGGCTTTTTGATCGTCCAAGTACCCATTTAGGCCACTTTTTAAAAAAAATTATTATGAGCCCCATTATCTCAAAGATCTATTACGAAATTAGACCACCATATGCCTGGATAAAAAGAAGCGTTTTAATTCCTTCAAAAGGTCAAAATTTTGAATTATCTCAAACCAGATGGTAGAGAATTCCGCAACTGCAGACCAGCTATTGTAAATATTGAGGAATGATACGTTTCTAATAAAAAAAAACCATGGAAAGATGGAACTCTCAGTGAATAGGTTGATTATAGATATAACCCTGCTGCAATAATTGAAGAGACTCTCCCCCTTCCTTTTACAAAACCGTGGTGCGGATTTTAGCGCCAGCCATGGAATTCTATGAGCATCGAGCTGTTACCTCCCCGGCCGGCACTAAAAACAATGATACAGTTTTATTTTTTATAAAAAGGGGGGGGGGGGATAAAGAGGGGTTACACACCATTCTGCAATAACAGAAATCATCTGACATAGCAAGCAAAATTAAATTAATGCATAAAACGCTGTCCAAGAGCCATTGGGATATGATTAATAACAGTAATTTTGCAACATTAGCCACAGAAATAATAATAATCAATTACTTCTATTCATCCAAATGGGAATATTTTAGAAACATTCATGTATTTACATCTGGAGTGGATGCCACTGCAGCTCCCTGCAATGCTGAGAACTGTACATGAGAAAGTGAATTCTAGCATCACACGGATAAATTTGGTGCCCTGGAAGGAGGGAGTCCCAGGAGTTTTGTAAAATGGGGAATGCAAAAGAAAGCTCCTGGCACTGCAGCCCAACAGAAGCTAGGTCTGAATGAACTGGAAGTCTAAAGAGGCAAGAGACAGCTGCTAGAGAAATTTAAAAATGGTATGTCACTGGCAGGGCTGAGATTAGAACCCAGCAGTCCTAACTCTCACCTTAATTCCATAAGCGCTTCTCTTGGTTTCTAGAATTGTGTAAATACTGTAGTGTTTGTTGGTTTTGTTTTGGTTTTTTTTAAGAAATAGGTCTTAAGGAATGAACCAGTTTTGTCCCTAGAGGAATGTTTAAATGTCTCTCTCTCACACACACACAGCCATTTCTGTCTGCAGCCTCTCTTTTTCTTTCTACTTAAATAACACATATGGCCTTATCTATGAACTCTACTCTTTTCCCAGATGTCCTGGAAAGGACCAGTTGCTACTCAAAATAACATGTGTTCCCACTACCTTTTCCCAGTCTCTTCCAAGGAAAAATCAAGTTTAAATATCTAGCATGTACATTCTGAAACCAATAAGAATACTGCCTGATTTTAAAATGTACTTAATCCTCTGCAAGCTAAAAGTAAATGTGACAGGCCAAGGAAGACGTGTCAGCTCGAATGAGCTCCTGCATGTGAAAAAGAAATTCTTGATATGGTAATGCATTTGTGCTGGTTTAGACATTTATTACTGCTTCTGGGGATTTCCCTGTACGCTGCTCATTAAGCCTGGCCTTCTTTGCCTGGGGAAGAAATGTATCATCATGAGATATCCAGTGTAGGCGGACAGACAGAGAAAGCTCAGAGCGGCACACATACACTGTATATATATCTACAGACACACCCACACACGCGTGTTTAAATATGACCTGTACATGTGTGTGTACTGAAATATGTGCATGTGTGGGTGTGTGCACTCACACACAACCCCTCACACCCACACGTATTTGTGGGTGGCGATGGCTGATAAACCGGATTATTGAAATTAGTTATTTTAACACTTCTGCTTCCTCAGTGATACGATGGGTGGTTTCAGGGTAGCTTTGTGTGAGCCGGCTAAGCTGATGTGTTTCTTTATGTTGTAGCTGTGACTTCCAGGGACTGTTATGCTTGGATGTTCTCTTACTTGCCAATTATACTGGGACTTGTATCTAAACATATTTGCTATCAGATTGGGTTTCGATACAATTCTTCCACTATAGCTTCCTACTGTCCTGAAATGCAGAATTATACCCACATTTGGGGAATGCAGGATCTTTAATTAAGAGCATTTGGTTCGTTTCAGTACCTACAAAATATAGTAGTCCTTTTACTAAGGTTAACGCACACCAATGCATCCATAGGATATAACGGATACGTTCACACGCGTTAGCGTTTAGTGCGCACTAATTTTTAACATGCGCAAAAATGGCTAGCGCACCTTAGTAAAAGGACCCCTTAGACTCTGCAAATCATTTGTTTGCGTGCTTGCCTAAGAACTAATATTGCATACAGTAAACCCCCCCAGGAATTTGCGGTTTGCAAATCGCAGACTCAGTAATTTGCGGTATTTTCCGACCGCCTCTTCCTGGTACTAAAGTCATGGTTACACCAATCAGGAGCTAACTGACCGCATCAAAGCAGCTCCTGATTGGTGTAACCGTGACTTTACCGACCAATGCTCAACACTAATAGCGTGCATATAATTTGCATTTCCTAATTAATTCTCCCTCTTCCCTTCTTCCTCTTGCCTACTCTTATAACACATAACAATGTAATCCCTTCCATTTGCAAATTTTCTTTATGAAATGAAGGAATCAGGCATGACTTTAGAACACAGGTGTCAAACACAAGGGCCGCAGGCCGAATCCGGCCCGCCTGGCTGTTTAATGCGGCTCGCGGTGCGATGTGGCATTTTCATTGCCGCGCCTAGGTGTTTTATCTTCTGGTTGGCTCCCTCCTCCTCATTTCTGCAGTGTGCTCAAAGCCGTGGGCGGCGCTTCCTCGCGTGTCCCGCACCTCATCCGGAAGCATTCCCTCTGATGTTGCGAAGTCAGAGAGAAGTCTTCTGGTTCAGGCGCAGGACATGCTTAGGAGCCACTGCCCACGGCTTTGAGTACACTGCGGAAATGAGGAGGAGAGAGCTGGCCAGAAGATATACTGCTTGAAAGCTATGGAAGTACTTCCAGCACTGGACAACAATCTGTCAAAGCCTGAATGGGAACGAGAGCTTCTGGCTGGCCTGATCACCTTTGCACCTACTCTCAGAACTTACTTCATCTTCCAAGGCTGCATTGACACAGAAGATGTAAGAGCACAGGTACCTATGGATGACCCTCATTCCTCTAATGAAGCCCCTCTCCCCTTCCCCTTTCCCCCAGGTTTGAACATGTCGAACATCAATGGCTACTAGGATTTTGCTGCTCATAGCCTACTCCTGATCAAAGAGCTGAGAAAGCAAGTGTGCAGTCATGATGAAAGACAGATTCTAATGAAGTACAGAAAAGATTATGGCAAGCCTGCGACTGTGTTGTTTAATTTTGTGGCTAACCATTTTGTGTTGCTAATAAGATTATATTGTGTGTATATATGAAAAATGAATGGAGAAAATGGTGTTACAATTAGTACTATTATGGGGGCGGGGTCTGGCCCGCCACTCAGCCTGTGTTTTAGATTTCGGCCTCTTAATGTGATTGAGTTTGACACTCATGAACATTTCTGTGCAATAATAATAACTTTATTCTTCTATACCGCCATAACCAAAAGTTCTAGGCGGTTTATCACTATAAAGAGCTGGACAATCAGCGAAATACAATAATACAGTAAAAAATACAAATATTTGTAAAATAGAATTTCAATAATAAAACTCACTAAGTAACTTATCGAACAAAGTGGTCTTAATTAATTTCCGAAAACTGCAATAAGATAACATAGCTTGCTGAATACATTTACCTAACCAAGATTGTTGCCTACCAGCTATCTAGGATAGGACCTAATGCTAGGGTCCTATCTAAGAAGGTCTTATATCTACACCCATTAATTTTTGGATAAGCAAATAAGTAGAAGTTTCTAGTTTCTCTTGATGCAACACAAAATGAGGACAAAGGTATGCTGGAGACAATCCCGATTTACCACTCCCCACTGGTAGAAGCGAAGCATGAAAAACAAACAAAAATGGTATCTGCTGAGGTGATTCCCAGTAGCTCCATGCTCTGTAGATGCTGCTACTAAGAGCTTGTGGCACTATAGAAATAATACATAGTAGTAGTAGTAATATCACCCTGTGCTGTATCCCCTAACTTTTTTCATGGGCTTCCCCAGATCAATGCTATTAAGGTCTGAGTAAACATGTATATTTTTTGAATGACCATTGTTATCCACTGAACCCCCACTGACTATTGGAGGTCTAGGTCACTTCAAATAGCCTAAAGGAATCTTCTAGAATAGCTCCTGAGCAGCCCTAAGAAACTGCACTTATTTTCCTGGTATATCCACTACTCATGTTGAAGTGGGACCTATCCACTTTTCAACCTTTGCTCTCCTCCCTTGCTACTGCCTTACCTAGGATTCTGTTTTTCCTAAGGAAACAATATATTTCTATTTATCTTTTTTTTTTTCCTTTATTGGATCCTATGTAGATGACCTATGTAGTATTTTTGAGCATATTTCAATATAGCAGTGTGGTGCAGTAAGGAACTGGGAGGCAGATAGGTCATGCTGGTCTACCAGTGGTGACTGAACTATGGATAAGCCTGGCTCTGCCTTCATGGAAGGCAGAGGAAGGGCTGTGGCTCACTGGTTGAGCTGCTGCCTTGACACCCAGAGGCTGTGAGATAAAGTCCTGGTGCTGCTCCTTGTGACCCTGAGCAAGTCACTTAATCCTCTAGTGCCCACCACTTTGAATGACGGCTTTGAAATGCCAAAGCTCCAAAATGGTAGTATACAAGTCCCCATTCTCTTTCCCTTTCCTGCTATCACAGCAGAAAATACACTCTTTACTTTCTGTGTTTGGTTTTAGTTGCTGGAAGGATGCAGAGATCATTTCTTTTTTTTTTTTTTTAGTTCAAATTTTTTATTGAAAATTTGGGGATGATAACAGACAGAAGAAAAAATATCTGTACATATGAACTATGTTATATATTAGCCTGTATATTTAAACCGTTCAAACTAGATCATACAAATAAGGCTAAAAGTAGTATATAAAGAGGGAATGAAAAGAAGAGAAAGAAAAAAAAGAGGATAATGAAAGAAAAGAATCAAGAAGTGGCAGGAGTGGTTGGTTAGTTAGATTGCATGTAATGATCCAGGAATTTCCAAGGTGAAAGAGGAGGAGAAGAGCATATTGATAGTCTAGCAATACAGCGTTTTTCAAAAGCATAAGATTCGTATTTATTATATAGACATAATGAGTTCCACCAAACGGTGTAGTCTAGCAAAGAGGCTGTTTTCCAGTTTTTAAGAATATGCATAATAGCTGTTACAAACATGGCATCAATCAGTTTGGGAGGACAGTCAGAATGAGCAAAGCACAGGTGTTGAGAGCGAATAATGATGGGATCAAAAGTTAGATCAGAAGAGCAGGATGTAATATCTTTGATGGCTGTCCAGATGCGAGTCCAGAAGGGATAGATATCTTTGCATATGGTCAATTGTACCATCAACTTCAAGGCAATGCCAACATTTAGGATCCGATTTGAGCTTGGCCTTCCACATATGAAAAGGAGTCCAAACAGCATGGCACATAACATAGAACATAGACTGGGAAACTCTGGAAGACATCAAGGGCCGATTTGTCGTTGACCATAGGAGCTCCAAGTCAATATCTTGTAAGGGCCTAGAAAGTATATTCTCCCAGTGTTTTATAGACTGGGAAGAAAAGGTGAAGTGATGGTCTCGTAGAATGTGATAAAACACAGAGATAGCTTTTCCACCAGTTAATACTATCTTGCACCAACGTACAACAGAATTCAGGGAAGAGATCATTTCTATACACCACGAAAAATACAGAAAGTTTGTACTATAAATAATACATGCAATAGAACTGGTAACCTCCTGTACCTAAGTATAACTCACCAATGATAAGGCCTGAGTTAAATCTAAATAAATAACTGGATGTTTACTGGGTTTTCCAAGGATATAAAGGGCCTCTGAGCGGCACTGTTTCTTTTTAATCATAAGATCAGAATATTTTTATTCATCATCATTTTATTCAGATGGAATTTTTTCTAAGCCATGATTTTGAGTGAATTGGGCCTGGGGGCATTTGGGGCCAAGTTTTTGTCGTGCTGATGAAAGTTAGGCAGTGGTAGGTGTCCCATCGCCGCCTAACTTAATTTCTTTAATTGGCGATAAATGACGCAGTAATTGACTGAGTTGTTTAAACCAATTAAAAGGCGATTACCAAAAAAAAGAATAGCTGCCGCTAAGCGGTCTCCCCAATCAGCACCTCCCCTGGCGGCTAGTGGTGCATAGTGACACCAAAGCCTGGAAGGGGGTGTGGTTAGGGGCGGCACCGGACTTCAGTATCACTATGCGCCATTGGCTGGGACTCTGATGTGACCCTAGGCACCAAAAATGTAGGCCTATAAAATCCTGGCATACATTTGCGGAGTCTAGGGTCCCATTAAGCCGCAATTCTGGAAGCGACGCCTGTCGCTGATTGACACGCAGCAGGCACCTGTTTTATAAAGGCCTGCCATGGCAGGCGCCGCTTCCAGAATCAGCCCCTCAGTGCAAAATTTATGGACTGTGCAAAAAGTTCCCTAGTGCCTTAGCCGGCAGAAGCAGGATACAAAAAAAGGATCCAAGATCTTTTAGATCTGTTTAGATTGTAAGCTCCTTCGAGCAGGGACTGTCTTCTTTATGACTCTGTACAGCACTGCGTACGTCTGGTAGCGCTATAGAAATAATAATAATTAGTAGTAGTAGTGCTCAGGGACATCTGTTCACAGGTACAGTTTGAGCACCTGTGAACATACATACATAAATACAGGTCTCTGATGAGACCCCATTTAGAGTACTGTGTACAATTCTGGAGACCACACCTTCAGAAAGGTATAAACAGGGTGGAGCTAATCAAATACTTGGCAACTGAGCTTTAATGCCAAAAAGTGTAAGGTTATGCACTTTGGTAGCGATAACCCCTGCAGAACATACACCCTAGACAAATGCTGGGTTGCATCCGAAGAAGTTTTGTTAGTCGAAAGCCTGAAGTTATAATGTCGTTGTACAGGTCCATGGTGAGACCTCATCTGTGTTCAGTTTTGGAGGCCACATTATCAAAAGGATGTGAAGAAAATGGAATCAGTTCAGCGAATGGCCACTAAGATGGTCTCAGGACTCAAGGATCTCCCATATGAAGAACGTCTAAGCGGGCTGAAGTTATATTCTCTTGAGGAACGCAGAGAGAGGGGAGACATGATAGTCGTTCAAATATCTTACAAGCCGTGCTGAGGTGGAAGAAGATATCTTTTTCCTTACAGGTCCCACGGCAACAAGAGGGCATCCACTCAAACTCAAGGGTGAGAGACTTCATGGTGACATCAGGAAGTACTTCTTCACCGAAAGGGTGGTTGATCATTGGAATGGTCTTCCACGTCAGGTAGTCGAAGCCAGCAACATGCTCGACTTCAAGAGACGATGGGATAAACATGTGGGTTCACTCCGGGGAAATGCTTAAGGGGAGGGTTCTTTTAGGGGAAGGGTTCTTTGAGTGGGCAAACTTGTTGGGCCGTCGGCCCTTTTCTGCCATCATACTCTATGTAATCTATATAATCCAAAGGGCAGCTACTAAAATGGCCAGTGGTCTTCAACATAAAGCATACGGGAACAGACATAAAGATCTCAGTATCTATACTTTGGAAGAAAGATGGCAGAGAGGAGATATGACAAAACATTTAAATACCTTTGTCATATAAATTCACAGGGATTAAGTCTTTTTCCACTGAAAGAACACTCTGGAATGAGAGGCATAGGATGAAGTTGAAAGGGAACAGATTCGGGAGTAATCTAAGGAAATACTTCCTTACTGAAAGGGTGTTAGATGTTGAAAGGAAAGGATAGGTTTTCTGTCTCTGTCTATGAAAGGATACATTTTAATGGATAAGTTTTCTGTCTCTGTCCATGCTGGAAGTAATCAAATGTAGAATGTTGGGTGTTTACTCTCTTAATGGTTTGGGAAGAGGTCATTTAATTTATGTTAACGAAGTTAACTCTGAGACATGAAGGCTCAACCCCCCACAGCTCTTAACATTCAATATTGGTCGCCGTACCTCAAGAAAGACATGGAGGTACTTGAGAGAGTCCAAAGGAGAGCAACGAAACTGGTAAGAGGGCTGGAACACTACCCATATGCTGAGAGGTTGGATAGGCTGGGGCTCTTCTCTCTGGAAAAAAGGAGGCTCAGGGGTGATATGATAGAGACCTTCAAGATCATGAGGGGCATAGAGAGGGTGGATAGGGACAGATTCTTCAGGCTGAAGGGGACAACAGGTACGAGGGGGCACTCAGAGAAACTGAAGGGAGATAGGTTCAAAACGAATGCAAGGAAGTTTTTCTTTACCCAGAGGGTCGTGGATACTTGGAATGCGCTACCGGAGGAAGTGATCAGGCAGAGTACGGTACAGGGATTCAAACAGAGACTGGATGGATTCCTGAGGGATAAAGGGATCATGGGATACTGAGAAAGCTAATCAGAAAATAAATGTAGAAGCCCAACCAGGTCGTGCAGGTGCAAGACCGGAGGGCTAGGACGTTGATGGGAAGATAGGACTCAATTAGGAAACCGAGGTGGCATGGGGGCCCCTTCTGGTGATTTAGACAGGTCGTGACCTGGGCCGCCGCGGGAGCGGACTGCTGGGCAGGATGGACCTATGGTCTGACCCGGCGGAGGCACTGCTTATGTTATGTTCTTATGTTATGTTAACACCTTTAAGATTTAAACAATGAAGTACATATCCTGCTCACGCACCCCCTCCCCTCTCTTGTCCATCCCCCTTTTCCTGTGATGGTTACCACTGACCCATGTGAAAGGATATATAACTGAATGTATTCTGGAAAAAAAACAGGTAATTTCTTTGGGCCTTCTGTGAATCCTTCTTACCTAAGGAAATTGCCTCCGGACGTCTGTAATAGATGACAGAATGTTTTGCAGGACGATTTCGGGACCAAGAAACGGATCCTGTTCGTTTCAATTTGGGGGCTACGTCCGGGATGGACTTGACATTACCAATATTTTGTGAGTATTTCTGAATTTTGAATTCTGTTCTTTAATACTCACAGGTATTGGCATCATGTTCCAACCCTTGATTTAAATTGTAGGGTTTTCGGTAAACCCGCCGCGGTTACTGTCCTTTTGGCAAAGACAAATATTAATGTGGAGTTTTCGGTAAATTCCCGCCGCAAAAATAAGCAGCTGCCATTCTTTTGGGAAGAATGAAATTAAGTGAAGACTTTTGGAAAGTCTCTATTGTGGAGAAACGTCTGCGCATTCTGTCATCTGTGCCATTCTTTGCATGCGCTTTTCTCTTCTATCGCTTAGATAAGATTTTATAGAGTATAAGATTATATTGTATATTATTAATGTACCTCGCTTATAAGGTAAGGTAAGTGAAAATTTCTGCATTGTTATATTGTTTATTTATTGAAAAAATTCCTGCATTGTGATATTGTTTTTCTAATGGGTCATAAAGGCACTTAGAATTCTCCACCTCCTAGACAGATGAGACTTTGTTCGCTTCAGTAATAATAATAATAATGGTAATAACTTTATTCTTCTATACTGCCACAATCTTGCGACTTCTAGGTGGTTTACATTTAAGAGAGCTGAACATTCAGCGATTTACAATATGTGGAGGGAGTACAGAGTACAGAGACTATTAGGAATCAAAATTACAAAATATAATGTTTGCTAAGAATTTCGGAGCTGACCTGTAAAGAAAAATCACAGCTTTCCTGAAAAAAAAAAAAAAAAAGGGAAAAAATTACAATGTACAGTTTGTTTAGAGATTCAGAAACAGCACGAATTAGGATTTCAGAGAGCATTGTGAAAAGAAAGAGTGCTTGGTGAGGTTCTGTTTAGGTGATGTATCTGTCAAATAGGGTAGTTTTTATGAGTTTTCTAAAAGGCATTGTAGGTCAGTTCGGCTTTATTAATGTGACTGTCTAGCCAATGTTGTTGTTTGTTTGCTTGGTGCATGAAAGTTCTGTCCAGAAAGGTTTTGTATTTACAATTGGTTATGCTTGGGTATGCAAAAAGATAGCTGTTTCTGGTTTGTCTTATTGGGTTGTAGAATACAAGTGTGTTTGCAGGTACGTAGGTGCTAGTCCCCAAACTAGCTTGAAACATATGCAGGAGAACTTGAATAATATTCTTGCCTCGACTGACAGCCAGTGCAGTGGTTTGTGGTGGGGGATGACATGGTAATTCTTTTTTAATCCATATATCAAGCGGGCAGCTGAGTTCTGAATGATACCCAAATAAACGATATTACAATAGTCCAGGGTAGAAAGCACTAGTGATTGCACTAGTAATCTAAACGAAAGTGGGTCAAAGTATTTTTTGATGGTCTTTAATCTCCATAGCATCGTGAAACATTTTGTTGCCACTATATTCGTGTGTTCAATCATAGTGAGGTGTGTGTGTCCAATGTGACTCCCAATATTTTTATTGTGTTGGTAATTGGGTAATCATGGTCTTTTATATGTAGCGTTGAATTGGCAATTTTATCCGTTGGGCTTGCAAGGAAGATTTTTGTTTTTTCTGTGTTAAGTTTCAGTTTGAAGTTGCTTGTCCAATGTTCTATTTCAGTCATTATATGAGTAATGTATTTTGAGATTTCATTTGTTATGCTGTTAGGATGGAGATGTCGTCTGCATATATGTATTAGATCAGGTTTGGTTTTTGCAGTGGGTGTCCTAGAGCTGATTCTGTGGCAGTCTTTGGCGGGAAGAGGGGGAGGCAGCCCCTCCTTCTCATCCTCCTTCTCCTTTGTTGTAGTGACAAGCAGGCTGACTAGTTCTCAGCACTGTTTGTGGATAGCATGGAGTATCTGACGGGCCGGCTGAGAACTTTTCAGCAGCTTGTCTTTCCCGTATGTGTTTGCACTGCTTATAGGTTTAAATTTCTGCCGTTTCTTGTGCTGTGTCGCCGGGAAAAATAAAATAAAATAAAATAAAAAATAAATTCCGTTTTAGGTTTCAGGTTTGTTTGGGGAACTTACCGAAACAAAATGAAAAAGGGTAGAAATACATTTGTGTAATTATTAAAACAGACAGTCAGAAAGGCATATATTTAAAAACAAAGCAAAACAAATTATAATGAAAAAGAAAGAGAGAAGGGTGAAAACAAAAGGGAGGAAACAAAAAATAAATAATCTAGCACTTTGTAGAAAAGATTAAAATGAATAAGAAAAGCAAGGAGCAAAGTCCCATTACAGTCCTTAAAAGGACTATTATACTCCAAATGCGTCTTTAAAAAGAAAGGCCTTCAAGCTAGTTTTAAATTTATCAAGTGATGAACTTTATTAGTATGCACGGTGCCAAGGTGTCTTAAAGAGGGAATGGATAACAGGTTTTGATAAGAAGAATGTAATGTGCGATGCAGGTTGTGGGAGATTAATAACCTGTTGATGAAATCAGGTAGACCGGAAGCTATGGTTTTATGTATCAGTAACATTATTTTATAAGTAAATCAATGATCTATGGGAAGCCAATGGGTGTTAATCAAAAGTGGTGTGACATGATCAAATTTTTGAGCTTTTAAGGTGAAATGATTTTAATGGCAGTATTTTGAATAATTTGGAGGCATTATCTTTCTTTCTTACTGATGCCTTTATATAATGCATTGCAACAGGATCGAGATACAATGCAGATAGAATTGGAAAGAGTAAAAAGTGATTTGACAGCCAGGAAAAAAAACAGTGTTAGTGCATAGGGATGTCCTGACTTTCTGTATCTAAATACCAAGGTCACTCAAACCTTCACAGCCCTGCCGGACTCCTATCACTTTCCTGTGGACTCAATTTTGGAGACGCAGGATAAGGGAAAGAAGTCAGACCCTGAATTCAGCTTTGAATTTGGGCACTTATGGCCGCCCCAATGTTAATACTACCAAAGAGGGTCAGGATAAATTAACTTTAATTAATACAGGGGCCAGAATTAGTTTTACAGATAGAGCAAGAAAAATATGGAAATTTGTGAGATTCAAGTTTCAAGTTTATTTTTAACTTATTGAATAGCTTAATTTAATTTGCTAAGCGATTTACAAATAAAAAACAAAAGGTGTACACATATGCTTATTTATAGTAAATTACATGAGTTTGACATATTGACATACAAACTAACAGATACATAAGGAAAAAAGGGCAGAACTACAATTGTATTAATAAAGCACAAAAGAAGACATGAATGGTGAAAACAATAGGAATAGGGAATAAATAAATTAAAGGCGTCTTTAAAAAGGAAGCTCTTCAGATTGCCTTTAAAATGGTTTAGGTCATTTTCTTCTCTTAAATGCTGAGTTAAGGTGTTCCATAATTGTGGGGCCATTACAGAGAAGATATCATGATGACGAGTTCCGATAACTTTCAGTGATGGAATTGTTAAGAGTTTTTGATTAATGGATCTTAAATAATGTGATATACTATGGGGAATAAATAGTTATTAATGAATTGGGGTTCGTTCAAAGACAGTGTTTTAAAAACTAAAAGTAGGATTTTAAAGGTAATGCGATGAGTAACAGGAATCCAATGTGATTCGATTAGGATTGCAGACAGAGCTTGATAGGTGTGGAAGAGGTTTAATGAAACCTGGACCCATCCTCCGTTCTCCTTTGCAGATTCTGGTCAAACAAATGATTTCAGAATGGCCCTCTAGTTCTCGTGCATAATTTCAGATTGAAAAAAGGAGCAGTGCGGGGTTTGAACCCCCAAGCCTCAGGTTCCTTAGGCTGTAGCGCTAACCACTACGCAACACTCTCCTACGCTTTGAGATCTCTAAGCCTCGGGAAATCCTGCATTATTAGGGCCAGCTACCTACCTGGGGACCGCGCCTGTCCGCTCCTCGCGGAAGAGGGGGTCACGGGTTTCGTAGCAGGCGGGCCCCTGTCTCCGATTGAGATGGTAATAATCCATCTAGAAGTACTGGATGTTTTAATTGCGGAGACCCTGGTCACTGGCTTAATCAATGCCCATCTGGCCGGTGCCCAAAGCCGCCCTTCGGACGGACTTTGGTGCAAAGAGGGGAAACCCTGTATACCAGCTGCCCTTGTTATTGTTGACATGTTCTCCCGATAACCTGAAGTTTTTTCCCACTACAAATGAAACTGCTCAGACTATGGTGACCATTTTACTTCGCGAAATCATCCCTAGGTGGGGATGTCCCACACACATCAACTCAGATAATGGTCCTGCTTTCACTGCCAGAGTATGCAAAGATTTAGCTATCGCATTCCGCATTGAGTGGAAATTTCATCTCCCATATCACCCACAGAGTTCCGGTATTGTCGAACGCATGAAAAGGACTATTAAAGATAAAATCTGGAAAGCCACAGCTGGCACATTTGTGATTTGGAAAAAATTCCTTCCTATTGTTTTAGCTGAAATTAGGATGTTGCAAAATTAAAATGTGTTTTTCTTTTCTTTTTCTTAGCAGCGGTTCGGATATATGCATGCCCATCCCAGTTTTGGCACTAGGATATTTCTGGTGTTTTCCAGGGATCCTCTTTGTCACTGCAGAGATAAAGACGATCCAAAGAGACATTAGCTTTTCTAAATATGAGATGGTTATGCTATGCATTATTTGTCCATATACTTTACTCATGTGTTCATCTCTGTTTTGTTTTTCTATAACAATGTGTTTATTTCCAGAGATAAGTTCAGCTCTGAACACTTGACCGATGGAAGAATAGTTTGAAGCCTAGAGCTATGTGTTTTGTGTCTTGTCTGTGCCATGTGGTCTGTGTTTTGTCTACTTGTTTTGGTTTGAGGGGTACCCCAGGATATATAATATTGGCCATTTCTAGAGCTAGCTCTTTTCCCACTTTTTACTAGCCCAAATGCGCAATGTTCTTTTTTCCCTATAATTTGCATATGCTAAATGTAGCTTAGTTAGGGGTTATATTTTTAAGAAAAGGTTTTATTCTATATCTATACAGTGTTTATTCTATGGTGCTCACTTGATATGAACCATTCAGTACACATTTCTGACTGACATAATTTTTTTTTAAATACATTCAGTACAGAATTATGGTCTCTCTGAATTGCCATATTAGTTATATGCAGCACACAAAAACATATCTTTTTGGAATGTCTGATTAAGTATTTGAATATTGTCTTTCTTTTGCCATAACTATAACAAGTAAATGTATTAATATTGTCACATGTTGCCACATTCAGTACAGGCAACCTGGTCTCTCTCTCTCTCTCTACATTCAGTACAGGCAACATGGTTTCTCCTCCATTTTCTATCTCTTATTTGGATCACACTGGAGTACAGCTGCTGAATGATATCGGGACTCTTTTCAAATCCCTCCCTGTATGCACAAACATCATTCCATCTCAAGGGTGAATACCACTAATTTGCAGTGACTGAAAGATCCTGTGCAAACATCAGATCCTGTGCAAACATCATTTCATCCCATCTCACCAGTTTAAAGAGACTGCCGGTTCCTGCTGGACTAATTCATCTTCCTGCACCCTGACTGCAAAGACTTTTCCACACATGCTGTACACAATGTTTCCTGTTCATCGGAGATAGCCACCTTCCTAAGAATGCTTTGCTGTACAATTCCTCCTATCTAACCTATTCTATGGACATTTCAGACTTTATTTCATATGCTGTACATCCACTACCTCTTGGAATGGGGAATGAGACATTCCAAAAGCTGCTGAACTTTACTGAACTCTATACTTACATTGAACAACTTAAGAAAACCTCCAAAGAAGTGAATCATACTATCACTTTTGAAAATGGACAGATTGCACAAACTATAGAAAATTTGCTACGAGATGCTCATGTCTCAGTTTGGGAACTTTTCTTTGGGTATTCGCCCACTGCAAACCATGTATTTAATGTTTTAATTCATCCTATCTTAACTATTCTACAAATTTTGCTATGTATTGTTATGATTCTCCTTTGCTGTAGAATGAAACACGTGTACATTTCTTTTCTCACAAAGTTCCTTCTAGCTTTTAAGGCAGTTATACATGAATTTCCAGTATCTTCTCTGACAACTTGCTAATTTGGTTCTAATTTGGTTTTAATTTGGCATGGCCTATTGCATTACCATTACCAGGGTCAGAGATAATATTATCCCATATCCCATACTTACATACTCTCTTATGACATCCTTGTACCTTTTTGCCTGGGCCTCCTGAGAAAGTTTCCTGCACCTCTTATGCACCGTTCATTCGCTCAACGACGGGTAAGATATAGATACGACCTATGCAACCTAAGACAGAGGTTTGAACTCATAATGGGAACTGTTCATCTTCATAGCTTGGAGGACAGCTATGATATACTGTTAGAGATTGGCAAGGCATAAGCGAGGCAAGCTGGCTAAGGGTACCACAAGTTTGCTTTCATTTCAAAGAATATGGAAGGTGTAAGCATAGCCGTTGCAGGCGTTCAGCATTTTCGGTTGGCATAGCTGGTGTCACCAAAGGCCTATGGGAAATTGTATCAATCTGACTCTGGCATGGGGATGCAGATAGACCCTGAGGGCAGGAAGACGGTTTCAAGTAGTCCTGATTAAATCATGATTAGCTAAAATGTGTTAATGTATTAATCAGAAACTATTGTCCGAGGCATACTGGAAATTTAACTACAGCCTAGTATTCTTTTTTGGAAATTATAGGTATGCTTCACTGTTGCCGCATTAGATTTTGCTTTAGGTGATATTTACTGGCTCTGTGGAGACCTCCGGCTCCGTGTTAAACTACTCAGCCAGTAGATAGGCCAGTGCACTTTAGCTATACATAGATGAGATAGGGGTCCCAGATGAATTCAAGGCCCGAGACCAGGTTAAGGCTAGGTTTGAGTCCCTTATTACTATCAATAAGAATGTTGAACTTAAACGTAATTCTGGTTTATCTAATCCTTGGGATCTGTATTTTATTTGGATGCAGGGGTGGGTGAAAGACCTTCTTATTGTTATAATCTTTATTATTATCTGCACTCTTGTTGCTTATGTAATTTTTAGACTGTTACTGCGCTGTTTGACTCATATTGCAGCCCCTAAAACCCCTCCTCAAGAGACATATCTAGAATATCTCTCCCTCCACGCTCATGCTGTGCATTTATGACGTCATTTTCATGACGTAAGAGGGGATTGAAAGGAAAGGATAGGTTTTCTGTCTCTGTCTATGAAAGGATACATTTTAATGGATAAGTTTTCTGTCTCTGTCCATGCTGGAAGTAATCAAATGTAGAATGTTGGGTGTTTACTCTCTTAATGGTTTGGGAAGAGGTCATTTAATTTATGTTAACGAAGTTAACTCTGAGACATGAAGGCTCAACCCCCCACAGCTCTTAACACCTTTAAGATTTAAACAATGAAGTACATATCCTGCTCACACACCCCCTCCCCTCTCTTGTCCATCCCCCTTTTCCTGTGATGGTTACCACTGACCCATGTGAAAGGATATATTCTGGAAATAAAACAGGTAATTTCTTTGGGCCTTCTGTGAATCCTTCTTACCTAAGGAAATTGCCTCCAGATGTCTGTAATAGATGATAGAATGTTTTGCAGGACGATTTCGGGACCATGAAACGGATCCTGTTCTTTTCAATTGTGCAAGTATTTTACTGGAGGTGGTGGAGATGAATATTATCTGAATTCTTAAAAACATGAAACAAGCACATAGAATCCTTTAAAAAGAAGAGATAGGCAGACTGTGCTGCTGCACTGGGCAAAACTTTTTCAGGAAGAAAGAAGTAGAAACACTGGGCAGGGAAATGGCAGAGCAGAAAACTTAGCTGCTGCGGGGAATTGCTGTTGCCGCAGGGAAAAGCTGCTCTTGCCGCATAGAAAAACCCTTGCCATGCCGGGCTGTGCTAAGGTGCCTGGTTCGCCAAAGCAGAGCGACGCGTTCGAACTTATACTCCTGCCGCTGGGGAGCCCAGAAAGACCAGGGCTCCTCAGTGGCAGCATTTTCAAAAGCTCCGCCCTCCTCCCCGAGTACAGCCAATGAGGCGGAATGCCCCAGAGCTGACGTTGGCGGCACGGGGCAGACTGGAGGAGGAAGGGCGGAGCTAATCAAGGAAGCCTTGCAGCCGCCGCCATGTTACAGGCGGCATGCTTGGGAGGAACCCTCGCCGCCTTAATAGATAGGCAGACTGGATAGGCCAAATTAGGGTTACCATATGACTCCAGAAAAAGGAAGATGGATTGAGACATCCGGGTTTTACTTCCATTGCTTTCAGTGGAAGTAAAACTCAGATGTCTCTATCCAACCTCCTTATTTCTATTGCTTTCAACAGAAGTAAAACCTGGATATTTCAATCCATCCTCTTTTTCTGGAGCCATATGGTAACCCTAGGTGAAATGGACTTTATCGGCCATCATTTTCTATGTTTCTATGTAACTGATCTGATGCATGCATGCCCTAGAACTTTTTGAGAAGTTATTTTCCATTCTCATAGTCCTACAACTTAAGTCATTTCATCAACTATGGTTTTGGTGTTTCAAAGAGGCTGAAAGGCTAATCTAGGCCTTGCCATAATTAGAAGTTAACATTCATGTTTATTTCAGGGTGGAGGAGTAGCCTAGTAGTAGAGTGAACCAAAGAAGCCAAGATTCAAATCCCACTAATGCTCCTTGTGACCTTGGACAAATCAATTCACCCTCCATTGCCTCATGCACAAACACAGAATAGGGAAATACCTATTGTACCAGAATGTAACTCACTGTGAACGACTACTAAAAAGACATGTGCAAAATCCACCCCCGCCTCAAACAAAAACCCCATAAAGATCTGTAGGTAATTCAAGATTACAATTTAGAAGCTTCTGAAAATTAGAAATACAATTAGAAATAAAAGTTCTCAGCCCATCCAAGAAGAAAGCCATGAAACTTACAAGTTATTCCACACTTTTCTTGACACTTTTTGTTTCAATGAGGCAAATGCATCTAGTATAGGGAAAGCAAGCCATTTTGACATCACCGATGAAGTTGGCTCTTAGGCATTGGTGGAATGAGGCATTATGACATCACAATAAGAGGGGCAGCTGAAAAGTTCTCAGCCCAACCGAAAAGAGAATGATGTGGAGCCATGAAACTGACAAGTTATTCCACACTTTTCTTGACACGTTTCATTTCATGTGGAATAACATGTAAGTTCATGGCTCCTCATCATTCTCTTCTTGGTTGGGCTGAGAACTTTTCAGCGGCCTTTCTTGTTTCTTCAGTAAGAGTGAGTGAAGTTGAAAAAGTGATTTCCAAGATGATGTGCCTTGGGGTTGTGTGACAGGGAGGGTCCTGTCACACTGGAAGAAACCCTGCAGTGCTCTAAAACTATCCCTAAACCTGCTCCTAGAAGCAGGCAGGTTAGGGAAACTGCCCTGCAGAATTTATCCCCAGTGAAAGGCAACTCAAAAGTGACCCGATTATATTTGCTTAGTTCTAGTGTACGGAATTCTAAAGGCAAAGAACTACAAGAAACAGCAGGCACCAGGCCAGTGATAGCAAAACCCACAAAGGGATTAGCTCCTGCAATCAACTCTGCTGGGGGCAAAGCACCAGAGAACCACAGGTGTTTATAGAAACAATCAGCCCAATGCTAGAGAAAAGGGTGTAGTCCCTAGACCAGGGAGGTAGCCACAAACTTACAGCCTCAGAAGCATGATAGTGCAGTATTTTTGTAGCGCCAGTTTTTCGTATGATTCTGGGTAATTCTAGTTAGACAAACATCTGTGTTAGTTAAGGACTGCGCCCAAATAGAAGCGTACGAAAAATAGGTGAATAAAACATTTAAATATAATGTAGCTAAGGCCAGAAGAAAAAACACACTAAAGATTAATATAAGGAAAAGAATGGTGTTTTCTTGTGTACTTTGCTGTTGAGCTAAATCATGGTGGAAATCATGACTACATGAGACATGGAGCCCAGTTTAGGTTCTTTACTATAACTGTCCTGTCTTAGGTCACCATCTTGTGCCAGTGAATAGTTTCTGTTCTTTGTTCAGCTTCCCGCCTTTAGCCTCGTGGTTCTAATTGTTAACAGATGTGCTCAGGCCAGTTAGGAAAACTCCATATTCCAAACTGAGATATAAAATGTATGAAGTATGAATGGCCAAGATATGAATGAAATTATGAATGTTTGGGGCCCATGAATGAAATATAAATGGTTTTATAAGCAGAAACATTAAGAAAAAATCTTGAGCACAACATCTGGAAGTGATTAGAGTCAGTCTCAAGAATAGGGAAAAGGGGGGCATTGGAAGCCCATGCTTCAGGAAGAGGAGAGGGGGATTTAACCCCCCCTTTTTTCTCCTGAGTAAGATTTCTGTGTAAGGCCATGTAATTTGAATCTGTCAGCTTAGGAGTTTTTTTTCCTTTAAGGCTCAGAACTTGTCAGCATGGAAGGACTGAGAATTTACCATGTTAATAATTATAGATTCTCTTGAATGTTATAATGTTAATTCAGAAATCAAAAGTAATTTTCTGAAAACTTTGTATAACTTTTAAACATGGAGGAATGTTTCTTTGTTTAAACTTTAAGACCACCCATAGAAATGTTATTGGTCGTCAAACTTGATGATGTCACTAAACCAAAAGTTATATAATAGACTGTAATGAGATAGAAAGACGAGACCATTGTGAGAAGGCCAGCCTTTGGCCACGATGATGATCTCCCATGAGCGCAACGTAAGCAATTATGCTATTCTTTTGATCTAATAATGGGAAAATAGAACCAATAATTCAATAAATCCTGGTTATAATTTTAAAACCTTGCGCTGGTGTCATTTTGCATGTAGAATTATTTTCAAACCTGAAGCTTTCACAAATGGCGTCAATGCCCCATGCTCAATTGGTGGCGAAACCCGGGAACTAACTAATTTGACGCCTTGAAAAAGCTTATAGGTTATTCATAGAAACTCTAGGAACTTTAGAGATTTCGCATGGTTGTGTAACAAAAGGTAGTCACAGGTTGACTGGCTGCGCAGGAATATGGCGGAAATTAGAGATAAAACGGGACCGGAAAACTGGAAAATTGTGAGTATTACGCCTGTTTAAAAAAAAAAAAAATAATTATTAAAAAAAAAAAAAAAAAAAAATTAATAAAAAAATTTAAAAATAATAAAAAAAATTATTTAACAGTAAGGAGCATGCATGCTTGTATATATCTGTACATAATTGTATAAAGTTAGTGGAAATTACTTGTTAATGGAAAAGAAAGAAAAAAAAAATCCCTTGCAGTGCTGGCATTTTTCCATCTGGCTTTTAAACTGAGCAGTGCCCGTCTGAAAGAAGAAAAAAAGTAAGGCCCAGTAGAGAGCAGGTCTCCTCTGTGAACGTAAGTTTTTGCTATAATAGAAGTTATTAAGTTTGAAGAAAAAAACAAATTTGTTCTTTCCTGCTGTGTGTCTAAGCTTTGTCTCTGAACTAACTCTTTCTCTCTGTGAAAAAGAAAACTGTCTGTTTTAATCTGACTTTGAAAAGTTTCCCTCACCCGTCTCTTTGTTTGAAACCCTCCTTCTTTGTCTCCCTCTGCATTTTCAGTGCCTATCTGAAGTAACTACTTTGAAAAGAAAAAAGAAATTGTGTTTCTCAGCTCTGTCTTTCTAAACTCCAGTTCTGTCTCTCTCTGTCTTTTTTGCTCTGCCCTAACTTACAAGAAGCCCTCTCGTTCTATGCTGTTCCTTTGTTTGAAAGAGCGGGCTGCAAATGGGGGATTTTCACCCCCACCTTTTTCCTCCATGCCTTCCACAGAGCTATCACGTGAGGAAAGAGAGGGAGGGAATAGCAGCAATGGAGTCCTTTGTCTCAGGGCTACAGATTTTCCAACAGGTATTTGCTTATATACTAGTCAGTTAACGAATTTGATTCTTCTTTTTTGAGAAGTCTCGGAGCAAGTCTGTTTGCATATTAAAAGGGTTTATTGAGAACTGGTAGTTTAGCAAGACATGAGAATCCTATGTATCCGTGGCTTAAATTTGTTTCCGATGTAGTAGAAAAAAGAAAAGTTTATGTAGTGTGAATATCAGGATTCAATGTGGTCTCTTTCTGATAAAACTTTACCAGCTAAGCAAGAGCATGTAATTCAATTGTTTTGATGTCAAGAAGTTGAATATGTTGATTTAAGTTCAAAATGCAGTGTATTGGGAGAGCAGAGTTTACATAGCTAAGTGATCCCTGCGGTGTTAAGAACAATTGAGGTACTTTAGTAGCTTCAGAGCTGTTTGTAGCCTAGGGCTATGTTAAAGAATGCATTAAAAAGAGGTTATGTAGCCTGTATGTTGTTTCTTTATATTTTAAAAAAAGGTTATCAGAATATTGGAAGAACAGACCTGTAGGATCAGAAGGAATTGGAAAGTGATTTTTAAACAAGAAAGTGAAGTGAAAAGGAAAAGAAAGTTAAATGTCTGGCGATTTCAAAGCAGGGAGATAGTCTGTAGAACGAACGTACAAGAATGTGGAAGAAAGTTTTGTGAGACGTGTTAAGGAAGGATGTGCTATGAATTATGACCTGATTGTAAGGGATCTGATATGGAGGAGTTCGATAGGGAAGATGGGAGAAAAGAAAGAATTCTGCTGGACTTGGGCATGTATTCAACAGTGAAAGGATAATTTTGTGGAAAAGAAAAAGATTTATTCCAAAAAACAGATACCATGCTTAAAAGCAGGCAAGTGTGCATAAGGGAAAAATAAAATCCCTGCCTTTATATTTTTATCTCAGGGTTCAAATTAATTTTGAATATGAATTTTTGTGCCCCTGCATGGTTTATAAAGTATTTTTAAACTTGTGCATTGTCCAAAATGTATGATTAGGGAGTAATTAAATTTAAATACATTTTAAAATTAAATTGGGAAGTTTAAAATAAAAAGATTAACAAAAGTAGAGGTTAAGTACCTATATTTTTTTGAAAATCGAAATAAATGTGAAACAAAGGGCTTGCTACTTTGGTTAACGGGAAAAGAACAATTATAATAAACTTTTATGTAAGTGGATGAATTCGGAATTGAAATTTTGCTTACTTTTTACAAGTAAGCTCTTCAGGATAGGAACCTAATAAAGAATATGGAATTGAGAATAATTCCCTGATGTTAGGAAAAAAAGAAAGTCTAAATTTACCATGTAGAGAATGTGTCTGCATGTTTAAATTTTCCTGTGGCCATATTTTGGTACTACAGGACCCTGAAAAAAGTCTATTTAATCTGTATGTTTTGTGTTTCAGTTAAGAACCTTCTTTGAATCTTTTCAACAATTCTACACAGAAGACTCTGCAATACAAGAATTAGTACTGTTTGCAGAGGGGATAACGTGATAAAGTGCCATGTGTTTCTCTTTTCTTTGTTCTTTTGTTAATGAACATGTGCTTTCCTTCCAGGATTTACACTGATCAGCAGTACCACATACCACCACTAGAGCTGTGGAGAACACAGAGAAAAATTCCGATGCTGAATTTTCGGCGGGAATTTCAGTGTTCCTTTGTCTTCAACTAATGAGCTGTGCTTACCTTTCAGTTGTACCAGTAAAGAAAAAGCAGTTCCATAGTTACAGAAAAGCCAAGCTTGAATTATGAAAATGTTGCAGCATGAACTTTTTAAAGCCATGATTTAAATTTCACTGAAATTAATTTAGAGACTCCGACCTTACAAGTTGCTAAAACTATTTGCAAAAGACATTTCTGGACTCATATAAAAAATTTTGAACGAAAAAACAGACTTTTCTTAAACCACGTTACTTTAAATCATTTCATTTGAATTAGGCTTCTGAACTTTAATTATGCTTTTGCATAATTTCATAGACTTATTCTGATATTGTATTAATAACTGTATTTTCTTTATCATTGTTTTCATGCATTGTTCTCAGAAAATATTTTGTTTATCCTGTATTTTAAATTTTATTTCATATGACTGTATTTCCATACACAGTGGCAGCTTCTAAGCTGTAACACAGTGCCACAATATTGTTTAATTGGGTTTAACAGCTGATATCATCAGTCCTTTTAATGATTTTAATTTAAATTTGAGAAATGAGTTCCTGCAACACACACAGAAAAAGAAAACTTATATCTGATGTGCATGCATTATCTGCACATGAGTACATTTCCATATTAAGCATATATTTGGGTTTTCTTAACACTGTGCATTATTGATATAATTCCAAAATTTTATAACATAACACTTTTGAGCATAGGGACTAATTAAATTAGGTAATACTGAGGTTCTCTTTATCTTAGGGAAATCTAGGGTTCTATTTTTCTTTAGCTATACTTTCTCTAAATTTCTGACTTTTTAACTTTAAAAGTACTGGAGTTTCATGAATACCTCTATGAATAAAACAACAGACGTCTCTGCTCTAGGACTGTACTTGCACCTAGAACAGACACTGTCTAACTACCACTGGAATGGTAAGTTTCCTATATGATATGGTTTAGACAGCAACTTACATAAATGTACACTTAGATGGGTTTTATCTAGAATAGTGGATGGGATTTGCTTGCATTCTCACTAGAGAATTCAAGTAAGCTTTGGGTAAGATCTTCTAGGCACCTGCCGTTGCAGGCCTAGGTAGTACATTTTTCTGGCTTTTGCTATCTAATTGGCATTTAAAAGAATATACTTGCACAGACACACTGATCCATAAGAAGAACCGTACCCTGAGTGAACCCCAGCGCCACAGATAAGACCACGAGCTCAATTATGAATATTACTTCATAAATTCAGTAATATCCAAGAGGGGATTGAATCGTGGCTCATGGTGGCTAGCGCTGTTTAATGGGACGATATTGAGGTCAGAAGCATGATAGTGCAGTATTTTTGTAGCGCCAGTTTTTCGTATGATTCTGGGTAATTCTAGTTAGACAAACATCTGTGTTAGTTAAGGACTGCGCCCAAATAGAAGCGTACGAAAAATAGGTGAATAAAACATTTAAATATAATGTAGCTAAGGCCAGAAGAAAAAACACACTAAAGATTAATATAAGGAAAAGAATGGTGTTTTCTTGTGTACTTTGCTGTTGAGCTAAATCATGGTGGAAATCATGACTACATGAGACATGGAGCCCAGTTTAGGTTCTTTACTATAACTGTCCTGTCTTAGGTCACCATCTTGTGCCAGTGAATAGTTTCTGTTCTTTGTTCAGCTTCCCGCCTTTAGCCTCGTGGTTCTAATTGTTAACAGATGTGCTCAGGCCAGTTAGGAAAACTCCATATTCCAAACTGAGATATAAAATGTATGAAGTATGAATGGCCAAGATATGAATGAAATTATGAATGTTTGGGGCCCATGAATGAAATATAAATGGTTTTATAAGCAGAAACATTAAGAAAAAATCTTGAGCACAACATCTGGAAGTGATTAGAGTCAGTCTCAAGAATAGGGAAAAGGGGGGCATTGGAAGCCCATGCTTCAGGAAGAGGAGAGGGGGATTTAACCCCCCCTTTTTTCTCCTGAGTAAGATTTCTGTGTAAGGCCATGTAATTTGAATCTGTCAGCTTAGGAGTTTTTTTTCCTTTAAGGCTCAGAACTTGTCAGCATGGAAGGACTGAGAATTTACCATGTTAATAATTATAGATTCTCTTGAATGTTATAATGTTAATTCAGAAATCAAAAGTAATTTTCTGAAAACTTTGTATAACTTTTAAACATGGAGGAATGTTTCTTTGTTTAAACTTTAAGACCACCCATAGAAATGTTATTGGTCGTCAAACTTGATGATGTCACTAAACCAAAAGTTATATAATAGACTGTAATGAGATAGAAAGACGAGACCATTGTGAGAAGGCCAGCCTTTGGCCACGATGATGATCTCCCATGAGCGCAACGTAAGCAATTATGCTATTCTTTTGATCTAATAATGGGAAAATAGAACCAATAATTCAATAAATCCTGGTTATAATTTTAAAACCTTGCGCTGGTGTCATTTTGCATGTAGAATTATTTTCAAACCTGAAGCTTTCACAAATGGCGTCAATGCCCCATGCTCAATCTAGTATAGGGAAAGCAAGCCATTTTGACATCACCGATGAAGTTGGCTCTTAGGCATTGGTGGAATGAGGCATTATGACATCACAATAAGAGGGGCAGCTGAAAAGTTCTCAGCCCAACCGAAAAGAGAATGATGTGGAGCCATGAAACTGACAAGTTATTCCACACTTTTCTTGACACGTTTCATTTCATGTGGAATAACATGTAAGTTCATGGCTCCTCATCATTCTCTTCTTGGTTGGGCTGAGAACTTTTCAGCGGCCTTTCTTGTTTCTTCAGTAAGAGTGAGTGAAGTTGAAAAAGTGATTTCCAAGATGATGTGCCTTGGGGTTGTGTGACAGGGAGGGTCCTGTCATACTGGAAGAAACCCTGCAGTGCTCTAAAACTATCCCTAAACCTGCTCCTAGAAGCAGGCAGGTTAGGGAAACTGCCCTGCAGAATTTATCCCCAGTGAAAGGCAACTCAAAAGTGACCCGATTATATTTGCTTAGTTCTAGTGTACGGAATTCTAAAGGCAAAGAACTACAAGAAACAGCAGGCACCAGGCCAGTGATAGCAAAACCCACAAAGGGATTAGCTCCTGCAATCAACTCTGCTGGGGGCAAAGCACCAGAGAACCACAGGTGTTTATAGAAACAATCAGCCCAATGCTAGAGAAAAGGGTGTAGTCCCTAGACCAGGGAGGTAGCCACAAACTTACAGCCTACCTGAATCATTGGAGAGAAGCAGACTTGTGCAAGCCGGGATTCAGAAGCACTTCCCAAAGCAAGCAGGTAGAAAACCTCAGAACTGAAGCCTCTAATCATTCTTCTGAAGGTATTGAATATGATGTGGAAATGCCAGAAGGAATGTTAATAAATGAAGAATTAGGCATGTTTGAAGGCATAGTCATAGAGTGAGGTTTGAGAAAAGTAGAAGCTGTTTCTGATCATGTGGTGTTGCCTCACAATATAAAGTAACAGAAGAACGGAAATTACTGCTTCTAATTTATCTAAGGGTAACAGAAGAGTTAAGAATCATTGCTTCTGAATTTGCATAATCACAGGAGAACTGTGGAGGAACCTATCCAAGTAATGCAAGCAGGATGCAGGTTTCAGGACTTGAAATTGAAAAGTTATTTTTGGTGATTTGAAAACTGGCAAAGCTCAGCTTGGTGAAGGCACCTTTGTGGAGTTTTTGTTTGTCATCAATTGTTGGGATTGATTGGGCAGGGAATAAGCATGGTGGGCTAACAGGCTGTTTAGCCACCAATGAGAGTTTTTTGTATGTTTTGAATTGCACTTATACAAAGCCAGAAAATAAAATTCATACTAAACACCTGTGCTGGACCTTTTTATTTGATGCAGACGCCCCTCTACCCTCCATGCCTCATTCAACCGCTCGGCTGAGGCTTGGATGACCCAGGTCAGGACTCTGGCTAATCCAGTCCAGCTCTTACCTGGTCACAGTTGCCAGGACACAACCCTCAGAAAATTGGAATCTCGCCTTGCATATTAAACATAACCTTTGAATGAAGTATTATTAATCCTGCACGTTTTTTGTTGCAGGAGCTGATTTATAATTGTCCTTTTTTTTTTTTTTTTTTATAAAAACCCACCAAGATGGTGAGAGTTATGCTAAATTAGCTTACTTTATACTTGGAAGCTCTTATTTGATTTTAACTTTAGTGCTCTATTTTCATTTGCTAATAAATCTTTTAAAGTGCGTTTATAAATCTTTAGCTCCTTCAGACCTTTCTCAATAGATAACGTTCAACAGGAGACAGACTGCTTGGCAGCCTCTGGGAATAAAAGTTCTACTGAATAGAATAGGGTCAGTGAAGAGGTTATTAAAAGGGCAGATGATTTAATAACAAAAAGTGTCTAATCAATAAACTATTGATTTGCATGGCTCTTGCCTTTAACAACTTGCAAGGAAAAAAAACTTAAGTCACAGTTCAGGCTCATAAAATGCACGGTTTCCTTAACTGCTCAGCATATCGATGTGTATCTGATGATGATAAATTTCTCTTTCTGCATTTAAAATGTATTACATGTTCAAGACAAATGATTAGGAATGTGCTTTCATTTGCAATGAAAAAGAAACTATCCCTTTGAAATTCTCCATTTAGTTTTCTTTTTTTTTTTTTTTCTTGAAAATGAGATCAAAGAAAGAAATGAAATTTTGCAAATCAAATGCACTAAGGGTCAGATTCTGTACAGGACACCTAACTTTGGGATTTGTACACAATTAAAAAATAAAAATTGGCATGATAATTGACTGTACCAGTTTTCAGCCAATAAACCCCCCCCCCCCCAAATAATTACCAAGTAAGAGTTCAGCACAGAACTCTTAGGACACCTAGGTGGAAGCAGGATTAATTCGTCGAGGGCCCATAGGCACCCAAGTACACTGGGCCCCCTGCCCCGCCCCACCCCACCATGCACCCAGGCAGAAACAGGAAGCTGCGTCTGAGGGAAGCTTTGGGCAAGCAGCACTGCTTGCACAATTACAGTTCCCGTTGCCTTTCTTACCCGCGTTGCTTGCTTGTCTTACTTTCCATCGATGGGGAGGGGGGCCGCGTTGCCAATCAGGGTGGGGCCCGCATTGCCGATCGGGGTGGGACCCATGTTGCTGATCGATGCTGGAGGGGCCCATTGCCATTGGGAAACAACAATGTTGATGCCCTTCTTCATTGGGCCCCCCTGAACATTTCGGGCCCTAGGCATGTGCCTACTTGGTCTATTGGTTAATCCTGCCCTGGGTGGAAGCACCCTCCAGCGCCTACCTAAAAAGTAGGCGCATGGATGACATAGGTGTTGGAGTTAGGCGCCGTTAAATTAGGCCAAGTAAAACCTGGCCTAGTACACACCTAGACGAGGCTAGGTGGGATTCTATAAGCAGCGTCTAGCAGCTGATTGACAACCTCGTCAAGTGATGTTTAGGCAACGTTTATAGAATCTGGCTCTTAATGGGGTTTTTATATAGCTGGGTTATAAAGCAGGTTATGGTGAAATGTATACCTAGGACTTTTTAATGTGATACCTCACTGGAGTATTCATTTATTTATTCAATTTTCTATACTGTTCTCCCAAGGGAGCTCAGAACGGTTCACATGAATTTATTCAGGTACTCAATCATTTTTTCCTATCTGTCCTGGTGAGCTCACAATCTATCTAATGTACCTGAGGCAATGGAGGGATTACGTGACTTGCCCAGGGTCACAAGGAGCAGTGTGGGTTTGAATCCACAACCTCAGGGTGCTGAAGCTGTAGCTTTAACCACTGCGCCACTCTAGAAATCAAGATGTAGTAAATGTGAGCCAAGTACAAGACAATCAAGCCATTGTGACATCACTGATGAGGTTGGCTCTTAGGCATTGGTGGAATGAGGCATTATGATGTCACATTACCAGCTCTAGTAATCAGAGGCTGAAGCTTTTCACACTATTTATTACTCAATTTTTTAATACCATTCTCTCAGGGGAGCTTAGAATGGTTTATATGAATTTATTCAGGTAGTCAAGCATATTTCCCCGATTGCCCTGGTGAGCTCACAATCTATTTAATGTACCTGGGGCAATGGGGGAGGGGGAGAGGGCTTTTAGTCACTTGCCCTGGATCATGAGGAGAAGCATGGATCTGAACCCACAATATCGGAGGTTGTAGCTTTAACCACTGCGCTACACTCTCCCCCTACAGTGCCCCCCTGCTCTGCTCGGATGTGTCTGTGTGGCCAGTGTGCTTGCTAAGAATGCTGGCTGCTAATACATCTCAATAGATTGAGTTTTTCTTTTTGACGGGTTCGAAAATGGTCACAACACTGAGCACAAAAACATCTAGAAAATGGTAATTTTCTAATAAAAAGTCATTTTTCTGATATGAAAATGGTAATTTTCTCTATAGGATTTTTGGATATGTTTCCCAAAAGGTCCAAATTCAGACTTAGGCGTCCTATTGAAAATGCCCCTCTTTGCATGTTTATAATTCTAAAATGGATATTCCTATTGCACATAAATGTCCATCTCTCCATGAATTTCAGAACAGGCTTTATGTTGGCAGATCTTTCTCAAAAATACTAGTGGAACTTGAGATACCCCCGACCTGGATGTCTCGGTTTTGATTTGTGTGTCCTTTTTAAATTACTGCTCCAAATCTTCAAGCCTGAATGCTGAAAATGCTGGCAGAACATTAACTGGATGATTTATCCATTTACAATCTTTCCTGGGTTTTTCTGTGCTCAGAGTTGATTGCATAAATTACACAGACAGCAACTGAATTGTACAATTATTTTTATACTTGAAAGCTCTGCCCCCAACTGTAACTATGCCAAATTTAACCTGTAAACTGTATATTAGTATTAAATCACTAATGTGTCAAGTTAAGATAAAGCTTGTATTGAAAAACCTTGCACTGGAATTATGGCAAATTGTAACTTGTAAACTGTATATATATATATATATATATATATATATATATTGTAAACTGTGTGTATGTGTGTATATATATATATATATATATATATATATATATATATATATATATATATAGGTATTAGATCCCTAGTATGTGCTGAATTAGGATAAAAGCTTATAACAAAAAACCTTGTACTGTAACGATGGCATATGGTAACCTAGTTCCAGGGGATTTACACGTAGAATGATGCAGGCCAAATTTATTATATCAAATAAATAAATGCGGTTAAAAACAATACCTTAAACAAACCAGGGGACCCGACACGGTCTGTGTTTTGGTAAACACGCCTTCATCAGGGGTCCCAGGGTGAAAAGGGATCAAATGAAACCGCAAACACACTAGAGCCTGTACAACGAAAAATGGCCGAGATCAGTCTGTGTTTGGGCTACTACGCATATGTACTGGCATATGGTAACCTGGTTCCAGGGGATTTACAAAAATATTAGCAAGACTAAATGTAAGGAATCACAAGTGCCTATTTTAAGAACATAATTATTCTTCACTTTGTCTAAAAGAACAATTTGCTAGTGGCAATTAGATCTTCATTGACAGGATTGCATCTCTTGTTCCTCCTGGGCATTCTTTAATCAGTTTGCATTATGCACTAATCCTCTTTGGTGCTCTGAATATGAAAAAAGTAAATTTATCACTGGCTAGTAGGAGTCTTGCCCACACCTATTCCTCCTTCTGTTGAGAACCACATTCCAATTCACCTGCCAGCAATTTATATAGAAACTAGTCGTTAAGCCCGTTACATTAACGGGTGCTAGAATTTATGTCTGTCTGTATTTTTCTTTCTGTCTCTTTCCTCCCTCCATTTCCCTGTGTAGCGCTGTCTCTGCTTTCTTCCTCAGTCTGCACTCTCAAACTGTAACATTACTGCTTAGCTTTTTCTCCCTGCAAGCATCTCTGCTCTAGCCCCCTGTCCTTCTGTGACTGTCTGTGTGTCTCTCTCTACTTGTGCACTGTTTGTTTGTTTTTTTCAATCTCTCTTTAGCTCCTGATCCCCTCTCACTGACCCTTGCCGACTGCATGTAATTCCGGTTAGGTTTCCATGGCAACCCTGCTCGCGGGTCTGTTCGGTAGGGCCGTTTTTTCGGGTCTGCCGGCGCCGGGTGGGGAAGAGTCCTGGCTCCTTTTTTGGTTTGGGCGCGTGCAGAGGGGCTCAACAGCGCACAACCACCTTTCCTTCCCTCCCTCCATCAGGTGCAGTGCAGCTCCACCAATGTTAAAAGCAGCCGCATCGAAATCAGAGGCCTGCCACTGCCGTAGCACGTTCCCCTCTGCCTTGGTCCCGCCCCTTCTCTGACATATGGGACCGCGGCAGAGGGAACGTGTTACGGTGGCGGCAGGACTCCAATTTCAAAGCAGCTGCTTTTAACATAGGCGTAGCTCAACTATACCTGATGGAGGAAGGGAAGGAACGGTGGGGCAAATTTCGTCAACGGCAGTCCTTGTGCGGTTCGAGAGAGGGGGGGGGTGGAGTCGGCGACTTGCAGCTTCGCGTGCCTCCCACCCCCCTTCCCTCCGGCTCCGCCGCCGATAGTCTCCACCTGCATTGCCCCTGGCGCAGCACTCACCGGCCCGTCGGGCGGGGAACGGAGGAACAGGTTCAGGGCTGCCAGGGGGGGAGGAGTGAGTCCGGCTGAGACTGGCAGGAAGAGGAAGGCGGAGCAGGTGAGCCGGCACCGAAAAAAACTTTAAAGAGCCAGCCAGACCGTGAGTGCGAGCTGTTGTAAGTTTGCATGTGCACTCTTGCCGGCCACAGACATACGGATCACGGAAGCACGCGGATTAGAGTGCGCATGCGCCGCCTACGGTTTTATTATATAGATAAGGGGTATGTTTTGTGCGCATATAGGGTATCTTTTACCTCTAAGAACTAGTGAAAGTAAATAGCAATAACATCGTTACATTAGGCACCTGTGTCTTTATTATATAGGTTTGAAATAGGTGCCTATTTGGTCTTCACACATAAACCACCTGTTATAATATCACCCTCCATGAGAACAGCAAAGTGTAATTTATAGGTTGAAATGATATAATCTTGTGACTTTTGCTGATGTATGAGATTTTTATGTTGTACAAATCCTGAAATATGTATGTAATACTGTGAACCGCTTTGGATAATGGCGGATTAAAAATGTTTTAAATAAATTCATAAAGAAAGGACTAAAATCGCCACATACATCACAGTTTGAACTCTAGCGCAAAAATCACTCCAGTTTCCCCTGATAGTCACATATTTAAGTATTTTCCAGGTGAAAACTATCTCTGGGCAAAGGTGACTAAAGTTACCAGAAAGGGGACTTCCAGTTGATGACATTCGAGCGATGGCTAGCTCTGCCTGAAACTCTGATCGAGCCCCAGCATTAAATATGACATTAAAGCATATCCCAAGCTGCAAACCTGCTGATGTCCCTCCTATCTCTGGCGCTATACTATTTGAAGCGGCTGAGCACTAACTTTGATGTCTCGCAAACGCCCCAGCAAGATCTGTATTTTCATACTACGGCATGCAATGAGAGCAGGGGAACATGTGGTGGCACCATGCTTGACTCTCTACCTGGAGATGACATTTTTGTCTTCTTCTCTGGGCACTACAGATATGGATTTATCTGCCGACTTTACCTCGCTCACAAAAAATGATCTACAAGTAAGGCTGCAGGACTTAAAGCTTACATTACAAGCAGATACAGTGGCCCATATGGGTGAGATCTAGGCCCTCATACAAAATTTATGTGGAGGCCTGGAGGACCTTAGGATCCACGTCAAGGAAATAGAACGACAACTAGAAGAGCAAGCAGATCGCCTCTCTAATACAGTGACATGGCTAGATACTTTGACAGGCCAGTTGGAAGATTTACTTGATAAAAGTTGATCTTGAAAATAGAGCGAGATGCCATAATATCAAATTTCGCAGGATTCCTGAATTGGAGGAGGATGAGAATTGTAGGGAGATTATTTGAGACATTTACTTTCAATTAATACAACCCCAACTCCCAACCAATATCACTTCTGCTGAGGGTATTCTCCTTGACTGTGTTCATAGAGCATTGGGCCCCCAAAAAATCAATATGCCCCGAGATATTGCCTGCTTTCATTCCTATTTAATTAAAGAACAAATATTTTACAGCATGAAAATCTAGAGCTATAAAATATCATGGTATTGAAATTACATTATTTCCAGACCTTTCCAGTGTCATTTTGCAAAAGTAATGTGACTTTCATGATATCACACTTTTGCTATGCAGAGAACATGGCCACTATAAATGGCTGTTTCCTTTGATCTATCTTTTATTATTAGTGTGAAGACTTAAAGAATAATAGTAACAGTCGAAGCATGCATGAATTTGAGATAGGCAGGCTTATGGAAGGATCATGAACCACCTACTCAGCCAACCTCTGCAACACACCCTGAAATGCCTAAGGGGCATCAGGTTCCCATCAGAAATAACAGATAAAGGGTCAGTCTTCGGAATTTTCTGAATCTATTTCCACTGAAATTTGATCAGCTTACCTGCTTTTCACAGAACATGTTGATTGCTATATCATTGTTGACGATATGTTGTGTTCTTGTACGGCAGGGGTGTCCAACCTGCGGCCCCGATCGAGGACGATGCAGTGTTTTCCTCTGCAGCCCCTGGTTGTTTACCGTCTTACCGGCTCCCTCCTCTGTCTTGCTGCACAGTTTGCACGTTTGTGCAGCCCCAGAAACATTTTTTTCGGTCAAGGCGGCCCAGTGAAGCCAAAAGGTTGGAACCCCTGTTGTACGGTGTCTAAACTATGGGGCTCATAATAAAAAAAAATAAAGACGTACTAAAACCATCACAAGTTGGCACTTGGATGTCCATATTGCCGGGATGACCAACTGCTGATTTTCAAAACCATCTTTCTGAACATCTTGCGCGGCGTTCCAGTCGCTGTGCTTTCAAAGATCCAGGGGGCGCATTGTGAGGCGGGTTTAGGGCGTGTTTAGATTTGGACGTCTTGCAGCGATAATCAAACCTTTCCCAAAACATCCTGGATGGAACTTAGATGCTCTGAGCTAGACCTATTTTAAAAGCGTCTTAAGTGCCAAAAAGTTACCCAAACTGACCAGAAGACCACTGGAAGAATTAAGTAATGCCACTCTGCACTCCCTCAGTGGTCACTAATCCCCTCCCACCCACCCCAAAATATGAATGAAACTGTACATACCTGTCTCTAGAACAGAAGTATCTGGTATGGGAAAGCCTAGTAGACCATCACAAAGGTGTCTTAAATAGCCTGGTGGATGGGCTAATGAGCCATAGAGAGGAGGACCCAGGTCCTTAAGCCCTTCTGATTAGTACCTTTATAATGGAAGGTGTGAGCCCATCAAAACCTACTATACTGCCATATAGCTACCATCTGAAGCCATAAGGTCTATTGGGGTGGTACACAGGTGGCTATAGTAGGTTTTGGGGGAGTTTTGGAGGACTTACCATAAATTATAAGAGGGTTATGGTGAGATGTACACATGGCACCCTTTATATGAAGTTCACAGCAATGCCCTTAAGGTGCCCCAATGCTCTATTGGCATGTTTGTGTGGACAATCCATCACAATGAGGCCCCTCCCACATCCAAATGGTCTAGATTTGGAAGACTTGGACATTTCTGTGGTTGAAAATGGGGAATTAAGTTAGATGTCCTAAGGTTGGACATCCTGGCGGGCAAGACATCCAAGTAGATGATTTTTGAGAGAAAAAAATTTTGGGGGGGGGATGTCAAGCTGTTTAAAAAATGGACGTTTCTCCATCCACAACTTTGAACGTCTTGCAGGACACATCTAAGTCGTACTTAGACAGCCTTTTTGAAAATGGCCCCCTATACATTCACGCTTTTACAAACTAACATACTTGATTTTACAGAATCTATATTTGAAGAGTTTTGGCTTTTCCAAGCTGTCACCAAGCCAAGGGATTGATTGGTAGATTCTCTGAAGGCCTTATAAAATCTAAGAGACTCTATCCTCTGTATAAAGTACTGGCTCTTTGCGATCACCGACTTTGACTTCTATGATACTGAACAATTTTCGAGTAGCCTATGCCATGCATCACAGTTGATAGAAAGCGTGCAGTACAAGAATGTCATTATAAATTCCTAATGCGAATGTACATCCACCCGTCTAGAGCAAAAAAGATGGGTCTCCCCTCAGATGAGATTTGTCTCACGTGTGGCATATCTGATGCTTCCTATAAGCATTATGGAAGTAATTCTAGAAACAGCCCCTAAATCAGTAGGTGCCTATGGAAATGGCACCTACCGCATCTCATTAAATTCATTTATAGAATTGCACCTAGTGGCGCCAGTAGACATCCATAACTTAGGTGCTGGTAGACTAGGCCAGGGTTTTCATGGCCTACAATACCAGTGCCTAACTCAATCCAAACTCCGCCCCTAATCATGGGATGCCCAAACTCCACCCCTAATCATGCCTACATTGCACCTATCGAGTTAGGCACCTACCTGAAAATTAAATTTTTTAAATATTGTTTTTAATTGGTTTATAAAGGTGCTGTTCAATTAACAACGCTGATTGAAGTAATTAAACAATGATGTGTCTAGATCAGCTAGGCACGCTGATGTAGGTGTTTTCTATAGAATCGGAGACTGTACACTTATCTAACAATTTTGGACTGCGGGTTCATCTCGATGGAATGTGTCACAGAACCAAGGTAGGCAATTCCAGTCCTCGAGAGCCACAGGCAGGTCACAATAAATATGCATGAGATTGATTTGCATCTCAAGGAGGCAGTGCATGCCTCCCGAGATTCCAGGTGCCACCCGAGATCCCTCCCCCACGCAAAAGCCCAGCTTGCCTAGCTGATCTAGGCACATCATTTTTTAATTAGTTCAATCCTGTCAAAGCCACACATGTGGGGGAGGAGGGGAGGTAGTTTATAATACTTCTCCTCTCCATCTTCCCCTCTTCCCCACGTTCAATCCTAGTTCAATCCACCCAAGATTCCAGGAGGAGAACAGGTATTCTATAATGACTTTGGTACAGATAAATATCATTATACAATTGTGCTATATGCACCCCGTTATGGCACCTTCATCTTGGTGCCAAGCTATAGAATCTCCCTCCATGTGTATATTCTCTGCCATAGTGACTTTAGATGTTCCACTTCATGACTCTGGAGAACTAGTATATCAATACACTTACTTAGAAAGTTTCATTTCAATCTGTTGTCGGATTTCTTGCCTTTCTTCATCAGTTCTTCTTGGGAATATATTCCTATCTTCTAGCTCCTGCTTGCTCGGCCTGTTCTTCAGCTTCACCGCCAACAGCTCCTTCTTGCATTTCCTGGGCAAGGAACCTGAAATGTAGCATTTATGAGGCGGGACATGATCACTTTCAATTCTATTTCTTCAACTCCTTATTTAAAAAAAAGGAATTAGCATGTTTTGAAAATGATGAACTGTGGCTTGAGATCTAGATTTAATTTAATTTAAAGGCTTATATTCTGCCCTTTCAATCACCAAATCATTAAAAGTGGATTAGTACTACAAACACTATTTATCAGCTCTATAGCGTTGAAAGGAGTACACAGTGCTATAAACGTAATGGATGGACCCTGCTCAGGAGAGCTTACAATCTAATTTAAACAAAGAGGACATATAGGGGTTGGGGAGTTTCTTGCGGAGAGAAAGAAGTGGACTTACAAAAAAGTGGATTACAATAAAATCATACTAAAATGCAAAATAAAACAAAATAAGATATAATATCCATAAAATCAATAAAATCAATAAAAGTCACAATTTTTCATAACTTTCAAATTCGTGCCAATTCCACTTTTTGATTCTGCAAAGCTGCCCCTCTGTGTGTGCTACCAGATATCCAGGGGAAGAAACATATACATTTTGGGCTTCCTGTCTTGAAAGATTCATTATCAAATCTCCAGGCTGGCCATCTTTGAGAAACAGCAACCAAAACATTTCAGGATATGGGAGGGATTTATCACAATCTTTATGGATGTATCAAAATATCGAGTGCAGGTACTTTAATTTTAAAGCCAAAACTAGAACTAAACAAACAGAAATTCCAATATCCCAGTTCTGCACACAATTGCCCACTTGGGCACAATTGTCCACACTCATTTTTTTTTTTTTTTCTGATATGTGCACAAAAAACCATGCTTACCGCAAATGTTTGTGTGTGTATCCCCCCAGCAGGCTTCCCCCAATTTGCACAGATAAAATTTTCATATACTTAGCTGGATGCATGCCCTTGGTATGGGCCCCAGAGTGACAGACTGGGTCAAGAACTGGTTGAGTGAAAGGCTATATAAAATGTGTGCGCATGTGTGTGTGTGTGTGTGTGTGTGTATGTATGTATGTATGTATATATATGTGTGTGTGTGTGTATGTATACACTTTTTTTTTTGGGGGGGGGAATGGTCTTTTGCTCTTTGCAGCTTATGACTACCTCTGACAACCAGGTGACTAGAAGACGATGTTAGTCCATTGGTGGTGAAATGTTACTCTGCATTCTGAGTTCGTCCACTAGATGACACCCTTCTACCTTTCACCATGCTGGAGGTCCACATGCGCAGAATAAAAACAGTTCCCATTTCTGCATGAAGTGGCAAAACTTTGGGCCTCTTCTATCAAACTGGGCTAGCAGTTATAAGCGGTGTGAGCCGTGCTGAATGGCCCGCGCTGCTCCCGATGCTCATAGGAACTCTATGAGCATCGGGATCAGCATGGGCCATTCAGCACGGCTCACCATGCTACCAGTGGCGTACCAAGGGGGGTGGGCAGTGTGGGGGGGGGGCAGTCCACCCCAGGTGCACGGCCCAAGGGGGTGAACAGCTGGCCACTCACCGGAGAATAGGCTGCCGCCGGGGAAAGGCTGCCATTGCTGTCATCAGAAAGAAGCCGGCACCGAGTTCTCCCTCCCTGCTTCTTTTCCCCGCGAGCCGACCAACTCTAGCCGTCCAACGTCAATTCTGAAGTCGGAGAGGACGTTCTGAGCCATCCAATCACTGCCTGGCTGGCCCGAAACGTCCTCTCCGACGTTAGAATTGACGTCGGGCAGCCAGAGTTGGTCAGCCCGCGGGAAAAGAAGCAGGGCGAATTTGGCGCCGGCCTGTTTCCGATGGCCAGTGGCAGCAGTATGTTTCCCAATGGCGGTGGCATGGGGGAGGGCAGGAAGAAAGAAAGAAAGGGGAGGGACAGGGATCCAGAAAGAAAGAAATAGGGGGGGGACAGGGATCCAGAAAGATAGAAAGGGGGCAGGGTGAAAGAAAGAAAAAAAATGGGGCATGGGGAGAGAGAGAGAAAGACAGACATAGAGAAAGAAAGAGGGCATGGAGAGAGAAAGAAAGAAGGGGGCAGGGTGAAAGAAAGAAAGAAATGGAGCACGGAGAGAGAGAGAAAGACAGACTTACAGAAAGAAAGGGGGCATGGAGAGAGAAAGAAAGAAGGGGACAGGATGAAACAAACAAAAAGTTGAGGGAGGGAATGAGGTCTAGAGGACAGGAAGCATACAGGAGGCTGAAAGAAGGGAAGAAATATTGGATGCACAGTCAGAAGAATAAAGTGCAACCAGAGACTGATGAAATTACTAAAACAAAGGTAGGAAAAATGATTTTATTTTCAATTTAGTGATCAAAATGTGTCCGTTTTGAGAATTTATATATGCTGTCTATATTTTGCACTATGGGCCCCTTTTACTAAACTGCAATAGCATTTTTTAGCTCAGGGAGCCTATGAGCATCAAGAGCAGCGTGGGGCATTCAGCGCAGCTCCCTGCGCTAAAAAACACTATCGCAGTTTAGTAAAAAAGGAGGGGTTATATTTTGTCTATTTTTGTATAGTTGTTACTGAGGTGACATTGCATAAAGTCATCTGCCTTGACCTCTTTGAAAACCCGCGGAATATAAATGATAATTAACATTTTCTCTGCGTACAGTGTGCTTTGTGTTTTTAAAATTTTATTGTTGGTAGATCATTTTGACTTGGCCACGAAGGTAAGGGGGAGGGAAGGAGGGGAGCTGCTGAAAGACATCTAGTAATCCTTGCAGGCTTGACTGTGCAGGGAATTATTTTTGTAAAATCATGTTTTGTTATGTGATTGGCATTATTTAGACTTTAATTTCTATGAATGAATAGAATGAAAATGATATAAAATTACTTGCTTGTTTTTATGTGCGTGCGCTGAAGGAAAGTGGAGAGATAGTGGGCTGAGGATGCTGAAGGGAACTGGGGAAGAGAGAATTGATTTATAAATTGACAATTGTACAGAAAATTGTTTCTTTTTATACTTTAATATAATAAGTTCAATATAAAACAATTAAAGGCTTGTGTGGATGGAATCACGTGGTTTGTGGGGATGAGGACCGAGCTTACGGGGATTAGTCCAATAAAATAGTATTTTCTTATTTCTCATTATTTGTTTTATTTTTATTTGTTAATTTGTAAAGTGGTGATTGTTATGTATCAGTTTTTTCAAATTTACATCTACTGTCTTTATATTTTGCACAGTATAAGAGGACATGTATTACTGTTTTTGTGGTGTTGTGGTGTTGCATTGTATGCAGAGTCTGGTTTCTTGGCAGTTCAGTTTAACTTTTGTTTTCATATTTTTATTTTTAGTTTGTGATTATTCCATACTGGGCGATGGTGTATCTGTCTGTGTGTATGAAAGGGATATGGCTTTCTGATAGCATCGACTGTACAGGATCAATTGACTGTGCAGGATCTGGTTTGTTACATTTTACAATCTATGTGTTGGTGTTCTAGTGTTCACTGCAGTGTTTAAGATGCTGCCATTTCCTAGGTACACTCTTTTTGTGCAATATGTAGATTGTTACTAAAAATCATATTTTTCATATAGATGGGGGGGTCAAAAAATGATGGGCCTCGGGTGTCACATATGCTAGGTATGCCACTGCGTGCTACATACTGCTAGAACAGTTTGATATTAGAGGCCCTATGTTTCTGGATGTTAATCTGAGCTAATGAGGAAGGAAGTGTGCCAACAGTAGATCAATAAACTAGAAGATCTTAGAGAAAATGATACCCCTATGAACATACTGGGACAGACTGAAGGTCCATCAAGCCCAGCATTCTGTTTCCAACAGTGGCCCACCCAGGTCCCAAGTACCTAGCTAGATCACCTAGTGCACCAGAAAATTCCACCATGTGGAAGTGAACAATAAGAAAGCTGAGAACCTAGACATCATTGGGGTCGCCGAAACATGGTGGAATGAAGAAAACAAATGGGACATAGCTCTGCCAGGGTACAAACTCTATCGCGAGGATAGGTCAGGGTAGAAAGGAGGAGGAATAGCTCTATACATAAAAGAAAGCATACACTCGACCAGAGTGAACACAGCAGCAACGACCAACAAACTGGAATCGCTATGGGTTAAAATACTGGGAAGGAAAGAGCTCGAGATAAAGATGAGCCTCTACTATCGTCCACCTGGGCAAAACGAAACTACCGATGAAGAAATGGAAGCCGAGATGAAACGGGAATGCAAAAATGGTAACACGATCATTATGGGAGACTTCAACTATCCCGAGATAGACTGGAGTCTTGGAAACTCAAAATGCGCTAGGGAGACCAGATTCCTGGAGGCTATACAGGACTGCTTCATGGATCAGCTTGTCAGAGAACCAACGAGAGGAAATTCCACTCTGGATCTAATCCTTAATGGGCTAAGAGGACCTGCAAAGGAAGTGGAAGTAGTGGGACCGTTGGGAAACAACGATCATAACATGATCAAGTTCAAAGTTGAAGTAAGAATACCGAAGGGAAAGAGAACCACAGCGACAACTTACAACTTTTAACTTCAAGAAAGGAAACTATGAAGCAATGAGGGTAATGATAAGGAAGAAACTTAGGAACAGCACAAAGAAATGGCAGACTATAGAGCAAGCCTGGTCTCTATTCAAGGATATGGTGAGCGAGGTGCAAAATCTGTATATCCCCAGATTCAGAAAAGGGTGCAAAAAGAGCCGAACAAAAGACCCGGCGTGGATAACTAAAGAAGTGAAGAAAGCGATAGGTGATAAGAAGAATTCATTCAAGAAATGGAAAAAGGGCAAAACCAAGGAGAACTGGAAAGAACACAAGAAGTATCAAAAAGAATGTCACCTCGTGGTTAGAAAAGCCAAAAGAGAATATGAAGAGAGGCTAGCCAGGGAAGCACGAAATTTCAAACCGTTCTTCAGATATGTTAAAGGGAAGCAGCTGGCTAGGGAGGAGGTGGGACCGCTGGATGATGGAGATAGGAAGGGGGTGGTGAAGGAGGAGAAAGAAGTGGCAGAAAGACTAAACATGTTTTTTTCATCAGTATTTACAAAAGAAGACACATCCAAAATACCAGAACCTGAACAAATCTTCAAAGGAGACCAAGCAGAAAAATTAACATCCATGGAAGTAAGCCTTGAGGACTACATAGGCAGACAGAAAAATTAAAAACTGACAAATCGCTGGGCACGGACGGAATCCACCCTAGAGTATTGAAGGAACTAAAGAAGGAAATAGCAGAACTACTACAGCAGGTTTGTAATCTATCCCTGAAAACAGATGTGATCCCGGAGGATTGGAAGATAGCCAATGTTACGCCCATCTTTAAAAAGGGATCGAGAGGTGACCTGGGGAACTACAGACTGGTAAGTCTGACCTCGGATCCGGGGAAAATAGCAGAAGCGCTGATAAAAGATAGCATCGAGGAGCATCTAGAGAGGCATAACAAGCCAACATGGCTTCTCCAAGGGAAGATCGTGCCTGACGAACTTATTGCACTTCTTCGAAGGATTTAACAAACAGATGGACAAAGGGGACCCCATAGACATTGTATACTTAGACTTCCAAAAAGCCTTTGACAAGGTACCCCACGAACGCCTACTTCGGAAACTAAAGAACCGTGGGGTGGGAGGAGATGTACACAGATGGATCAGGAATTGTTTGGCGGGCAGGAAGCAGAGGGTAGGAGTGAAGGGCCACTACTCGGACTGGAGGAAGGTCACGAGTGGTGTTCCGCAGGGGTCGGTGCTTGGACCGCTGCTATTCAATGTATTTATAAATGATTTAGAAACAGGAACGAAGAGCGAAGTAATAAAATTTGCAGATGACACCAAGCTATTTAATGGGGCTAGGACTAAAGAGGACTGTGAAGAACTGCAAAGGGACCTGAACAAACTAGGGGAAGTGGGCTGGTAGGGCTAGTCTCAGTTAGGGTGCTGGTCTTAGACCAGAGGTCCGCCGCGTGAGCGGACTGCTGGGCATGATGGACCACTGGTCTGACTCAGCAGTGGCAATTCTTATGTTCTTATAATGTAGAGAAATGTAAAGTCCTACACGTAGGAAACAGAAACCCGAGGTACAGCTACACGATGTGAGGGCTGTTATTGAGTGAGAGTACCCAAGAAAGGGATATGGGGGTAATAGTTGACATGACAATGAAGCCGTCGGCACAATGCGCAGCAGCCGCTAAGAAAGCGAATAGAATGCTAAGAATAATCAAGAAGGGTATTACAAGCAGAACGAAAGAAGTTATCCTGCCGTTTTATCGGGCGATGGTGTGCCCGCATCTGGAGTACTGCATCCAATATTGGTCGCTGTACCTAAAGAAGGGTATGGCGATACTCAAGAGGTTTCAGAAGAGAGTGACGTGTTTGATAAAAGGTATGGAAAACCTTTCATACGCTGAAAGATTAGAGAGACGGGGGCTTTTTTCGCTGGAGAAGCGGACACTTAGAGGGGATATGATAGAGACTTACAAGATCACGAAGGGCATAGAGAAAGTGGAGAGGGACAGATTCTTCAAACTTTCAACAACTACCAGAACGAGAGGGCATTTAGAAAAATTAAAAGGGGACAGATTTAGAACCAATGCTAGGAAGTTCTTCTTCACCCAACGGGAGGTAGACACCTGGAACGTGCTTTCAGAGAGCGTGATAGGGCAGAGTACGGTATTGGAGTTCAAGAAGGAATTGGACAATTTTCTAAAGGAAAAGGGGATAGAAGGGTATAGATAGAGGGCTACTATACAGGTCCTGGACCTGATGGGCCGACACGTGAGCAGACTGCTGGGCATGATGGACCTCTGGTCTGACCCAACAGAGGCACGGCTTATGTTCTTATGTTCTTGCCACAACATCCGATACCACTGAATATATGACAGGGCAACTCTATACAATGGACCTGTACTGCACACACAAATATTTAGAATACAAGAACATAGATATAAGTTATTGATTCTTATAGCTTTATGTTTTGTTCCTGTGGCATGTTATTGACTCTGTAATGTACGTATCTCTGTTCCTGAAAACTTTGTATATGTATCTTTGTAACCCATTCTGGGCTCCTGGGGAGGACGGGCTATAAAAATGAATAAATAAATAAGTACTTACACATGTGCATGCCAGTAAGCTGTCTGAGCAGTATTCTGTAAACATGACTACCATGTTTCCCTGAAAATAAGACAGTGTCTTATATTCATTTGGGGCCCAAAAAAGTCACTAGGTCTTATTTTTGGGGTATGCACATGATCATCTCTCCCTTCCTCTCCTTCACCCCAATTCTTCCTCGTACCTTTCTCTCCCCCACTTGTGCAGCATATTTCCTCCCATCCCCCAGCAGAAGTTTGCCCAGCTTCTATCCTTCCCTCCCTCCCATCCCTCATGCAGCCTTGCCCAGCTTCTATTCTTCACTCTTTCCTATCCCTTATGCAGCAGAACCCTTGCCCAGCTTCTATCCATCCTTCCCATCCCTTGTGCAGTAGAACCCTTGAGCACCCCCCCCTCGCCACGCAGCCAAACCCCTGATGACCCTCCATCCTTCCCTCCCCGCCGCCATGCTTCCAACTTTGGACATTTAGCAGGAATCGTTCAAGTCGGACTTAGATGTCTTTTTTTGAAAATGGCCTTCCACATCCTCCTCTATTCATTTTTTTGCCTTGCAATTAAAGTTTAAAATTTAACACTTACCTTGGCACATTCATATAGAGCCTTGCAATCCCACATACTAACTATCTTAAAGTGAAGGGATGGTTCACTGAAGAGGATTTCAAGTCAACCCCAAACTCCCAGAGGAAAGCTGCACTCTCCTACCACCGCCCCCCCCTGCAAACCCTTTAACTCTTTCATGCTGTACCCCTCCTAATTCCAATTAGAAACATAGAAGATGACGGCAGAAAAGGGCTATAGCCCATCAAGTCTGCCCACCCTACTGACCCATCCTCTTAAGTCTATACCTAGCGACCGATATTCCAGTTCGACCCTCGTAGGGATCCCACATAGGTTAAGCCTCGCATTCCCCACCCTGAACAACCAGAACCACCCCACCTTCTCTATTGTACTTTATACATCTGCATAGTTGATTTATTGTCCTCAAAAGCTCCCACTTCAGAAAATTGATCAGATTACAAGGTGTCACAGACCTCTGCAGGGATTGTGCTAAGAACGTGCAAAGTCAGAACAAGTACTGATAAATAGAAAACAGTTTGCCCTTCCTCTTTCGTGTATGTTGGTGATATGGGTAACAGAATTTGTTCTACTCCTGGCAGCTATTAGAGGAGGAGAAGCCCTCCTAATGGAATCCATGAAACCTGGGAAAATAACGCTTCTTACCGGATAGATTGCAGTCATTCAGAACCTCATCATCCTGGTATAAAATGGAATCATCCATGACCATATTCTCTTTGTTTTCTTCATACTCCTTAACTGAACTCCATCTGGGGTCACAGTCATGACTCAGCGTGTTCTTCTCTTTGCTCTGTTCAATGCTGGATGTGCGTGATGGACAAAGGTCTGCCCTCCTTTTAAGAGAAGCTTTGCTCTCTCTTCCATGAAAACTGGAAATGCAAACCATTGCAGTTAGGTTACAAGACCAAAGATTTCAAAAGAGAATAGTAATCGCTCATACTATATCATTAAACTCTGCACATTGGAATTATTAGGGTGTCGGGCTCCTGTATTATTAGAATATCTTAAGCGCTCATGGCATGCAGATACATAGAATTCCTATGAGCGTTGGAACATTTACCGCTCCAGGCCGCGGTAGAACCCTCTAAGGTGGCTTAGTAAAAGAGGGCCTTAATGGCAAAGTGTTTAGGAGGTTAATGGGGTTCACTAGGGTTAAGCAGTAAGATTCAGGTCCAGGGTCCCTGTTCTCATAGTTAAACCACCCAAGTGTTTCCTCTTTGTTCAAAAACACCTTGAAAGCCCTTATAAATCCAAATCAAATCTCTCAACTAGCTAAACATCTGCTATATCTCCTTTTTGATCTAGTGTGCCCAATCATGAGGTATGATGCTTTGTTGTTCCATTCTTTAAGAGATGTTCTTGTTTGTCTAACAAAATTATTATGGCGCAAACAGTTGTAGAGTGAAGATGATTACGCGTTTAGGAGTGGATTACCTATCCTGCCGATGTTTGGTGGCCAACGCCTTGTGCAGTTCCTCAATGACTCTACTTGGAGGTAAGGGCAGGCAAATGGTAGCGAGGTGAGGAGACCCTGTTGGTGTTGGGTGTTGACCTCTGACAAGTGACCCATATCCATCAGGACCTTTGTGGATAGATGACTGGAAGAAACTGGCTTGTCCTGAGATATGAGAAGAACCAATGGTGGCTGAATTCCTTAGGACTGTGGAAGGAGGGGATGTCACTGCTGTTTCATCAGCTTCACCTCCTACTAGAAAATAAAGACAGTGAAAACAAAATACTTTACATTGTTACACAGGATACTTAGTTTTAAAATTGATTTTATTGTCCCAATGTCAGCAATAATCTTCATTCTTCTTTGTGGATGAGCAGAAGATGAATTATGCACAATGGACCTTGGGAATTTCCTCTCTAGTGAGGAATTAGAATTGGCTGCATCTACAGGAGAAATGGTGGTACATTCTTATTGTTGTCTCTATAACTCCCTTGATTTGTAGGGTCAGTGGAGCCGTGTGCTGCTGAGCCTAACCTCACTATCACAGTTATAATGGAAACAAAATTAGTGATGTAATTCAAAACAGAGCAGATTCGTAAATGTCAAGAGGATAGAAACCTTAGCTCAAAACAGCTCTGAAATGATAATTGCAATTCTTTGGAACAGAAGGCTTTGTGACAATAGCCTTCGAGGGAACAGAAATTACGACCCTATCTATTTTATAGGGCAGACTGAACAGACCATGTTAGTCTATATCTGCAGCCGCTTGCTATGTCCTATAGAGATCATTTGAAAAGACTTGCAAGACATTTCCACACATCCATATCTTACACATGCAGGAAGTGATTTGTATCGCCATTACAAAATTAGAAATACTTTTCTCTCATCCAGACCCAATCCACAACATGCACAGTTTTGAGGAAGGATCATGTTGTGGGTGGGGTCTGAATGGCAGGTTTTTCTCACTACCACAATATGTAAATACATGCATACTTTTCTATGTAAACCAGGAAGGCAGCCCCTGCACTTATTACATTACATTACATTAGTGACTTATTCCGCTTCTAGTCTTACATTAACAGGTGCTAAAATATATGTGTGTGTGTGTGTGTGTGTGTGGTTTTATTTCTTTTTCTCTCTCCTTAGCCGCTTTCTGTATTTCTGTCTTTCTTTTTTTTTCCTTGGCTGTCCACCACCACCCTTTCTCCCTTCCTTTTACCTCCCCTGTGTCCTCCACCACCCCATCACTGCTCACCTTATCCAGCAGCAGCTCTTTAATTGATCTTTTTATGTTTTTATTTCATTCTTGTCTCTGTTTCCGGGTTCAACTCTTAGTTTCCATTCTTTCTTCTCCTCCCATGCTTCCTACGATTACATTCTTTTCTCCTTCTCAAAAATGCATTTCCAGTTGCCTGTCTCCATTCTTTTAATATTCTTACCAGACCATCTTCCTTCCACTATCCTATTCAATTTTTCCCCCTCCTTCTAGTTTTTCCATTCCTTCCTAGTTTTTCCATTTCTGCCTTTTCCTTCAGCCTCACCATCTAATTTCTCATTCCTTCCTCATTTCTCCTTAACTGATCCTTTATCCTGGTCTTTCCTTTCCCCTACTTCATTTCTTTTTCCTTTTCCCCCATCTTATTCCTCTCCCCCTTTCCTTACCTCATCATCATTATTACCCCCAAGCCAATTCTCTTCCTCTCTTCCCAGATCGGATCCCCCATGAAGCGTAAGAGTGCTTCGTTACATGTCTGCCTTTTACAGCTGCCCAGGCCAGAATTTCACTTTAACAGCGTGTGACACTGTAGTGCTGCGTGACTCAATGTGCCAGTCGAGCCCAGGCAATACATACACGTCATGGAATGCTGGGGGTGATGCGGGTGGTCTCTCTGTCTCTCTAACCGGCAGCGCCATGTCCTGCCTGGTGGGAGCGGGGCCGGGCGTGCTTTGCTCATGCTTCACGGGTGGCCGAGGAGGGCCGAGCAGTTCCAGGCCCACAGCTCTGTCCCGGCGGCCTCCGTGCGGCGGCGCTGGTGGCGGCTGCTCGGCCTAGACCTGGGGCTGGTCGTTAGCATGAGCGGACACTGCGGGAGCCCTTCTCGAGTGGGGACAGGCTGGTGAGGAGTTTCAGGGGCTGCTGCTGTTAGCCCCAGCAGAGACGGAGTGGCCGAGCTGAGCTGGCGGCAGAGCCCTCGTGTGTGTCCCCCCTCCCTCCCTAGTGCCAGCGCCACTCTCCCTCTCAGCGGGCCGGGCCGGACCGCGGCTTCTTCACTCCAGAGCTCAGCAGTGGGGCGAAGAGCGGGCGCAAGGGGATCGGGGCCATGCTGCCAGCGGGACAGCCCCAGCCCTCTCCCTCCTCCCCTCGCGGGCTTGTGGAGGCAATCGGCGGCTGTGGAGCTGCTGCAGGCCGGAGGTTTTTGTTTGTCTCGCGGTGGGAGGGTTGGATGGTAGGCTCAACCCGCCGGCCCCGGGGGTCCGCCCACAGGCACGACTGGTGGCCGTGCAGCACCTCCTTGGGCAGCAAGGGTCGGATGCGCACCGCCATGTTCACAGGGCTCTCCTCGACCCGGGGCTTCAGCGCCATCGACACAGTCAAGGAAAGCGCACCCGCTTCATCTCGTTTCTTCGGCGGCCGGCCCGCCCCGGCCCCACGGCTGTGATGAAAGAAAGGGCACTAAAACAACCGGAGAAACGTTCTGCGAGCCTCTTCCTCCCGGTCACGCTCGCTCCGTTTCTCTTTCTTACGATTCGGATCTCTATTTTAGGACCGGCGATGAAGGCCAGAGAAGTAATTCTGCGCTGTGGAGGCGATCGGCGGTTGGCTGTGGTCCCGGCTTGAGGAGTCGATCCTGGTGACGTAGTATGCGCGCATGCGCACTCTCGCTGGCACAGCGCGACAGATCAGATCTCGGGGAACACGCGGCGAGAGTGCGCATGCGCATTTTATTATTATAGATTACCTTGCGGTTCAAGGCGGATTACAAAAGATGATATCTGGACAATTCCAGAAGAGTTACATAGTTGAGCGGGTTATTTTGCGGGGTATTGAAATGCTTCCTGTGGAGTTAGTTTATCTTGATGGATTTCTTGAATAGCGGGGTTTTTATTTCTTTTCTAAAAGTTTTGTAATCTGATGTCGTGATCAGTAGATTGGATAGAAGAATAACGTTTAGGGTCATTTCAAGAAGATCTCTAGTGCTTCTGCTAGGAGGGAAAGCTGAGCCAGGAAAACTAAGGTCAGTAGAGATGGAACTAACCTAGTTACAGTACGTAGGACTGATCCAGCAGGCCTCCCTATTAGCACAGTAGGGGAGGAATGAGAGCAATTTCCCCAGAGCTATATAAGATATCTGGAGCCCCAGGGAAGAGGGATGTGTCTTTCAAGAGAATCGATGTCCTGGGAGCATGCTGAGCCTGAAGTGACATGGCAGGACACAGAAATAGAGTAAGAGAGATCCATTCCCACTGCCTTGGATCCAGGCCCATGGACATTATTGAACAAGATACCGCCACTGTTTTTCTTCTGCCAAACAGCTGTGGGTGAATGTAGTTTGCAAATGCATTCATTGCTAAAGAGGGGAGTGCTGTTTAAACCTATTTCCCTAGAGCTATAGTAAAAAAAATTAAGTAAATGGCCAGGTTTCTGGATTATATCAGAGGTTTTATTTATTATTTTAGGCGAGACTTTATTTTTCTATGTCATACTATTTAACTTTTATAACATTCTATATACAGCTTTGTCCTCAGCTCCACCTGGCTAGAATAAAGACTTTGGGCTAGATTCACTAACCTGACTTCCATGCCCGATCCGTGGACGATCCCTGCAGGCCCAACCAATTCACAAAATCAAAAAATTAAAATGAGGGCGATCGGAGGAACGCCACCCTTCGACCGCATGGATCGCTTGTGTGCAATCCCGACGCATGCGCAGACGATCTCTTTGCCTTGTCGATGGTTTTCAAATGCTCTCTATGCACAAGAGGTAGGCAGGGAGTGCGCAATCAGCCAGAATGCGTCCTCCTAAATGTCTCAGCCCAGCAGTTTGAAATCCAGCCGCTTGCAGATAACTCCCCGAGCTAGAGAAAGGACAAGGCTCCCAAAGAAAAGTGAAAAAAAGCATAGCCCTGGAGAGACTGCCTCTCTGTTTTTAACCCGCCCGACTCTCCTGCTTCTGCCACCTTTCCTGCAGTGCTAGCCCGAAGGTTTAAAGCAGGGCTGCACTGTGGCATGTTCTGGAACATGCCTTAGTGCAGCCCCACTTTAAACCTGCGGGCTCGCACTGCAGGGAAGGCGGCAGAGATCCAAAATCAGGGCAGAGAGATAAATATTTTTGTCGGGGCAGCAATTGAAAAGTTTCCGGCCGCACATCCTTGCCAATGAATGAATATCTTCTAGAGGTAATTAGATAATTCATTATTCATATACTTTCAGTGCTTGCCATTCAGTGCTAATTCTAATATTGGAAAGATGGATATAACAATACAATTACCAATAGTCCATTATGCACAAACCAGCATCTGAACTCATGTTACAAAAACCTCTAAAATCTAAATAGCGGCAATTTTTAGGCTTCCTTTTGCTAGGGCTGAACTAATTGGCAACCTATATATGAAAAACTATCACTGCAGCAGTTCAGTCACCCGAGAGTTAACGTACTCTCAAATGGAGCACAGGAAAAATCTGACTTATTGCTTTTCAGGCGATCAATAGACACTTGCCACGTTTTAATTAGATACAGAACTTGGTTTTGCTAAGTTTAGAACTGGTTAGAACATTGTGTATTTGAAGTTACAGGATGGGGGTGATATATCTAAAAGCTCAAAACAGGGAACGAGAGATACAAAAGTAAGAGAGTTTTCTCATTAGCCACTAATCATACATGTGCACATGTGACCAGTTTCAGATGACTCATAGTGGTTTTCACACGGCCTCTGTTTTACATACAAAGGAGCAGCAAATTTGGGAAAGAGGGAGAGAGATGTAACAATTTCAAAAATCTTTTGCAGCTGTGTTTAAAGCCCTCAGGGCTAAATGCACTAAAGTCTGCGATCGTTGCTTACCTATTTTGACAGATTTAGCGACGATCGTATTTGCTGTCCCAATGCAGAAATGGCTCACTGCATGTTTTTCCCCTTGTATGTCCATTTTCTGATCCTGCCATGCAAATTACCTATTTAATATTTAAGCCCCATGCAAACTAGCCAAATGACTGCTGCACTTGGCTATGCCCAACCCTTCCCTCCCCCCAACGGTTTTAGCAATCCAAAATATGTGACTGGTCAAGACCAGTCACTTACCTGTCTACCGATTTTTTATTTTATTTATTTATTTTTAAATGGGTAAAGATGCTGTGCATGTTACACACGCAGTGTCCCATTAACCCCCCCCCCCACGACCGGCACCAAAACCACCACGACCAGCACTGAAAATGGCAGGAGGGATGCACAATCCCTCCTGATATCCCAACCCACCTTATTCCCCTGTGTGAGAAAAACATGGTAGGAGGGATGCTCACTCCCTCCTGCAATCCCAACTGACCGCCCGCAGCAAAATGGCACACTCTCTCCTGCCATAAAGGCTCCCCTGTGCCAATCTACCCCCCCCCTTGCTGTGGCAATCATTCCCTGCCCTCCCCCCCGAAAAAAAGGCAGGAGGGATGCCCACTCCCTCCTGCCATCACAGGACCTTTTAAGTTGGTAGCAGGAGGGGTGCTCAGTCCCTCCATCTCTGAGGTTCGCCAGTCTAAACTGGCGGGCCTTCCCCTCCCCGGTGCATGGACAGTCCTCAGAGCAGGAGGGACTGAGCACCCCCTCCTGCTCCCAACTTAAAAGGTACGAAGGGGTGGGTTGGCATAGGAGGTCCTTTTTTTTCTTGCTCGGGGTATCCCTGCTGCCATTTTTTCTCATGCAGGGTGTGTATGTGTGTGTGTGTATGTGTGTATGATTGACATTAAAGGAGGGATTTAGGCATGCCTCCTGCCATTTTCGCTGCCACGGTGCAGGGAGGGGGGAGGTAATTCCCAGTGCCAATCGGGTGGGTGGTTGTTTTTTTTCTTTCTTGGTATTTTAATATATTTATGGGCCATATATTTTGCATGGGCCATATATTTTGCACTTAAGAACATAAGAATTTCTGCTACTGGGTCAGACCAGTGGTCCATCGTGCCCAGCAGTCCGCTCACACTGCAACGTCCAGGCCAAAGACCAGTGCTCTAAATGAGTCCAGCCTCACCTACATACGTTCCAGTTTAGCAGGAACTTGTCCAACTTTGTCTTGAATCCCTGGAGGGTGTTTTCCCCTATAACAGACTCCAAAGAGCGTTCCAGTTTTCTACCACTCTCTGGGTGAAGAAGAACTTCCTTACGTTTCTACGGAATCTATCCCCTCTCAACTTTAGAGAGTGCCCTCTCGTTCTCCCTACCTTGGAGAGGGTGAACAATCTGTCTTTATCTCTTCAGTATTTTGTATGTTTCCGATGATGTCTCCTCTTTTGAAGGAAGAAGAGGCCCAGTTTCTCCATTCTCTCACTGTATGGCAACTCCTCCAGCCCCTTAACCATTTTAGTCGCTCTTCTCTGGACCTTTTTGAGTAGTACTATGTCCATCTTCATGTATGGCGACCAGTGCTGGACGCAGTACTCCAGTTGAGGGCGCACCATGGCCCGGTACAGCGGCATGATAACCTTCTACGTCCTGTTCATGATCTCCTTCTTATCATTCTTACATTTTGTTCGCCCTTTTTGCCGCTGCCACACATTGCACAGACAGCTTCATCGACATTGTCGATCATAACTCCCAAGTCTCTTTCCATGGAGGTCTCTCCAAGTACCGCCCCGGACATCCTGTATTCGTGCATGAGATTTTTGTTACCGACATGCATCACTTTGCATTTATCCACGTTGAACCTCATCTGCCATGTCGATGCCCATTTCTTGAGTTTGATTATGTCACGTTGCAGAACTTCGCAATCCCCCTGTGTCTTCACTACTCTGAATAATTTCGTATCATCCGCAAATTTAATCACCTTACTCATCGTACCAATGTCCAGATCGTTTATAAAGATGTTGAAGAGTACGGGTCCAAGCACCGAGCCCTGCGGCACCCCACTGGTGATGCTTTTCCAGTCCGAGTATTGTCCATTTATCCCCACTCTGTTTCTTATGCTCTAGCCAGTTTTTAATCCACGTGAGTATTTCACCCTCGATTCCATGGCTTGCAGTTTTCCAAAGTAGTCATTCATGTGGAACCTTGTCGAATGCCTTCTGAAAATCCAGATATACAATGTCGATTGGGTCGCCCTTGTCTATCTGCCTGTTTATTCCCTTGAAGAAGTGCAGCAAGTACATCAAACAAGATCTGCCTTTGCTGAAACCGTGCTGACTGGTCCTCATCAGACCGGTGATCAATGATGCGGTCCTTTATCAGCGCCTCTACCATCTTTCCCGGTACCGAGGTCAGACTCAGCAGTCTGTAGTTTCCCAGATCTCCCCTCAAACCTTTTTTGAAGATCGGCGTAACATTCAATGTGACACGGACAAGAGGACATGGACTGAAGCTAAGAGGGGACAAGTCCAGGCCAAATATCAGGAAGTTCTGCTTCACGCAACAAGTGGTGGACACCTGGAATGCTCTCCCAGAGGAGGTTATTGCAGAATCCACCGTTCTAGGATTTAAAAGCAAACTAGATGCACATCTCCTTACGAGAGGCATAGAGGGATATGGGTGACTAAAATTACGCCAGGTGTACACCTGGCTGGGCCTCCGCGTGTGCGGATCGCCGGACTTGATGGACTGAAGGTCAGATCCAGAGATGGCAGTTCTTATGTTCTTATTCGCCACCTTCCATTCTTTTGGAATCTTTCCCGATTTGATCAACAGATTGGCTATTAATTGAAGCAGTTCAGCTATAGTCCCTTTCAGTTCCTTGATAACCCTCAGATGTATGCCATCCAGTCCCAGGGATTTATCGCTCATAAGCCTATCAATCTGCCTGCATACCTCTTCTAGACTGACCTTCAGCCCTGTCAGTTTCCCGTCTTCGTTTCCATGTAAAACATCTGTCTCCATTACAAAAAGAAAAAAAAGGTTTCATGCCCTGAACAGCTGAGTGGCAGTAGGCTGATTCGGGGTTTCCCCTGTTCTCAGCTGTTCGGGCTTCCCATGCCGGCTTTGCACATGTGTGAGGGTCACTCTCACAGTGATAAGTCAGGCGGGAGAGACAGAGATTGGGACGAACCTCTGATTGAGTCATTGGCATGCTTACTTTTTTGTACATCAATAGCTCTTTTTGAATTGGCCAGCAATCGGATAGGATTGAACCCATGCAGTCTTACCAATCCTGCTTAGTGCATCTAGCCCTAAGTATATCTGCTCGGTATATTCTCTAGCACCTCTCCCCTGTTATGTAGGGTCAGTCAAATTCAAGTTGTCAGTTTATAGGATAGTGATACATGTGGGTATGGGGAATCAGATAGGATGACCTGGTTAGATAAGGGCTCTTTTATGAAAGCACTTAAAAAAAAAAAAAGCTTGCTGCAAAACGGTTAAAAGATTTTGCTGCAGTTTGTCTTAGTACATGCTAAAATATGCAAGGAGTGTGTCCTGGGTGGAGAAAACGCATTGAAAATTGGCCCATGCAAAGGGCCTGATTTTCTATGGTGCATAAATGCAACTAAATTTGCATATGCAAATCTAAGCAGATTGCCGATTTGTGCATGCAACTTTAATTATTTAACAAGGTAATCATTGCCAATAATTAGCATTACTTGGAATTTCCACACACAACTTCTAAGCATATTCTATAAAATGGTGTGCATTAATTTGAGTGCATGAATCTCAAAAGGGGGCGCACAACTTAGGTGCAGGTATTTAGGCCTGGTTTTCATTGGCCTAAACTGGAATGCACTCCCCCCTCCCAATTTGTGGTTTTAGGATTCGCGATTTCCTAAAACCGGAATCACCCCTACCTCCCTCCCGCCTCCTGGACCTCCCCGGACCTTACCTGGTGTTTCGGGGCAGAAGCAATCTTCCTACGCTCCTGCCCTGTGCAGATCACTCATAGAAAATTGCTGCAGTGAGTTCTGCACAGGGCAGGAGCGTAGGAAGATTGCTCCTGCCCCGAAAGACCGCTAGACCACCAGGTAAAGTCCGGGGAGGGCGGGGGTGGGTCAGAGCTGGCCCAAAAGTGAATTTTCAATATTCGCAGGCCAGCTCTGCCCCTAACCCCCATGAATATTGAGAGAGGAGTGTACCTACACAGGGGTGCTGAAAACCAACCAACTTCCTAAATTCTGAATGTTATTTTGCCACTGTAGCTGAAAAGAGTTCTCTTATTTGTGGCCATTTTGAAGTGCGCCATTTCTGCTTATCTTGTTGCGTGAAAGCGTGTGGAAGTGCTGATGATGAGTGAAGTTATGCTATTACTTTTCCCCTGATGTAGCCTTGATAAGGCGAAATAGAAGTGCTTTCTGTCGGGGGCAAGCCTTTTTGGAGCATTTCAAGAAGAAGCAAGTAACATACTGCCTGAGAGAGACGACTTTAAGACAAGTCTTCCACGCATTTGCATATCAAAGTTAGAATTGAGAACTATCTTTTTCCCAGCTGTAGTCATTGCAACATGTTTGATGCAGGGTAAATCATTTTTTTTTCATCCAGTCTAAACGCAAAGAAAATGAGTTTGGAAAAATAACACTCCTCTTTTACTAAGGTGCGCTAGGCTTTTTAACGTGTGGTAAATATTAGCACGTGCTAAACGCTAACGCATGCATGTTATTCTATGGCCGTGTTAGCGGTTAGCGCACGCATTGATTTAGTGCGCGTTGTACGTGCGCTAAAACACAATAGCGCACCTTAGTAAAAAAGGGCCGAAGTTTATTGAAATAAATGAAAGATTGGTATAATATATATGTGCTGAGTTTTTTCAGACCTGTGATGATACGGGTGGCTTAGGGTACAATGCAGTCCCGGCTGCCCGTGTATGAGGTCTGTTTTCTCCGGGGGGGGGGAGGGGGGGGTTGTATTTATGATTTTTTGTCTTCTTTCAGTTTTGGTTTTGGATGAATGTGGTCTTCTGCTAAACTAATTTACAGTACGTCTTTTTGGAGTCCTTGCTTAGTATACACGACTGTACCCCCCATATTTAGTGGTCTAATCACTACCTTAAAAGTGCCATGAATGCTGCAGTCATGTGTAAAATAGGACTAACCTGTTCCACTTTTATGTATCCTGAGGCTTGACGTAGGCTGTAGCATTGGGAGCACTGGGGGGCTGGGCAGCTGGCCTAGCGGTCTCTCTGGGTGCTTAAAAGGGGAGTCCATTGAGTTAGAAATGTGTAAGGCCTGTGAAATTCGTTCCACTGTAGCCAATGGATTGGTGTTTTCTGGCTCCTCGGTGGTCGCACAGTGTTTCCTGGCTAGGGAAAAAAAAAAAAAAAGAGAAGAAAAGCAAAGTCACAGAATTCATGTGACATGAAGCTTCTGAGCGGACAGAGGGCAGGGATGGAGAGAGATGCCGGAACATTGCACTGTACCTGGAATATAAGACAGAAGTCTGAGCAGCTGTAATACTATCCTTCCTTACATAAATAGTCAAACCAGCATCAGGCAGAGTGCGGGAAAAAATACTTTAGTTAAGATTTACAGCAAATAGAGCACGGAGTGGGATGATCACTGAGAGACCCACCCTGCGGTACTCAGGCCCCCTTCAACCAGCTACAGAATCCATGAAAAGGCAGCAGTGAGTGTGCAAAAACGGAGCTCTTTTATTAATACTTGAGGACCAGGTCATTTTCAATCAAGAAATGGAAAACGTGCTGGTACTCAATACCCCTGAGAATCCCCTCAAAAAAATTAAAAAAAAGCCCTGCCTACAAGTGTTACACTCAATTAAACAAATTCTTGTCATCTCTTCAATCGAGCAGCCAGTACTCCCTGCCTAAATCGTTTTGTTGCAATGTCTTTCGCGTGATTTTCTGGTTGGCCTGTCACCCTCTACCACCCCTCTGCTCTAGCGCCAATGTGTTGTTCCCAGCAGTACCTGCATCCTCCTCTTCCTTGGACTGTTGCTCCTCTCCCGAAGAGCTCAGGTTTGCTGTTGGCTGTGGTGTAACTGCTGCTGTTGCTGTGTTTCCCTGCTGCGTCTCTTCGGAGGTGAATGCCTGGCATATGGGGGGTGAAAGGTCACTGTGTATTGTTCTGGTGGCACCATCAGCAGTATATGCTTTGCCTTCAGCATCTAAAACATCACGTCATTTAACCTTCATTAAACCGCTATTCGTACCAATCTGCGAATTATTACACTATCTGCCTTCAGGAACTTACCTTTCAGTTTCTTTTAGAAAGTTCCTGTTTTCAGGACTTAAATGCCCCCCCCCCAAAAAAAAAAAAAAGTAACGAGTTTAAAAACAAAAGAAAATGTGCTGAAAATCTTTGACTGGAGATAACAATTGTGTTATCTGAGTTACATCATCGCTAACTGGACTATTCAACAGGTACCACAACCACTTCTTAAAAGACCACCAGAGCACTCCCCTTTTCTCCGAAGGTTATCGTTCCCTCCCAACCTCCACCAACCCTCACTCAATTCTATTTCCCTGTTGGACAGGTCCCTACTGAGGCAAGGGTTGGCTCTGGTCACTAATATGTCCACACATGGCTACATTATTTGAAGGGCAAAAACATTATGAGGGGTATTTTCAATAGTACGTCTAAGTCAGACTTTGGACGTTTCCCACTAAACGGCCAAAATTGGACTGCCAAAAGTATCTATTTTCAAAAATGCTGGATGGTCCAAATTTTATTTATTTATTTTTTTTTTAAATCGTCTAGTTAGACGTCTTCGCCACCAGGACATCTAACTTTAGACCCCATTTTCGACCACAAAACCGTCTAAGTTGACAACATCCAAATGAAGCCCATTAGAAGACTGCCCACACAGACATGCCAACAGAATATTGGGCCACACTAGAAGGCACTGCTGTGAACTTCACATAAACAGTGCCAGAAGTACATCTCACCATAACCCCTTCTAATGTACGGTGAGCCCTGCAAAACTCCCCTAAAACCTACTATACCCACTTGTCCACCACCCCAATAGCCCTTATTTTATTTATTTATTTAAAAATTTATATACCGCATAATTATGCGGTTTACAAAATTACATACATACTAAAGAAACACTGTAAGTAGCACCTATACAGCAGTACTGTAGGGTTTTGAGGGGGCTCACACTGTCCACCTTAAATGTTGTAGTTAGAGTAGATTATGGGCCTGGCTTCTCCTCTCTATGGTTCACTAGCCCACCCACCTGACTACATAAGACACCTGTGTGATGCTCTACAAGGCTTTCCCATACCAAGTGCTGCTGTTCTAGAGCCAGGTATGTACTGTTTTATTCAAATTTTTTTTTTTGGGGGGGTTGGGGGTCAGTGACCACTGGGGGAGTGTGTGGGGGTCATTACTTAATCCTTCCAGTGATCCTCAGGTCAGTTTGGATACCCTTTTGGCACTTCTCAAACAAGTCTAGGTAAAAACGTCTAAAGTTCCGTCCAAGACAGCTGGGGAAAGGTTTGATTATAGTGGCAGGATGTCCAGGTCTAAGCCCGCCCAAATCCCACCCATTCTCCACCTCCCAACACACCCATTTCTACTCTGGATGCACAGTGGGTTAGAAGTCCTGCTAGACGTCCAGCAAGTCATCTTTGAAAATGCCCACTCGAACGTTTTGTCAAGTTAGACATCCAAGCACTGGGTTATGCTGTCTTTTGGACATCTATCTTTTTTGAAAATGAACCTCTATGTAAGCAAACATTTGCAGCAAAGTGTAGTGGAACTGTATCCCATCATAAGAAATGAATTTCCGTTCAAGCACAAACTTGTGCATAAAACGCTGTGGAAATTCTTTTTTTTGCAAGCGTGCACTTTAGCAGGTATGGGCAAAAGTCTAATGTCAATATTCAAAAAAGGAGATAGACCAGCATTAAACTGCCCCGCTCCCACAGATCAGATCCCTTGAAGGACTCCTCAGCTTTACAAAAGCAACAAAAACATACGTCTTCATCTAACTGCCCCCGCCCTTGACTGATGGACTACAAAGAAATGTGCAGTATATTGGTCCAGAACCAGTATATATGACATAGGGAAAACTTGTATTGTAAAATCTTGCACTGTAGCTATGGCAATTCTAACATGTAAACTATCTGTGTGTCAAATTAGGATAAAACTTGTACTGAAAACCTTGCAATGTAAGGATAACTTTGGCAAACTGTAACCGATAAACTGTATATTATGTATATTAATATTAGACCTAGTAGGTTCTGAGCTCTTTGGGGACAACAAGATAGAAAACTAATTTAATTAATTAATTAATTAAACTAGAAACTGGGAAAAGGCCGACAGTCACTCAGAAGTGCAAGGCTCAGAACAAGGTAACTTCAAAAGATATCAGCAAAACAGAAGAGCTAGGGCATCCTGATAGTGAGACTGCAATAGAGACACAGTAGATCTGGGAGCTCGTTTTCAAAACACTTACGGTACCCCCCTCTTTTAGAAAGGTGCGCTAAGCTTTTTAATGCACGCTAAACACGGGCTAAATGCTAACATGTGCATGTTATCCTATGGGCGTGTTAGCGGTTAGCGCACGCGTTAATTTAGCGCACGCTAAATCTGCGCTACAACACTTAGCGCGCCTTTTGTAAAAGAGGGCCTTAGACACACAAAGTACCACAGGTTATTATGGTACTTTGGCGCTGTTACTATGGTTCTTTGGCAGCCGCCTTAAAAGCGACTGCTGACAGCATGCCAAGCATGTGATGGCGCCGTTTGGAGAATTGCGCCTCCATCAAAGATAGGCGCCAGAGATGTAGGCCAGGGGTTTCCAGGCCTAAATTTCCAGCGTCTACCTTTGATGTGAATTGCGCCTCTGGAGATGCCTACCGGCGCTTAATGCCACTTCCGGCATTAGCCACTTCTATAGTGGCATTAGGAATCGCTAGGCGCCTCCGGAGGCGCGATTCCTGAGCTTTTGTTTAGGCGCCGGTAGGCGATTTGAATTTTTACTTAATGACTATTTAAAATGGCTTTTTCCTCTTAACTCAGGCGTCTAAGTTAAGGTGTCATTTATAGAATTTCGGTGCTTTGAAAATGAGCTCCCAGGTGTCTTTAAATGCAGTTAGTAGACACTGAAGAAGCATTCAATACACTCATAAATTGGTGATACAAAGTTCAAATTGCATTCAGAACAGTGCTCAGAGTTGTTCTTGGTGTCAGACCAACACAGCGGAATACACCGAATGTTAAAAGGCTGTGGCCAAACTCTCAGTCATTGCACATGTTCAATAGATAAATGAAATCTTCAACTTTGAAAAAGTATTGAGTAAAGCACTTATCTGATAACTAAACAGTGATGAAAAATGCTTCCCTCCTGCCTTTTGTTCTTTAAATACAGAACAGACAAATTTCAAAGATTGCAAATTATCGCTGTGAATTCCTGAGTAAGTTGTAAATAGAAATAACAAGCATTGGGGTCTTTTTATTAAGGCATGTTAACCAATTTAGTACACGCTAAAGATTAGCGCGCACTATATGCTAAGGCATCCATTATATCCATTATATTCCATATATTCTATTATATGCTAAGGCATCCATTATATGCTAAATCGATTAGCGCACCTTAATAAAAGGACCCCATTGTTTGAAATGTTTGTATGCAAAGATTAGAAGCTTAGGAAATATTATGGGAGACTTAGAACACTTTGCACTAAATGAAAAGATAGATGTAATAAGCATCCCTGAGACCTGGTAGAAGGAAGATAATCAATAGGACAACGTCATACCAGGGTACAAATTATATTGCAGAGATAGGGTAGATTGAATTGGTGGAGATGTAGCATTATATGTTAGAGGGTCTTGAATGAAATAGACTATAAATTCTGCAGGATACAAAACACATCTTGGAATCCCTATGGATAGAAATTCCACATATAAAGGGGAAAAGGATAGTGACAGGAGTGTACTATCCACCTGGCCAGGATGAACAGACAGATGCTGAAATGTTATCAGAAATTAGGGAGGATATCAAACTTGGGTAACACAGTAATAATGGGTGACTTCAATTACCAAAACAACAAAAAGATTGTGGAACAGAAGATCGGATGTACCAGCTTGTAGTATGATAAGCATCCAAATAACTTAAAAACAATGATTTTAAAGGCAATCCACAAAGTCACAAGTGACTCACAAGATAAAACCCAAATAATGTATAAAATACATATGACCCAACATAAAAATGGCAAAATAAAAATGTCTTCCTCAGGGGTTTTATGGGGTCCTACAAAATGGAAAGAGAAAAGATTTAGAAATATATATACATATTTTATTTATTTAAAATAACCAAGAATAAGTTTTGGAACACATGTAATAAAAATGAATGTGTGAGAGGAAATGAAATGGTGAAAAGACAATGATGCTAAAAAAGCAGGACAAATGGTAATAATTAATCCACAAAAAGAAGGTATGCACCAAGACCCTTCCCTTCCCTTGTTTAAAAGCAGACTGAAAACCCACCTTTTGGATATAGCCTTCAATCCATAACCCTACTCCCCACTGCCCTCCAACCCAGCCAGCAGATTAACCATTCCCCCTAACTGCATCCATGGCATCCTGTTTGTCTGTCTTATCTGTTTAGATTGTAAGCTCCTTCGAGCAGGGACTGTCTTCTTTTTGACTCTGTACAGTGCTGCATATGTCTGGTAGCGCTATAGAAATAATTCATAGTAGTTGTAGTAGTGTGAAGAGTTTCAGTCTTTGGGAAGCAGAGCTGAGATTGTGATGTCATAATGCCTCATTCCACCAATGCCTAAGAGCCAACCTCATCAGCGATGTCACAATGGCTTGATTGTCCTGCCCACTGCCCTCCAACCCAGCCAGCAGATTAACTGCATCCATGGCATCCTGTTTGTCTGTCTTATCTGTTTAGTTTGTAAGCTCTTTCGAAGCGGAAGAGCTTCTTACTGCGGGCCGGCGAGGTAAATGCTCCGATGCTCATTCAGTTTCTAAGAGTGTTGGAACATTTACCTCGCTGGCCCACAGTAAGAAGTTCTGTAGGCTGTCAGCTGGCGCCGGCACCTCTCCTCCTCATCGGTGTCTCTCATCTGCCCGCACCTCTCCTCCGCCAGTAACCCCTACTGGCATAGAAATAGGCTCAGGGCCGCAGCTGGAGGGCCTCAGCGCATGCGTGGACGTTGACATGATGATATCACGCATGCACGTTGACATCTGTGCACTTCAGGATGCCCTCCGGCCGCAGCACCGAGTTTAATGTGCCGCGGTGTCAAAACGTTTGCAGGACACTAGGTTAGACAAACCAGTTTACCCCGATAAACCACTATTATCCCAGTAAATGTATTTCTCTCTTAAAAGAAAAATTAAAAAGAGGGAGAGAACTATCCATTCAGTGCCATCCACCTAACCTCTGTCCTTTGAATCACTCACATATGTTTGGGGGCTTAAGTAATAATAGTAATAATAACTTATTTCTTATACTAGTCTTTAAGCCCGTTACATTAACGGGTGCTAGAATATATGTATGTCTGTCTTTCATTCTTTCTTTCTCTCTCTCTCCCCTTGGCCGCTTTCTGTCTCTCTTTCCTCGGCTGTCAACCATCACCCCTTGCCTGTTCCACCTGTCCAGCAGTAGGCCTTCTCCCTTCCTTTTACCTCCCCCTGTCCAGCAGCACTCCTTACCTGCTCTCCCTGTCCAGCAGCACTTCTTCCCTGCTCCCCAGTCACTCTTCCCTGCTCCCCCTGTCCAGCAGCACTTCTTCCCTGCTCCCCAGTCACTCTTCCCTGCTCCCCCTGTCGAGCAGCACTTCTTACCTGCTCCCCTGTTCCTCTTCCCTGCTCTCCCTGTCCAGCAGCACTCCTTCTTTTCTCCCCCTGACCCTCTTCCCTGCTCCCCCTGCCCAGCAGCACTTCTTACTTTCTCCCCCTGACCCTCTTCCCTGCTCCCCCTGTCCAGCAGCACTCCTTACCTGCTCCCCCTGTCCAGCATGCGGCTCCTATCAGCATTCCCTCCACTTCCATTTCCTTGTGCATCAGCATTTCCCCCCTCCCTACTTCCCTGTGCAGCATTTTCCTCCCTCCCCACTTCCCTGTACAGCATCTGCAGCAGCATTTCTTCCCCTGTCCATTTTCCGTTGAGAGCTGCTATCTTCAGCTGTTTGTTGTTTTTTTTTTGTAGTTGAAAGCCACCGCTGCAATTAGGGTTCGCCGGCCGCCAGCGCTCAGCCGCACCCTGAGAGCCGGGTGAGAGCAGCGACCTGCAGTTGTGTATTTTTTTATTTTTTTTTTTTAGTTGAAAGCCGCCGCCGCCGCAGCTCCTCTCTCGATCGTGGTGCAGAGCGGGAGGCGGGGCCTCAGCACCGGTCGGGCGGCTCGCGGCGCCGGCCCTCAGGAGCTCGAGGTCGGTGGCGGACATGCGTGGCAAAGAGGAACAGAGATCGTTGGCGGCGCGAGATGGAGAGCAGGTGACGTAAAACCCGCGCATGCGCACTCGTGTTTCCGCGACGGGATCAGGGAACACGATTTTTTTAGTGCGCATGCGCGGCCTATCATTTTATTATATTAGATACCACCAAAGCCATAATAGTTCTAGGCGGTTTACAATAAAGAAAGATTGGACAATCAGCGAATGGGTACAGTCAGCAAAAGGGTACAATCAGCAGATACAGTCAGCGAATGGGTACAATCAGCAGATACAGATACAATTAATATATGTAAGCAAGGAACTGGTACAATAAAGGTCAAAGTAAGGAGATCGGGAAGGAAGGTACGGAGGGAGGTCTTGGGGAGCAAGGGTAGGGTAAGGTGTCTTAGGCTACAAATCGGTTAAATAGATTAGTTTTTAATAATTTTCTGCAGTTTAGGTAGGATGAGGAGCGCGAGAAAATATTGCTCAGCCAATCATTTAGATGACCTGCTTGGAAGGCTAGAGTTCTGTTCAGGTATCTTTTGTAACGGCAGGCCTTTAGAGTTGGATGGCTGAAGAGATGAGCTCTGCAAGTGGGTCTGGATGGACAATCTAAGGTAAAATGGGGGATCATGTATAAGGGGGCCGGACCATGGATGAATTTATAACAGAGTCAGGCAAACTTATTACTATTCGCACTTACAGTGACAAGATATATATATTTTTTTCTATTTTGCATCTGGCACTGCTTTGCATTCATAAAGCACAGTTACTTACCGTAACAGGTGTTATCCAGGGACAGCAGGCATATATTCTCACATGTGGGTGACGTCATCTACGGAGCCCCAGCGCGGACAGCTTTTCAAGCAAACTTGATTGAAGTTTCAAGTTTGCTACACTGCACCACGCATGTGCATGCCTTCTTGCCCACTAGAGGGCGCATCCCCACCTCGTGGTCCTCAGTTCCATAACCAGCAAAGAAGCCATCCCCGGGGAGGTGGGTGGGTTGTGAGAATATATGCCTGCTGTCCCTGGATAACACCTGTTACGGTAAGTAACTGTGCTTTATCCCAGGACAAGCAGGCATGATATTCTCACATGTGGGTGACCTCCAAGCCAACCAAAAAAGGGCAGGTGGGAGGATGGCAATTTAGGAAAACAGGTTACGTAACACCGACTGGCCAAACCGGCCGTCGCTTCTGGACAAAGTGTCCAGACAGTAGTGGGAGGTGAACGTATGAACCGAAGACCAAGTGGCAGCTTTACAAATGTCCTCCACAGGAGTAGACCGGAGGAAAGCAACAGAAGCTGCCATCGCCCGGACCTTATGCCCCGTGACTCGACCATGGAGCGTGAGACCAGCCTGAGCGTAGCAAAAAGAAATACAAGCAGCTAGCCAGTTGGACAAGGTGCGCTTGGAAATAGGATGTCCCAGCCGATTAGGATCAAAGGACAAAATTAATTGAGGAACCTTCCGATGAGACTTGGTACGTTGGAGATAAAAAGCCAACGCCCTCTTACAGTCCAGCTTGTGAAGCGCCGCCTCACCAGGATGAGAGTGGGACTTCGGGAAGAACACCGGAAGAACAATAGACTGATTGAGGTGGAAATCAGACACAACCTTAGGTAGAAATTTAGGATGGGTGCGAAGAACCACCTTGTCATGATGGAATACAGTAAAGGGCGGGTCCGCAACCAAAGCCTGTAGCTCACTAATCCGACGAGCAGACGTGAGCGCAAGTAAAAAGACTACCTTCCAAGTGAGAAACTTAAGAAGAGACTTGTCCATTGGCTCAAAAGGAGGTTTCATCAGCTGAGCCAAGACCACATTAAGATCCCAAACTACCGGAGGAGGTTTCAGAGGAGGATTAACATTAACTAAACCCCTCATGAAACGAACCACCAGAGGATGCAGAGAGAGAGAACGTCCCTCTAGATGCCGATGGAAAGCAGCAATAGCACTGAGATGCACCCGGATGGAAGTTGTCTTCAGTCCAGACTCAGACAAATGCAACAAATATTCCAGAACCGAGGACACCGGAACCAAACCTGGATCCAGACGGTGCGAGGTACACCAGGATGAAAATCTGGTCCACTTCTGGGAATAACAAAGCCGAGTCGAGGCCTTGCGCGAGGCTTCCAACACCTCCCTGACCGCCGAAGTCAGGGGGAAAGGAACCACGCCGTCAGATGTAGTGACTACAGATTGGGATGCAACAGCGAACCCCGACTCTGAGATAGCAGAGAGGGAAACACAGGCAGAAGTAGAGGCTCCCTGACACTGAGTTGAAGGAGCAGGGAGAACCAGTGCTGACGAGGCCAACGAGGCGCGATGAGAATCATAGTGGCTCCGGACGACTTGAGGTGAACCAACGTCCTCAAGATCAGAGGAAAAGGAGGAAACGCATAAAGGAATCTCCCTCCCCAGTCGAGAAGGAAGGCATCTGCCTCGAGATGGTCCCGGGAGTAAATCCGTGAACAATAGAGGGGCAATTTGTGAGTCTCCGGGGAGGCAAACAGATCCACCTGAGGCGTTCCCCAGCGGTCGAAGACCTCGCGCAGAACTCGGGAGTTTAGCGACCACTCGTGCGGCTGGAGAAGACGACTGAGTTTGTCGGCCAGACAATTCTTCTCTCCCTGAATGTAAACCGCCCGCAGGAAGATATTCTGGGAAGTCGCCCATTCCCAAAGGCGCAAGGCCTCCTGGCACAGGGACCAGGAGCCCGTTCCCCCTTGCTTGTTTACATAATACATTGCCACTTGGTTGTCCGTCCGTACCAGGACCACCTGATCGCGCAGCAGATGACCGAACGCCCGAGCTGCCAGAAAGATGGCACGAAGCTCCAACACATTGATGTGAGAGACGGTCCTCCGCCGACCATAGCGCTTGAGTCCGCAGACCGTCGAGGTGAGCTCCCCACGCATACTCCGAAGAGTCCGTGGTCAGGACCTTGCGATGTGGAGGGACGAGAAAGAGCAAACCCCCGGAAAGATTGGAAGAGTTGGTCCACCAACGGAGCGATCGTCTCAAGGAAGGAGTGATCGTGACAGGGAAGGAGAGCGGGTCTCGATCCTGACGCCACTGGGAGGCCAAGGTCCACTGAGGAAGTCTCAGATGCAATCTGGCAAACGGCGTGACATGAACAGTCGAAGCCATGTGGCCGAGTAGAATCATCAGCCTGTGCGCAGAGACGGAGCGCTGCAGCGAAATCTGGCGGGCCAGGCAAAGCAGAGCCTCTAGTCTCGACGAGGGAAGGAATGCACGAAGGCAAACCATGTCCAGCACGGCCCCGATAAACTGAAGGGATTGAGCCGGGCACAACTGCGACTTGGGAAAATTTACCTCGAACCCCAGACGTTGAAGAAAACTGATAGTCTGTCGGGTCGCTGAGATAACCCCCTCCCGGGACGGAGCCTTGATCAGCCAATCGTCCAGGTAGGGGAAGACCTCCAGTCCCTGAGTTCTTAGGGCAGCCGCGACCACCACCATACACTTCGTAAAGACCCGAGGAGACGAGGCCAGCCCGAAGGGAAGGACGCGATATTGGAGGTGCAACTCCCCCACCTGGAACCGTAAGTACTGGCGGAAGGCGGGATGCACCGGAACATGAGTATACGCTTCCTTTAGGTCCAGGGAGCACATCCAGTCCCCCGATTCTAACAGAGGGTACAGGACTGGAAGGGACAACATACGGAACTTCTCCCGGACCAGGAACTTGTTGAGCCCCCTGAGGTCCAGAATGGGGCGTAAGTCCCCTGTCTTCTTCGGGACCAAAAAGTAACGGGAGTAATACCCCCGTCCCCTTTGGTTCGGGGGCACGGGCTCCACCGCCCGAAGGCTCAACAAGGACCTGGCTTCCGCCAGGAGAGTAGGAAGCAGGTCTCGACAGCCAGGAGAAGCCCCCGACGGATGTTCTGGCGGCATGGCTAAGAAGTTTAGCGAGTAACCCTCGGAGATGATCCGGAGCACCCAAGCGTCCGACGTGATCTCGGCCCAGGCTGGGAGAAAGGCCTGCAATCGGCCCCCGATAGGAAGGGGGTCTTTTGACAGTGCGGAGGGGGCCCGCCCCCAACCGCGCATCACGTCAAAAAGACGGAGCGGGTTTAGCCGCTCCTTGCGCTAGATGCTTTGGCTGGGACGCCCTGCCCTGCTGTTGGGGACGTCTGGGCGGTGGCCTGGAGAAGGCCGGCGTCGACTTCTGCGGGTACCGTCGCGGAGGGGGTCTAAACGGCTTCTGCGGCGGAGCCCGGGGTTTGGGACGGACCAACGAGGCAATAGAGCGCTCGTGCTCCGACAAACGCTTGGTCGCCGCCTCCAAGGACTCATCAAACAGCTCTGAGCCAACACATAGAAGATTGGCCAGACGCTCTTGCAAATTTTGGTCCATATCCAGGGTACGGAGCCATGCCAGGCGGCACATGGCCACCGAGAAGGCGGACACACGAGAGGCGAGCTCAAATGCGTCGTACACAGCATGGAAGAGGTAGAGACGCAGCTGGGACAAATTGAACATAAAAGCCCCAAAATCCTCTTTATGGGAATCCGGCATGACTCCATAATACCTCGGCAAGGACTTCACCATCTGTCTCAGATAAGACGAGAAGGTGAATGCGTAATTTAGGACCCTGGTCGCCATCAAAGAGTTGGAATAGAGGCGACGCCCAAACTTGTCCAAGGTCCGTCCCTCCCGTCCGAGGGGAACCGCCGCAGAGACCCTGGAGGGCTGCGACTTCTTCAAAGCTGACTCGACCAGTAGGGACTGGTGGGACAGCTGTGCCTTATCAAAGCCCTTGCACGGGACAGTGCGATATTTGGACTCCATCTTAGAAGGCACCGCTGTGACTGTAAGAGGGGAGTCAAGGTTCCTCAAAAAGGTCTGGTTTAGAACCTTATTAAGAGGGAGATGAGGCGTCTCTCTTGGGGGAGAGGGTAAATCCTGCTCCTCCAAAAACTCCTTGGTGTACTTTGATCCTGCTCCCAGGTCAAGGTCCAAAGCCCTTCCCATATCTAGAACAAATCTAGAGAAAGAGGAGGGCTTCGAAGGCGGAGATGGTGATCGAGACGAGCGCCTTGCCAAGAAGGAAGGAGAAGCCTCGCGTGAGTAACGAGGTTCCCTTCCCGTGCCAGACCCCGAACCCCAAGAAGCCGCACCGAGCGATCTAGGCGGGGTCGGGGACCGCCCATGCCCCGAGGAACCCCTTCGGGAAGTCCCCGGGGTATGTGGCACCGAGGCACGCCCCTTTCGTCTTGGCGAAGAGTCCCTCGAGCACTCAACCTCAGACGAACGGAACAGCCTCGGATTGTCGAGGTGTAGTTCGGAGACCCGCAGGGTCTCCGCCCCGGTCGGCGAGGAGCGACCGCGGCATCGAGGAGAGGCCCGTTGGCGTTTGGGCTTCCTCGATCGACGCTTCGCCCGAGGCTGACCCGAGGGCAAGGAACCCCGGGAGGACCTCGACGAGGACGAAGAGGAAGAGATCCTCCGAACTCGCCGCACCTTGTCCCGAGGCCGCACGCTCCGCTCAGGCTGGTCCGCCGAGGTCGAGGGCAAGGTCGGGGCCGAGGCCGAAACCCCCCCCCGGGCCCGAAGTCGAGGGCATCGAGACCGAGGTCACCGACACCGGGGCAGCCGAGGCCGAAGCCTGTTGAAGGTGCGTGAGGGCCCCGGACAGCTCCGAGGCGATGAGAGCCCGGAGCAAGTCCTGGAAGACGGGTACTCCCATCACAGCCGGCAGATCCGGGGCCGTCGGGTGCTCCCTCGAGGGCGACCTCGGTACCGAGTATTCCCGCGGGGCACCCGACTTCGGCGCTCGGGGCGGGGCCGAGGACGGCCCACCCGCCCCCGCCGAGGAACTCGAGGATGGCTTCTTCGAAGCTGAAACAGAAGAAGGAAGTGAAGACTTACCCTTCGCCGACTTCGGAGTCGAAGACACCAGCTTCGACGTCGAGGGCTCCCGGGGTGAGGACGAAGGAGTCGAGGCCGAGGTCAAGGCCGGGGCTGAAGCCGAGGCCGACGTCAAGGCCTTCCCCGCCACGGGGTCCACTGCAAAGAGCTCCGCCATACGCGCCTGACGGCGGCGGAGAGCTCTCCTCTGAAAAGTGGAGCACCGGGAACAAGTGTCGGTGGGGTGCTCAGGGCCCAGACAACGCAAGCACCACCGGTGAGGATCGGTAATTGAAAGGAGCCGATCACACCGGGTGCACTTTTTGAAGCCCGTCACAGGACGGGACATGGGCCCAAAAACCGGCCGGGAACAAGCGAGGTCCCGCGGCCGCGGTTACCGGGAGCCCCCGGAGCCGAACGAAAAAGATTTTTTTTTTTTTTTTTTCGACGAAAACTGAAAGAAATAAAAAGAACAAAAGAGAAAAACACAGCGACCGAGTCAAAAAAGAGACACAGCCGCGGTGACAGAAGGCAAAACTAAGAGCACAATTTCCACAGGGCTTCTGGCTCCGCGGAAGAGAATGAACTGAGGACCACGAGGTGGGGATGCGCCCTCTAGTGGGCAAGAAGGCATGCACATGCGTGGTGCAGTGTAGCAAACTTGAAACTTCAATCAAGTTTGCTTGAAAAGCTGTCCGCGCTGGGGCTCCGTAGATGACATCACCCACATGTGAGAATATCATGCCTGCTTGTCCTGGGATCATGTATAAGGGGGCCGGACCATGGATGAATTTATAACAGAGGCAAGCAAACTTATTACTATTCGCACTTACAGTGACAAGATATATATATTTTTTTCTATTTTGCATCTGGCACTGCTTTGCATTCATAAGTTCAGTCTCGCTTCTCATTGAATGAAGGACTGATAATGATAAGATTCCTTGTCATGAAAGGCTGCTTAGCAAGTAGGATACTAAATACCGACTAGCCAGTCCTGGCTCTGGCTCTGCATGAATATATAATATTCAGTTAAGTACTGGACACACTTGATTCCATTTGGCTCCTGCCTGCATTGAATTGCTTTTTTGTTTTTGCACATGTCATTTCCGCTTCAGAATCAAAGTATCATGAATAAAGTTGAAACCACAGTAAATTTCAAGAAAAACAAGACAGCACACATGTTCTACATGTGCTTGAATTTGGGGATAGCCACTTAATAACCGATTTAAAGATTAGCGTGAGCTAAATGCTAAGGCATCCATTATATTCTACGGCCGCATTAGCATTTAGCACGCGCTACGTCGGTTAACGCACCTTAATAAAAGGACCCCTTTGTGTGATAGTAAAAGATGCTGCAAGCAGGAGGCAATGGCGTGTACCAGAAAAGCAAAGGCAGTCGGTAAAGCTTATTTTGAAGGCGCTCCGTTAATATTAAGAAGCGGCATAAAATCCAAATTTAAATATCATGAATGTGCTTTTTTTTTTTTAATTTTAAGGTAGAACCAGAGACTTTCAATGCCAGGTGGGGATTACTAAACTCTAGAAACACTTCTGGGTCTATACAACGGTGTTCCATTCTGAGGAAGTATTTAATCCATGTCAATCCAAGTTTCCAAGTTTTATTTAAATTTGTTGAAACGCCTATCATGAATTCTAAGCATTATACAATATTAAAAACAAAGGGGAGATATACAAGGACATATAAACAGGACAAATTAAGGACTTAAAATAAAAACAAAAGGCAAGGTTTGGTGAAATACAATATTTACAGGAAAAGCAAACATAGAGAGGGAAGAAACATGAGGAGAGGGAGGAAGAAGGTCATAGAATTCCTATGAGCATTTGAGCTTTTGCCACCGTGACCGGTGCTAAAAACGCTAGCGTGGCTTTGTAAAGGAGGGGCTTAGTGTTAATAAATGCATGATTTGTATGGATCAAATACTTCCTCAGAATGGAACCCCATTTTATAGACCCTGAAGTGTTTCTAGAGCTTAGCAATCCCCACCTGGCATTGAAAGTCTGGTTCAACCTTAAAATTTAAAAAGAACCAGGAATTCTATGAACGTCTGAGCTGTTACCACTGTGGCCACTGCTAAAATTTAGGGAAAATATAAAAACTAACACTCGTACTGAATATTATCCAAATTTAGTACCATAAATCAAAAAATAATAAATAACAAAACAATATTTTATATTATTAATATTAGGGTGGTTTGATTTGTTTGATTAGCTACGTCAGGGACCAAAAGACTAATTCATCGCTTTTGATATTCTACCAACTAGAAGATGGTGTATTCCACTGAGTCTACTCAAAGACATTTCCCATAAGTACAAATTTATTATTATTTTTTATTTATTTTTTTTTTTTTTTGCTTTATTACATTACATTACATTAGTGATTTTTATTCCGCCATTACCTTGTGGTTCAAGGTGGATTACAGAAGAGGATTTCTGGACATGTCCAGAGGTGTTACAGAGTAGAGCGGGTTGCTTCAGAGGATTGAAATGTTTTATACGGTGTTAGTTAGTATTCATAGATTTCTTGAATAGCAGGGTTTTAATTGCTTTTCTGAAAGTTTTGTAGTCTGGGGTCACGATGAGTAGATTGGAGAGTTGGTGATCTAGTTTTGCTGTCTGTGTGGCTAAGACTCCTTGGGTTAATGCTTTTATGCCTCAGGTGAATCCAGTTCACATGTTAGATTTTGGGTTTAAATGGAACAAGTTTGGTTGCATTAATACAATATCAAGTAGATGTTTTGGACCAGATTTTATAAACAGTGTCCAACTCGGCAGCTGCCTAGCAAAGTAGCACCTACTGGATGTCAAGCAAAGTTAAGCACCAGCGCCTAAATTGACTTAGGCCTTTTGGAAATCCATAAGGGGCAAAATTACTTCAATTCTTGGTGTTCCTATTCCATCACCACTCTGATTTACAAAATGCAACTCATCCAAAACACAGCTGTCAGACTAATCTTCACTGGCTACTCATCCCATCACGAATAACCTTCAAAACTTCATGCATCATTCACCGTATACTTTACGGAAACTCCGCAGCTCCTCTCATCCAGCTCTTCTCCAAGGCATGGTCTACTTCCCTCAGAACCCTCAATAGAATACTTCTAAATTTCCCTTCCACAAAAAAATCTGCAATATAAACGTGTTTTCTACTCCATGCTCACCTTTCTAGGCGTAAAAACTTGGAATGACCTTACTGAAATGACCACACCATATTCCGGAAGAAACTGAAAACTCATCTATTTGACACTTAATCACCTGTATCCTCTCCTCCCCCCTCCACCCCTCTCCCTCCCCCTCTTACCCACCTCTTCTTTTCTCCCACCCCTCCTCCCCCTTCTCATTCCTCGCCCCCCTCTTTAAGTCGCCTTGAGCCTACCTAAGTATGAGCGACGCAGAAATAGAAGATTAGATTAGATTATCATACAGGACCATTTTATTTGGAACTTCAATTATGCCTGAAAGTCCGCTTGATATTCACAAAGATAAGCTTCTCTTGGTAATGTCTGGAGTTGGGCTATAGTTAATCACAAGAAACTGGAAAAATTGGGATCGTCTAAACGTCACATTCTGGTGGGAGTAACTGTGTTTGTATTATTGGTATGAACAAATGTTAGCGGAGCAAAATGGTCAGTTCCGGGCATTTAATGACATCTAAAGCCGATTGGATACGTTTGTTAGACCATGGTGGTATATGATGGTTTCTTTTATTTTATTCAGATTATTTATTGTATTATTCATATTCTTTATATGCATCCAGGAGGGGTAAAGGGGGGGGGTAGGAAGAAGTTTGGGTTGTTTTAAGAATTTGATGTAGTATAAAAGTGCTGTTTGTTTGATGTTATTATGATATTTTCTTGCACTTTGTATAAGTTATATAAAATCAATAAAAATTATAAATCAGACTTAGACCCTCTTTTACAAAGGTGCGCTAAGCGTTTTAGCACGGATTTAGCGTGCACATCCATAGGATAACATGTATGCGTTAGCGTTTACTGCGTGCTAAAAAGCTTAGCGCACCTTTTTAAAAGAGGGGGGTTAATCATAATACTAATAATGTTAGACATTGGTATATTAAGCCAGGGTTTTCTTGGCCTAATATATTGGCGCTTAACATTGATGCGTGCCAGCACCTAAGTCAATCCATGCCCAAACTCTGCCTCTAACCATGCCTACTTTTTGTGCAGGCATGGTAGGTGCTGGTAGGCACCTCAGTGTAGACACTGACCAGCTAATTAATTTTTTACATTTTTTTTTTTTAAAATCAGTTTTTAATGCCACTTTCAATTCTCAATGCCATTTAGGCTGGTTTAAAAAAAGGTAAGTTAAGCTTCTAGATCAGTTGGTGCCCTGATCTAGGTGCCTACTGGTATCAGTGGCATAGTAAGGGGGACAGACTGCTCCGGGCACCATCTTTTCAGGGTGCGCAGGAGCCTCGCTACCCTCCCCCACGCATACCTCTTTAAATGTTCACTGGCGCGAGCAACATCTTCCACCTGCTGCTTGTAGGAATTCTATGAGTGTCAGAACTGTTACCGCCATGGCCGCTGCTAAAAAATTGCATTAGGGTTTGGTAAAAAGGGAGGGGGTGTTAAAGAGGTAGACAGGGGGGTGCCCAAGTGGCGGGGAAGAGTGGGATTCACATGTCGTAACAATGCCGGGCGTCGCCAGCCTTCCTCACTATGCCACTGACCGGTAGTTGCTTTTATAGAATTAGGGCCTTTATTCATGACATACATGTGCTCTATATCTTATCTTGTGATGTATATCAGAACATCACAACATGTTTTTCTACTGAGCTGTCTCACTACAGTAGGACATCTGGTGTTCTGATTTCTTTTTTATTTCACTAATAAGCAACTTTGCCTTAAAAATCTCTAACAGTGTTGTATCGGGATGGTTAGTGCATTAGAAGGTGCAAAGTTCTCACTTGCCTTGTTCCATCATCTCAAGCAAACCCTTCTTAATGAGCTCATCCCGGCTTTGTCTGGTCGAGATCTTTTTCTCCAACACTAGGAAAATGATAAAATGTAAAATCAGATGCACAGAACATTGTGTACAGTGTCTTCATGCAACAAGCATCAAGTCAGTTATTCTAGCCCTGTCTGTTCTACCGTGTTCCCCTCTAAGTAGGGTTACCAGATTTTCCAGAACCCCCAGGCTCGCCCAGTTCCACCCCAGTCATGCCCCATTCCGCCCCCCAGCCCCACCTCCCTCAACCTGTTCACTTGTCGGAAGGGCATCTGTACATGCACTGGTGTGATGCAATGAAGTCACATGAAAGCATGCATGTGATGTCACCGCATTGCATCCATGCATGCGCAGATACCGTCCCAACGTTGCTCCTAGCTGGAAGCTTTTCAAAACCCGGACAAAGTGCTGGGTTTCGAAAAGCCAACCGGACGCCAGAAATCCGGATGTACCCTACCTCTAAGCTATTCAATCAGGTTACGGAATTGTGAGCCACGTAAGGCACTGGCTTAGGGTGCCAAAGCTCAAAGGCACTAAGGACCAGGTTATCTTTAGGATGAAGATCTCAGTGGATGCCTAAGAGGCGGCCACTGATCACATGTCAATCATGGCGTCCTTAAGAAATCGCATCTGCATAGCTGAACAGACAGACACCTTAAATGCAGGCCAGCAGTTTGCAGGCCTGCTTGCCCTGGATCAGTAGCATGGAATATTGCTACTCCTTGGGTTTTGGCCAGGTACTAGTGACCTGGATTGGCCACCATGAGAATGGGCTACTGGGCTTGATGGACCATTGGTCTGATCCAGTAAGGCTATTCTTATGCTCTTATGTCTTGCGCCTGTGGAGACGCATAGAGACGCCTGAGCATGCCCAAGGCCAATTCCAGGTGAAACTACGCTCACACCCTGCCTTGGGCATACTTAAGCGTCACTATGAATCTCCGTAGATGCGTGACACACATCTACAATGTAGGCGTTCTTCCCCCCTTTTTTTAAAAAAAACTTGTGTCCTGATTGGCTAAGAGACGGCTATAGGACGCCTACCATTGGGACGCATGTTTGCAGAATGAGGCCCTAAAAGCCTGCTTAATCAACTCAGCTTTCACGACAACAAGAGCATGTTTTGTTCTCACCTCTATACTCTCTTTTCTGCACAGCCACCAGCACCATCCTATTATCTTGTTTTAATATAGGGTGATGCTAATAACAAATAATGGAGGAGAACACAGTGGTGAGAGGAAAGTGGCATGCCATTGCCACTGCGACAGAGCACATGGGGGGGGGGGGAGGATGGCGGCAGAGCAGAGAGGGGAAGCGCCAATGCAGATGGGACAGTGCCAGGGCTAAATATGGCTCAGAATGCCACAACCCCTTCAGCTGGCACTTACTGGCTCATGCTTCTCCTGAGCTTTTAGTGTTAGGTCAATGTGTTGGATCATGGCTCGCAGGTTGTGATTGTTTCAGGATATCAACTCCTCTCCTAAAGTCACTTCATTGGCTTCCCATCCGTTTCCAAATACAATTTAAACTCCTCTTACTGACTTACAAATGCACTCACTCAGCTGCCCCTCACTTTCTCTCTTCACTTCCCCCTATGATCCCCCCCCCCCCCACATTGTGAGCTCCACTCAGCTGGTAAGTCCCTCCTATCCGTGCCCTTTTCTTCAACTGCCAACTCCAGACTCCGTCCCTTCTGCCTTACTGCCCTATTTGCTTGGAACAAGCTGCCCGAATCCCTACGGTGGGCTCCATCTCTGGCAGTGTTCAAGGCCCATTTAAAAGCCCACCTCTTTGAGAGTGCTTTTGACTCCTAACTCCTCTCACCTTGGGTTCTGCATCCCCTTACCCTCTATATCATGTCTATCTGTCCAGGTTAGCTTGTAAGCTCTTCCGAACAAGGACCATCTATAAATGCCAAAAGGTACAGCACTACGTACTCCTTTCAGCACTATATAAGTGATAAGTAATAGTAGTAATAGATTCACAAGATTATGAGGTCCTGGTCTGCCACAAAGCAGCACACATGGTCATTGCTGAACAGGAATCATTGGTAATAAAGCTATGATGCACTGAGTACCCCAATTACTTGTAATTCTTGTAGAGTAGGACCCTAGTCTCAGACCCATAGTCTTCATGGTCTCACTCTAGCATGACATTTCAAGACACAAAAAATTATGTACAGGACCAGGGCTTTTTTTTTTCAGAGGGGTACTTTTTTTTTTTTTAATTCAATTTTCAAAATACAATTCAAGATTAAACTTGTACAGAAAGCTATAAGTCAAGAAAATAAAACCACAACAATATTATAAATTCAGGAATACCAATTAACTTAAATCAGCTCAAGTCCACAAAAGATCCAAAATGTAATTATAAACGGAGAAAACAAAGAAATATTTTTAAAGAAAATAATGCAAGTCAGCTGGTAAGGACATCTTAAATATTCTATACTCCTCCATTCTTTTCCTTCTCTAGCCGAGAAAGAGAAAGGAAAGTTGTCAACTGGTAAGGCTCAAAGAAAACATATTTTTGGGAATTATATTGTACAACGCATTTACATGGATATCGTAGGAAAAAAGTTGCTCCAAGAGCATTCCCGGTTTTAACATAAGAAACTCTTTTCTTCGCCGTTGTGTGTCCCTGGCTAAATCTGGGAACATTTGTATTTTGAGTCCCATAAATTCTTTTGCTCTATTTTTAAAGAAAAGTCTCAAAATCCAATTCTTGTCCATTGTTAGAGCTAAAGTTGCCACTAATGTTGCAGGAGTAGCCATTTCTTTATCTGATAATTCCAATAGTGCCGATATATCTATTGGTCCATGGCTATCTTCCTGTTGTTGAATTTGATTTTTCTTGGGAAGGTAGTACACCTGTGTAAATGGAGGTAATGAACCCTTAGGAACTTCTAATATTTCCGTCAGGTATCGTTTTAACATCTCTCGCGGAGTAATTGTTGTAATTCGTGGAAAATTAATCAATCTGATATTGTTGCCTCTTGAAAAATTTTCAAATGTTTCAATCTTCCTTCTTAAATTTACATTGTCCTTAATTAAAGTCTCTTGAAGCTGTTTGGAAGATTTTAATTCATTTTTGATACTGTCTAAAGATGTATTTGAGTCAGCAATATCTTGCTTTATTAAGGTAATTTCTTTTTCTTGGTCTTTCATTTTCCCCTCTACTTGCACTTGTTGGACATTAATTGTTTTCACCATATTTGCCACCAGGTCCCACAAGGCATCTAAAGTGACTTCTTGGGGCTTAACTATGGTAGGAATTTGTAAATGAGTAATCAAAAGTTTGTGCTCACCATTCGACCGCTCTCCTCCACTTCCCTCCGCTTGAGTAGGTCCAGTTTCAGTTGTTACAGCACTCCCGACCACATTCAGGCTCCCCTGCAAAACCTGTGAGCCTGAATCGGCTTCCTCAACACAGCTCCGCGCAGCCTCTAGGGGAGAGCTCATCCCGACTTCCGGTGAGCTCTCGACCCCTGGGGAGCTGGTTGCATGGGGGTGCAGAGGAGGAGGTCTTACGTCGGGGCTCAGAGTGGTCTCAAGACTTCGGTGAGACACCTCCGTTCCGTTCCCACGGGGCGTCTCTAACTGCAATCCCTACGTCATCATGGTGCCCTGGAATCGCCGAAACAGCGCTTCCATATTGCCGGAGGTAGGTGTTCCGGAGCGTAGGGAGGCCCCACCGGTGCTCTTTCCCCTTCTTTTCGGCATTTTAGAATGCAAGGAAACCAAACAAAACAGCTCAGTAGAGCTCAGAAACTTTCAGCTGTAGCGTCTGTTCGGCAACCTGCTTCAGCGGCTTGCATCCGCGGCCATCTTGGATCATACCATTTCCCAGAGGGGTACTTGATGGTGCTGAGTACTGGCATCTTTTCCATTGCCTGTTAAAATTGGCCCATGGAAATTTTAGCATTAATGAAAGAGCCCAGGGTCTGCATACCACAAACAAAACTTATGAACAGTGCCCCCTACAGGAGAAGCAGTTTCTTCCCAACAAGTCCATGGGAGAATATGGAGGCACATGCGGCAGCCCCAGCAAAATGTGAGCAATCCCGGTTTGAGAGGCTCAGCTGTGCAGACAGTATGTGGATTGGCTTAATCAAAAGATACGTCTAAGTCCATTTTGGGCCTAAGTCGCTAGTCGCCCAAAGTCAGCAGTGTCGAAAGTCCATTTCCGAAAAATACATCCAAAATATTTTCTTTTTTAGAAAACCATCTAATTATACGTCCAGCCGTTTGATCATCCAGACCACTAAGTCGTCTATCTTTATTCCCCATTCTCGTCCAAAAATTCGTCCAAGTCAAAAACATCTAGAAGAAGACCTTTTGAACGTGGGAGGGGCCAGCAAAGTGATGGACTGGACACCCATACATGGCAACACAGTAGTGGGGCACCTTACAGGGCACTGCTGCGAACTTCACAAAAAGGATGCCAGATAAATATTTCACCAGACCTTCCTTATAGGTCATGGTGAGCCTCCTAAAACCTACTAGATCCACCTGTCTACATCCCCAATAGCCCCAGACTACTTAAGCCACCTCTGTGCTGCTCTTCTAGGCTATCCTATGCCGGGTGCTGATGTTCTGGAGGCAGGTATGTACGTTTTTATTCCAATTTTTATGGTGTTGTGAGGGGTCAGTGATCACTAGGGGAGTATGTGGGGGTCTGTACTTTGTGTATGCAGTGGTTATCTGGTCATTTTGAATACCTTCTAGGCATTTAGACCTTTTTTTTTTTTTTTTTTTTCATGGCCTAAGTCACAACGTACAAGTTTTGTCCAGGCAGCCTCATTATACTTTTGGTTATACTTGCAGTACGACTAAGTCTAGGTCAGCCCACATCCCACCCACATCCTACCTTCATCACTCCTCCTAAAATGCCCTTTTCAGCTCTGGGCGTACAGCAGCACTGAAGAAGAATAAGCTATTTTTAAATATGTCTAAAACCCGTTTTGGTTATCAACACTTGGACAACTTGGCTTATTAACAGGGATTTTAGACGTATTTCTGTTTCGATTATGAGCCCCATATAGGGTTTAATGATTTGAATATTCCAGCTTTGAGAACCCAAACAGGCAGGATTTCTGATCCTTATGCTTATTGCGCAATTCAGGAGGATATGTCTTTCTGCTTCTATAGTTCCTCCGCTGTTTCAAGTTCAGTTTCTGCCTGATCTTTTCTGTTTCTAATTTATGGTCACATCTGTTTCTAGTGAGCCTTTATGCTACCACAAACAAAGAAGCGCAATCCCTACGCCAGAAAAGTCAACTAAAAAAAGAGTAGGGATGGAAAGATGCATCCGCTCGGGACCATGAATTCTGGAATTATATGTTTATTGATGTACCATATTTCCCCAACGATACGCTGCTCCACATTATAGGCCGCCTCATTGTATAAGCCGCAGAAAATGTTTATTTATGTTTTAAACCTGTAAGATAAGCCACCCCATGTTATTAGCCACAGTGTTAATGAAGTAAAATATGGTATATTGCTTAGTTTAAAAGTTTCTGCCACCGACTTAACAGCGAATGAACCGGTACCTGTTTAAAATCCTCCTGTCTCTCCCTCGCTGAACGGCTGCCGGCTGCCTCCTCCAATCTCGTGGCCAGGGGTGCAGGGCAGGAGCGAGCTTATCGGGTCCAGCCTGGTCCCGGGACTCGCGAGAACTGATGGCAGCCATTCAGGAAGCGGCGTAGGGCCAGGCTGGAGCCGATAAGCTCAATCCTGCCCTGCACCCCTGGCCGCGAGATTGGAGGAGGCAGCCGGCAGCCGGCAGCTGTCCAGCGAGGGAGAGACAGGAGGATTTTAAAAAGATACGGTGGGGGGGATAATTTATAGGGGGGATGTCTTTAGATAGGCCGCCCCATTTAAGCAAGCCGCACCCACTACTCATGTTTGTAAAATCAATCTATAAGCCGTGGCCTATCGTTGGGGAAATATGATATATTGCATATCAAGTTTCAAGTTTCAAGTTTTATTTAAATTTGATGAATCACTTATTCAATACTAAGTGAGTAACAATAAAATATAGAATAAACTTATAATTAATGTACAGCATTAAAATGGGTTAAAACGGACTGACAGACAGACTTGAATACATAGGAAATGGCTGCCGTGAGCTCCCGTCATAGTCTTGAGAGACTACGGGAGCTCACGGCAGCCATTTCCTATGAGTGATCTGCATGGGGCAGGAGCGTAGGAAGATATCTCCTGCCCCGAAAGCCTGCTAGAACACCAGGTAAGGTTCCGGGGAGTCTCAGAGGGCTTAAAAATAGCCCCCCAAAATTAAAAACGATTTTAAAAAAAATATTGCGGTACTGAAACCGCGGATTAGGAGGGAGAAGTGTATACAAGTCCCTTTCCCTTTCCTTAGGAGTCTAATACAGCAGATCAATAATATCAAGCCCATAAAAAGCTTGGTACATACAGGATTCCAAATTTGATTTAAAATTTGATTAAAAACGCTTTTATAATAAATTCAAAGCGATGTACATTAATAAAATAATCAAATAGAGATGTACAATAGACGAACAATGAACATCACAAACTAGAAGGAGGGGCAAAAGAGTGGAACTACAATTTCATAAGAAAAGGACAACTAAGGGAAAAACATTAAGGGATGGGGTTGCTGGTAGCTAGAAATGCTTATTTTCAAAGGTCACAGCACTGTAGTTATAAAGAAGCAGAGTAAATCTGTTGATTTGTGCTAAACTAATTCCCAAAAGCATCAAAAAAAGGACACTTTTTAGTGAACTTTTAAATCTTTCTACTACTGTTTCTTCTCGAAGATGAATATAGAAATAATTCCCTGCTGAGGGGCTGTAACTGAGAATATTTTGTTTCGCATTGTATTAATTACCTTCAAAGAGGGATTGTAAAAAGGATTGCTCGCATGAGAACAATAGTCCATTTTTGATACCGGACAGAAAGCTTTTTGTGGGCTTGTTATTGTGATCTGCTGTATTAGACTCCTGAGGAAGACATCCTTTGTTGTCGAAACACGAGCCACATTGAGTCACTGAGCTCTCTGTTTGTGATATGTAATATACATCAACTAGTCTTTAAGCCCATTACATTAATGGGTACTAGAATATATGTCTGTCTGTCTTTCTTTCTTTCTGTCTCTCTCCCTATCCCTGTCTCTTTCTTTTTGTCTCTCTCCCTGTCCCTGTGTCTTTCTTCCTTTCTTTCTGTCTCCCTCCCGCTGTCTATCTTTCTTTCTCCCTCCCTCCCGCTGTCTGTCTTTTTTTTCTATGTATCTCTCTCCCTGCCCCCTATGCAACAGCAGCATTCCCCCCCCCCACTTCCCTGTGCAGCAGCCGCATTCCCTCCCCCTCCATTTCCTTGTGCAGCATCATTTCCCACCCACCCCACTTCCCTGTGCAGTAGCAGCATTTCCCTCCCCCCCACTTCCCTGTGCAGCAGTAGCAGAAGCATTCCCTCCCCTTCCATTTCCTTTAACCACACCCCCCACTTCCCTGTGCAGCAGCCGCAGCAGCATTTCCCTCCCCTACTTTCCTGTGCAGCAGCCACAGCAGCAGAATTCCCTCCCCCACCCCACTTCACTGTGCAGCAGCAGCAGCATTTCCCTCCCCCCACCCCTTCCACGTCCCTGTGTAGCAGGCCCCTTCCCTTCCCTTCCCACAGTCTGGCCGGATCCCTTAGTTCCTTGCCAGAGTTATTTTTAAGTTTTAAGGTGCCGCTGCGGCTCCGTTCACGAGCCCTGCCTGCATTGGAAGCCTTCTACGACGAGGAGCCATGGCGGTGGCTTTGAACTTAAAAATAAACTTAAGGGAGCTGGCCAAACCGCAGCATTATCTTGGTGTCCGTGAGTGTGGGGCCATTGTAAGCACGCATGCGCACTACTGCCGGCCACGTTCCATGGATCACAGATCACGCAGGTAGGAGTGCGCATGCGCGCTTAGCGTTTTATTATGTTAGATAAATATTTGATTCCAGAATCCATGATCCCGAGAGGAGGCCTCTTTCTATCCCTACTCTTTTCTGGTGAGGCTTTATCCATATAGGGGAGAATTCTATAAATGGTGCTCAAGTTTTTGACACGAGGAGTTACACCAACTGACAGCAGGTGTAAATCCCAATGAGCAAGTTTTGCAATTTCTATAACAATGCATAAATTTTAAGGGAATGCCCTTGGTCTGCCCATGACCCTCCCATGGCAATGCCCCCTTGCATAGCGTTACCAGATTTTTGGACATAAAAACCAAGACACGTGGCCCCGTCCTGTTCTACTCCATCCCTGCTGTGTTCCACCTCCAGCCCCACCCTGCTCTGCCTCCAGCCCCACCCTATTCTGCCCCCACCCCCACAAAGCCTAGTCTTTGTTCTCCGACCTCCGGGCTGCTTCTGGAGGCCCTCTGAGCATGCATGGATGTGTGAGACATCATCCGCACATGCTCAGAGGTCCTCCAGATGTAGCCAGAGGTTAGGGCTTTCCATAACTCAGACAAACTACCAGGTTTTAGAAAGTCCTTCCGGGCACCCAGACAATCCTCTAAAAAGAGGGCATGTCTGGGTTTTTCTGGATGTCTGGTAATCCTTCTCTTGCAGAAGTACTTAAGTTAGGGTTAACATATAACTCCAGAAAAAGGAGGACAGATTTAGACATCCGGGTTCCATTGCTTTCAATGGAAATAAAACCTGGATGACTCAATCCGTTCTCCTTTTTTTGGAGTCATATTGTAACCCTAACTTAATTGCTATTCTATAAATGGACATATGTGTCTTCATGTGAATCTGCTATTCTGCTCTGTTTCAATGCCTTGCATTTATTAGAATGCTTCTTCATTCCAAAAATTTAGTGCGGAAATAGAGCTTAATATTCAGTGCCATATATAGAATTTCCTCCATATTGTATTTGTGACCAAGATGACATTTTTTGTGAGTTTGTAGTTTCTGTGTAGGGTAGGGGTTCCCAAACCTGTCCGTGAGGTTTCCCAGCCAGTCCAGATTTTCAGGATATCTACAAAAAATACGCATGAGATAGATTTGCATAACAAGGAAGCAGTTTATGCAAATAGATCTCATGAATATTCATTGCAGATATCCTGAAAACCTGAATTGGCTAGGGCTCCCCCAGAAGAAGTTTGTTCGTTTTTGTTTCCAACAAGAGGTACGTATGCAATGCTGCTTTTCCATATCCTTTGTGTCTAGTAACAGGCAGGTGGACATTAAGGAGGCAGGTCCCTCAATAGTTACCCCACTCCATAAGGACAGCCATGCACATGCAGGTGAGTACCAACATTTTTATTCTAGAAAGAAAGGACTGTGCAGAACTAAATCTCCACAGGGCAGAACCAAGAGAAAATTCCTGGAGTTAATATCTGCATGTCTTCAGACATTTCTCCAGTTCAGAAATTTTACAGAAAAAAAAGAAGATTCTGCTCCAGTCTTTCATTTTTCTGCTTGGGATAGGACCTACCTGCCGAAGTCTGCTTTAATTTGTCATTCTTCTTTTTCCTCCATTTCCATGGCTTAAAGATTCTGCCCAGGGTGGCCAGCTTGCTGTTCCGCCTTGCTGGGGGTGTGCGAATTCCTGAGAGGAGATATTCTGGGCGTATGGCAGGAGATTGATCCATTTCATCTAGAAAACAGACAGAGCAAGCAGTTCAAATAGAGGCCAGGATGAGGCAAGAGTACATGAGTGGTCATTTAAGGCAAGGAGGAGAGGAACATTTACCCCATGTATATAACTCAGAAACCTTGCTATTTTGGGGGCTTTTCTCTGGGCACCTTTTCTAAAGAGCGATAGAGATGGACTTTCATTTTCAAAATGAATGAAAGAAAAATTAATTGAAGTCCGTTGTCTAACATAACATAACTTAACATTCTACTTATATACTGCATGACCGTGAAGCTCTATGCCAGGGGTAGGGAACTCCGGTTCTCGAGAGCTGTATTCCAGTTGGGTTTTCAGGATTTCCCCAATGAATATGCATTGAAAGCAGTGCATGCAAATAGATCTCATGCATATTCATTGAGGAAATCCTGAAAACCTGACTGGAATACGGCTCTCGAGGACCGGAGTGCCCTACCCCTGCTCTATGCGTTTTACAAAAGAGAAAGTTAGAATAACTTAGGCCCTCTTTTACTAAGCGTTTTAGAGCGCATTTAGCATGCGCTGAATCAATGTGTGCGCTAACCGCTAATGCGTCCATAGGATAACATGCACGCATTAGCATTTAGCACGTGCAAATATTTACCACGCGCTAAAAAGCATAGCGCATCTTAGTAAAAGACGGGGGTTAGTTCCCTATATACTTGGTGAACAGATATGTTTTAAAATGCTTCCTGAAATCTAAATAAGTGCTGGAAGTCATGATTAAGAAATTTAAGGGCTCCTTTTATCAAGGTGTGGTAGGCAGTTAACTCGCGGAATACCGCCTGCCGCGCTAGTCGCTAACGCCTCCATTGACGAGGCGTTAGTTTTTTGGCTTGCCGCGGGGGTTAGAACGTGATGAAATGTCAGATGCGCAAACCCCTGTAGCGCACCTTGATAAAAGGAGCCCTAAGTCTTTGTCCAAGGACGCTGCCTGATAGGATAAGAGACGGTGGAATTTTAAAACATTTACATCCTTTTACTGATGGAAAAATGAAAGTGGCATGTGAACGTCTAGTATGTTTATATTAACGTAGAACAAAATCTTTTCCAGAGAAAGGAAAATGGTAAAACCAGAGGACATAATTTGAGGTTGAGGGGTGGTAGATTCAAAGGCAATGTTAGGAAATTCTACTTTACGGAGAGGGTGGTGGATGCCTGGAATGCGCTCCCGAGAGAGGTGGTGGAGAGTAAAACTGTGACTGAGTTCAAAGAAGCGTGGGATGAACACAAAGGATCTAGAATCAGAAAATAAGATTAAATATTGAACTAAGGCCAGCACTGGGCAGACTTGCACGGTCTGTGTCTGTATATGGCCGTTTGGTGGAGGATGGGCTGGGGAGGGCTCAATGGCTGGGAGGGTGTAGATGGGCTGGAGTAAGTCTTAACAGAGATTTCGGCAGTTGGAACCCAAGCACAGTACCGGGTAAAGCTTTGGATTCTTGCCCAGAAATAGCTAAGAAGAAAAAATTTAAAAAATTTAAATTGAATCAGGTAGGGCAGGCTGGATGGACCATTCGGGTCGTTATCTGCCATCATCTACTATGTTACTGTGTAGTGGCAAGTGAGAAAGAATTCATGATGTAACCAGAGGTAAGACCAACTAGGTCCAAGCATATATGCTAAACTAGGAATTCTCAATCCAGTCTTCAAGACACAACAATGCAATGAATGTGATAGACCTAATATTTAATGCATATCTTACATTATCTGATACACACATCATATCCTCTCCACCAACATTTCCTCTCTGGCTATATCTTCCTTCCTTTCATAGTAGTGCAGTCCTGATTTTGAGTCAGAAATGGCTGAGAGTCATGAGACTGGCGAAAATCAATGTCTTCTTACCAGAGATATATTTCCTGGGAGCTCAGAAAACGTTGACTTCCTTCATTTGAACTCTTATAGTAAGTTCTTTCTGTGTCCCTTTGGTCTTCGTTTTAACTCTTGTTTTTATGGTCAACGAGTCTGCTGGTTTTCAGGTTCTCTGACATAAGCTACAGGAAGTTTCCAGCCAATGGCAAAGAGAGTCACTGCTTAAAATAAATGTCTAAACATGCACACTATACAGTATTCCTCAAAACACAGATATGTACACACACAAAGGCAAATACATGCAAATATGCATACACACACATACATATATAGACACACAGACACACAGAACTACACACACACAAAACAATGATGTATGGCTGCTTGTTTTTCCCTTAAGACATTGTAAACCGTTCCTGCCCTTTTTGTCCTCTTGTGTCTACTGTAGTTTGGTTCATTTGCTTATGTACATTCCCCTTGTTATGTTTTTATTTTAAATATTTTCCACTGTTTTTATTTATTGTACACTGCTTTGATTTGACTTTTTTGTTACAAATGGCGGTATATATCAAATAAAATAACTGTTTAACTGTAACTATTTCAAGGTTCACTAATGAAGCGATGAACGCGTCGCATCTGTTTTCACCTTTTGGCACCTGTTTATTTAACCAGAATCAGTGGTTAGTTCGGTCAAAGTGAGAATTCAGTTCACCCTAAGTCATTTTTTGAACTTTTCATTCATTACCTCATCAGTTTGAGCAACCGTTGGAACATTTTATCAATGGAGACTTAATAGTGGGAAATATTCAAATTTTGGAAAGTTTAGCAACTTATCAACAGACATACTCAACAGATGTTTGGCATGTAAATTTTTTTAAAAAGCCAAGAGATAAAGATCTTTGTTAAAATCTGAAAACAGGGCTTGAAAATGATTATGAAGTGTCCAAAATGCCAAGAACTAAGGATGTGTTACGTGCAAAGGGGCATTGCATGTCTGTTTCAATAAAGAGATGGCACTCTGGATTATTTCCTAATTCTTAAAGTAGTGCGATGCAGTCTGATGTCCAGAGGTGCTGATTACTCAGTCAGCACGGTTGGGGGACGGGGATTTCGGTGTTTGCACCAGGGGTATAAGAATTGGCCTGCATCAACACATTCTTGTCTTTCCATTTGGCAAGATGCATCGCTGAGGGTAATTTTTAAAATTATTTACCTGGGGGATATGGTTTGACTGTAAACCACACTCCCCAAATATTGGGAGATCCAAGGATGAGGTTAGATGATGTCAGAAGGGCCCAAGGTTTTGCAGTGAGGATGTGGGGGGGGGGGGGGGGGTATTGAGAGAGTGGGGAAAAGGAGGATCCATTGGCCTTTGCACTTCTTTGGAACAGGTGCAAAACCCAATGTGGATTTTTATTTATAATTGTGGCTTTCCATTGTGAAATAAGAAGTTCATATCTATTTGTACATACACTCTAACCGCACCCAATTCATGCCCCTCCATTGAGGTTGAAGTTCCACTGAGGTAGGGTTATCAGGTGTCCAGATTTACCTAGATGCCCTCTTTTTAGAGGACAAGTCCAGGCATCTGGATGGCTTTTCAAAACCTAGCACTTTGTCCGGGTTTTGAAAAGCTTCCAGCGGGCATTTGAAAAACGTCAGGAGGGCATTTGTGCATGTCACGTTGTGTTGCATCCGTGCATGTGCAGCTGCCCTCCCGATGCGGTCCTGAGGATGAGAACAGGTTGAAGGGGGTGGGGCAGCGAGACTCTGAAACCTGCAACAAGCACCATACCAGCTGCGGAAACCCTGAGAAAACATCTTTAAACCTACCAGAGACTTTTTCCATTCTATGGACTTTCACAGCAAAACTCCAATTTCTGACCAACTGACTCTCCCGACAAAATTTCAAATTGATGGACTGCCCTGTTCCCGATCAGGTCAGTGAACCCACTATTTCCAAAGTCACACTGCAGACTTCAGAGCATGCCCTGAAGAAAGCCACAGCATGGTGGCTAAAACATTGGTTTCTACCTGACAAAGACGCAGCGAGACCCAGAAACCTGCAACAAGCACAATGCCAGCTGCAGAAACTCAGAGAGAACAATATTTTCTCTGTTTCTCTAATTTTCCGCCACTGAGTTTTAAGTTAGATTCCTGAAACCAAGCTGCACCAGCTGCCAAACATTCATTCATCTTATGCCAATTTCTGACTGTTATCTACCTCTATTCTAACGATATATTATCTGCAAATAAATAACTGAATGCTCCAAACCAAGCAGGCTCAGATAAAGATTAAATAATAGGTGGGATAGATAGATTCTCATCCCTCCCAGACTAAACCTTGGATTCTAGATTGCAACGACGAGAAAAGCCATGAATTTATTTATTGGAGTCTATTAAAATAATTTTGTAGATGCAGGAGATATAACAAAGTGACTCACAATATTAAAAGAAGAAGGAAATAGATTTTGCGAGAAGGCTCAGAAAAAGGGTGGTGGGGAAAGAGAGAAAGATATGCTTCACATGAGTCAAACACCAGCTGGAAAAGCCAAGTTGCAACTGCTTTCTTGAATTTGAGGAAGGATGGTTGAAGACTAATGTGAAGAAGGGGAGAATTTCAGAGGTAGGGAGCCAGGTAAGAGAAGGCTGGATCCCTAAAATCATCCAGACACAGAAGTGAAGGGGGAGGGAGGGGAAAAGAAAGTGGCCCGAGAGGAACAAAGCATGGGGGCTGGTTTGTAAATAAGAACATAAGAATTGCCGCTGCTGTGTCAGACCAGTGGTCCATCGTGCCCAGTGGTCCATCGTGCCCAGTGGTCCATCGTGCCCAGTGGTCCATCGTGCCCGCTCCCATGGTGGCCCCTAGGTCAAAGACCAGTGCCTTACCTGCGTACGTTCTAGTTCAGCAGGAACTTGTCTAACTTTGTCTTGAATCCTTGGAGGGTGTTTTCCCCTATGACAGACTCCGGAAGAGTCTTCCAGTTTTCTCTGGGTGAAGAAGAATTTCCTTACGTTTGTACAGAATCTATCCCCTTTTAACTTTAGATAGTGCCCTCTTGTTCTCCCTACCTTGGAGAGGGTGAACAACCTGTCCTTATCTACTAAGTCTATTCCCTTCAGTACCTTGAATGTTTCGATCATGTCCCCTCTCATTCTCCTCTGTTTGAGACAAAATATTGGCTAGATTAATAGTTGCACCTTGATCAGGAGAGCTTAAATGGCAGCCCCAAAAGTGGGGAAGTGAAGCCAATGCCGAATGGACCTCTGTGGTCTTTGTCCCATATACGGTAAGGTTAAGATTACCAGATATCTGGGTTTCCCCGGACATGCCCTCTTTTTGAAGGCTCCGTGGGCACCATGGGTGGCTTTGAAAATTCTTCATTTTGTCTGGGTATCCATGGTGTTTCAGTCTGCTGAAGGCAAGCCTGCAATCTTCGGGCCGTCAGCAGCATCGGTCAGCTGTACATGCTGCCTTCAGTGGCCCAGAAGCTTTGCCTCTGCAGGAACAGGAAGCTGATGCTGAGGGAAAGCTTCTGGGCCCTCCGAAGGCAGTGTGTGCAGTTAACTGACACTGCCAGAGGCCGAAAATTGGAAGTGGCAGCCCTGGAGGAGAAAAGGAGAGGTACTCATCCCATGGGGCAATGTTGCACCCAATTGGGAGAAGGAGAAAGGAAGGAAGCCAAATTGGGAGGAATGAAAGAAGGAATTTCAGGGAAAGGAAAGGAGTGGTGAGGGAGAGCTGCCAGACCACAGGGGTGAGGGAGTGAAGGGAAGTAGAGGAGAGAGATTCCAAACCACAGGGGGAGAGGATAGAGAGAAAGAAGGAAAGGGAAGAAGACAGGGATGCCAGAACATGGGTGCTGAATTCCAGATGGTAGGGGCCTTAGCGGAAAAGATGCTATTGCGCATATTGTTAATGTATCTTAAAGAGGGGTTGGATAGTAAGTTTTGATTAGATGAACGCAATGTACGATGGGGGATTAATAGCCTGTTAATAAAATCAGGTTGGCCGGAAATTTTAGTCTTGTAAGTCAGCAACATTATTTTGTAGGCAATTCGATGCCTACAAAGCCAGTGAGCTTTGATCAAGCAAGGTGTAACATGATCATATTTAAGTGCTTTTGAAATAATTTTTATGGCAGTATTTTGAATGATTTGAAGACGTTTTATTTCTTTCTTAGTGGTTCCTTTGTAGAGTGAATTGCTATCCAAGCATGAAATGACAAGTGAATGAATAAGGATATTTAATGATGATTGCTCTAATAAAGTGGCAAGAGATCTGATCATTCGAAGACGGTAGAAGCATTTCTTAACTACTAAGTAGAGAATGACACGGTGACAAACTTCATCACCGTTCCCGTCCCTGCGGATAACCGCGGGAAACCATCTTCAAGGAGAGAGGGAAGAATCAGAGTATGAATGGCCACAACCATTGACCCGCAAGCTTTGCTTTGAAGAATGCTGGTGTAGAAGGACTGAGGCTGAAACAGACACTACAGAATGACAGTCTCTGGTATCCAGAGCAGATATTGTGATGTCATAATGCCTCATTCCACCAGTGCCTAAGAGCCAATCACATCAGTGATGTTACAATGGCTTCATTATCCTTGGCTCACATAAGAATCAGAGTATGAATGGGCTCAGCCACTGACCCTCAAGCTTTGCTTTGAAGAATGCTGGTGTAGAAGGACTGAGGTTGAAATAGACACTAGAAAATGACATGGGATTATTTTCCACGGTTATCCGCGGGAGTCGGGAATGGTGATGAATTTTGTCACCGTGTCATTCTCTACTACTAAGCTTATTTGTTCATGAAAAGAGAGTTTTCCATCAAAAGTAACACCAAGAAGTTTGACAGATGTAGCTATCAGCGCTCCAAGTGAGCAAGTGTAGATTGAGAAAAGGAGTGGTCCCCGGCAGCCTTTTATTTTTGTAAATCTTTATTCATTTTCAAAACTTATACAAAGCACAAACAAAGTATACAATCAGAAGAATAACATATAAACAGCACTTATCTTCAAACAGATAATAAATAAAATATTTTACTCCCCCCCTCCCTGGATGTGTATAAAGATAATCAAGGAATTAAAGGTTCATCAATTAGTCAGTCTTTAAGTTAACAAATGTCTTTAATGGACCCCATATTAAAAAATATATATATATTATTTCCCATTTGCTCTGCATACAGTCTTTCGTATCTGTAATAGAAACAGAGCGTTTCCCACAAAAGGAATAGTTTAGCTTATCCCAGTTTTTCCAGTTTCTGGTTATCATCTGTATGGCCACCCCTGTCATGATCAAAAGAAGTCTGCTTTTGTATATGTTTATTGGATTCTTAGCAGCCAACAATGTCCCAAATAGGACCACATTGTAAGATAATGGTATCGATATCTCAAGTACCATTTTAATTTTCCCCCATATTGATTTCCAAAAATTGAGTATCAAGGGACAATAAAACAACAAATGATCCAGTGTCCCTACTTCAAGATGACAGTGCCAGCATCTATTAGACTTTGAACTATTAAATGAAATGGGGTACAAAAAATTCTATATAACAGAAAAAAGCAAGTTTTTCTCATAGATGCTGACGCTGTACATCTCATTCTCCAAGTCCAAATCCGTGGCCACTGAGTAGTAGAAATCTGCTGCTTTATCTCAATGCTCCAAATATCTTTTAAGCTTGTTTTAGATTTTTTATTCAAATATTCAGATATTAACTTGTACCACTTGGCAGCCTGATGCCCTTGCAAATCTGTCTGAAAACAAAGGCCTGGCAAGCTATACTGATTTTTTTAAGTTATGCCAGTCATGGAACCCCTTCTGAATGGCCTGTTTCAACTGCAACCATTTATAACCTTGAGATTTTGAGATGCCAAATGATTGTTGCAATTGTAATAAATTTATCATTTTCCCATTCTGAATTACATCATCTAAAATATGTATGCCTGACTGCAACCAATGTTTCCAGAGGATTTTAGACTTGCCGATTTTTATCTTGGAGTTTAACCATAGGGATTGACACATGGATTGTTGTACTGAAACCAAAGTTAAGGCATCAATAAATTTTAATGTCTTCCAGGTAGATTGAAGAATAATATTGTCCTTGTATATTTGAGGAAGCTTGATACTCAAAATATGGTTAATGGTAATGGGGCCAATAGATGGCCAGGACAGAGCCTTGAGGTACACCAATCGATAGCGTGAAGGTTGTACCACATTCTCCCCTTCAGGGGACATGCACCACTATGTCTGTTTCTGTGGTGTTGCACTATATGGAGAGTCTGATTTCTTGACAGTTCAGTTTAACTTTTCTCTAAATATTTCTTAATTTTTGTTTGTGATTACTTATTCCATACTGGGCGAAGGTGTATCTGTTTTCTATGTGTATGAAAAAGACATGGTCTTCTGTTAGCCCTGACTGTGCAGGATTCATCTGCACTAATCTAGCTTGTTTAGTTTTACAATGGGTGTATTGATGTTCTAGTGCTCACTGCAGTGTTTAAGATGCTGCCATTTCCTAGGTACACTCTTCTTGTGTGACTTGTGGATTACTAAAAATAAATTTTTTTGTATAAAGGGGGGTATTATAAAATGATCGGATCCAGGTGTCAAATATACTAGGTACATCACTGCGGTCACCTGATCTACTGGCATGTGCATATGGCTCAATTTGTGCAGGGGCAGGAGGTAGGGTGGGGCGGGGCCATATGTCCTCATTTTTTTGTCTTCATAAATATAGTAAACCTAGGCAACATGGATTAGGGATGGGCTGAAGTTACCTATGACGGCAAGTCCAGCAGTGGGGCAGTGTAGCCATTGCTGGACAGATTTCTAAAGCCTGTGTCTCATATGCAGTAAGATGGATCCGGAGCAAGTATGCATATTTATACTACTCATATCTGATTACAGGTCTTGCATATCTCAGGGGAGGGGAAGATATTTTAAAGTGGAACTAAAAAAGTAATTTGCAGTAATGTACTGGATTGTTGGTTCAACATTGCCTTGATAATGACTGCGACTGTTGGGCAGGTCTTTATTACCGCTATTTACTATGTTACTATCTTGCACTTGAGACTGGGTTACAAGTGTTCGTTCTTCAGCAGAGGCGAGATGTGATCACACCAGTATAAACTGTAAAATAAATTGACTACATTAAACAAGCTGCAATCATTTAAGTGAACTACAGTACCTGTCAGACTATTATAAGCATTATGGTAGTTAAGGCAGGAGATGACAAGCGACATGTGACTACGATTTTCAGTGCTTTGATGGACATTGAATCAGATGAATGCACTCTTCCCATTATTCCCAGCAAAAACAATGTTTGCAATACCAAATGATCAGCAGTATCAAATGCCAAAGAAAGATCTAAAAAGATTAATAAGGCCTCTCTTACTCTCTTATCAATCTTATTTAACTTAAGGATACCAGAATAAGCTTTATCCCTTAGTGTGACTCCCCCCCCCCAAAAAAAAATAAATAAATAAAAGCTTCTGCCAAAAAGACAGAGACAGTGGATTTTTTAGAGGGTCACTGAGACTAAGTTTAAATGCGAGGAGTAGTCAAAGGAGTGGGCAGACCCTTTTTCCCAGTGGGAAGGGGTCGAGTGTAAAAAAAGAGAGAGAGAGAGGAGTGACTTCCTGGCTTCTGGTTATCCTGTTTCTCCCACCAAAGCCCCAGTACTGAGGGAGAGTCTTGCAGTACAGATTACCTGTGGGAAGAAGGTCCTAATAGGGTTTGCAGCAGAACAAGGAAAAGGGAACCTAAGGAGGTTCACAGCAGAAGAGATGCTTCTTGTTTGTTCAATTTTCTATACTGTTCTCCCAAAGGAGCTCAGAACAGTTTACACAAATTATTCAGGTGCATAAGCATTTTTCCCTGTCCTGGCAGGCTTACAAACTATCTATCATACCTGGGGCAATGGGGGATTAAGTGACTTGCTCAGGGTCACAAGGAGCAACGTGGGTTTGAACCCACAAGCACAGGGTGCAGAGACTGTAGCTTTAACCACTCTGCCACACTCCTCTAGGACTTTACCTTTGCAGGGGGATCCCAGGAGAGGACAGAGACTGAGAGCGTAAGAGCGATTGAAAAGTACGCTTATCGTGAATTGGAGGTGACTTGTGATTATAGAAAAAAAAATGAACCTGTGAACATGACAATAGCCAAATTGTAAATAGCTGAGTTTGCCATCTACAGTTTGTTTCTTTTACACATTTGGCCTGTGCCTGCTTCTTTAAAACCACTTAGGGGAGAGCCTGAGTGCTGTGACTGAGACCCTGGCATTGAAAATCCTCCAGCCTACCGAATTTATCTGGCCCCGGCCTACGCCCAAGCTCAAGAGAGAGACTGTAAAATTAGGACCTGTTTTCATGTTTTTGTGAGCCCTGGTCGCGGGGCACTTCACCCCCAAGAGCTGCATGCGCGAAGAACTAATATGGGTACTGCTTTATCACTGGTCAGCTGCCTGAAGAAACCACAGTTACAAAGAGCACAAGCACGTTATAAGAGTCTACCTTGTAGGCAGTCTTCAAGGGAAAAAAACTTGGTTACCTTTCTCTTGAACATTAGCTAAAGGACCTTATAACAATGTAGATTATTGAAAATTATACTTCTGGTGAGCTGAAAGGTCACAGAACTTGAGAGGTTGTGAAATGACTCGAGCCTCGATTTTGCTAACCTGTGTTAATGCATAAATGTGCATCGTAGCATTTTGGCATGCATTATGAATAAATAAAACCTACTAACAATAATGGGCCTGTGTTATAAAACTCATTAAATAGCAAATCTGGGCTTAAACGTGCATTATTGCAGAGTGGTCAATCTGATTTCTGATCTTGATCCCAGCGTAATTTGCTGTGCTCTTGGGTTTCTACACATCGGATGAAGCCTTCATTCTTTGCCACCTGGTCCTGCCAAGGCACAGTTTTCTGCATGATCTGACAGTGAAAACACTGTCAGCTCCTTCTCTAAAAGGCTCATTTAAGTTTATGAACTTGTGCAGAAATGCCAAAGGAGAAATATCCCCTGTAGAACATTATAACAAATAATCATTTCTAATAAGCATCACTGGCTATAGTAAAGCAGATAGAGGTGAAAGATGAAAGAAAACCTTCCCATCACTACCTCTGTTCATCAAAAACATGCAGAGGATTAGAAAGGTCACTTGGACACACAAAGTCAGAGGCGTGAAGAAGTACAAGTTTTATTCACAGCATGCATGCTGGACCCCTGAGCTCCAAGCTGGCTCAGAAGTGCCGAAACCAGGAAGTTACAGAGATATTTATTCATTTTTCTGGCTATACAACTGAATTCTAGAAAAAGCTTTTCACGTGTTACTTTTCTTAACACTCATTGGTTCTAAGCTCACACTAGCAGGTCACTAGCAGGACACCTATCTAACTTTAACAGTTAAATGTACAGAAGGGCAGGGTACATCATGGCTCAAACTCTTATCTATTCAGCTTACAATGTGGTAAGGTAGGGACATACATTTTAGGCAGATGCAGTCAATAGATTATACACTGTTTTCAGCTATGTAGGCCAGAGCAATATTTTAAACAACAGTTAACTATTTCATGACCCTACATTCCCCCCTTTCAGGCTGGCGTACCTAAGGAGCCAAGCCTGACAAAATAAAGTTAGGGGTCAGGAAAGTCGGGGTCCCCAGTGGGTAAGGGACGATACTGGGAGAGGGCCAATGCAGCAGTGGAACGTTTGACAACAGAGTCCATAGTTCAGTGGAGCAGCTTTATGGCTATGGGGACCACACAGGGCAGGCAGCAAAGGAGCAGAGAAGACAGGGCAGCAACCAGCAAGATGATCTTCAATGCTGAACCAGAGAGCAACCAGGAGCTGAAGGTACCAGAGATCCAGTCTGCAGTAAGATCACGTCAGGGAACATGAGCCAGTTTGGTGATACGATCCACATCGTTCTCAATCACTTTACTCAAGTTCAAGGCAGCAGTTGGAGAGGTTGAATTTATCACAGGCACAGCAGCTAGTAAATAGTCCAAAGCTAGACGATTCTGATAAATAGCAGTGCACATTTTAGCATTCGCTCTGCCAATGGTACTCAAAGCTCGGGAGGTCTCATTGGTTATCAGTTCGAGTACAGCTTGTAGACGAATAATGCAGTTCAGCATATAGATTGGGGTCCGATAGCCCCAGGTGTCATCCTCGGTCCATGTGGCAGGTCCATAAGCAGCAATGATCCGTTCTGCAGGCCAGTCATCACCCCATTCACTTATTTTAAGGGAATTGGTGGAAGTAGACCGCTTTTGGCGACCTCTGGTGTTGAATACAGGGGCTCCCAGGTGTTCACCATCAGCCAGCGGTAACAGGAAGAAGCTGGGGCGGATCATGCAAAGCACACATGTACCAGTCTAGTTAGCAGGCAATCAAGAGTAGGCAAACAGATCACAGAGCCAGTATCAACTATCAGGAGCTGACCATCATTCATAGGAAGTTCCATTAAGCAGTGTCTGAAGGGCTGAAGACAGTGGGAAGCAACAATGGAGGTTCACAAGGCCCATCGTGAAGGTCGTGGACCTGACGTAAAAGTGAGGGTCTGTGAAGTCAGGTTTAACATGTCCAGCTGCATTGCCTCCCATAGCCACTGTTCTCCCATACCAGTCCCTCCTCATACAAAATAATTGCTAACATTAAGAGTCTGACCTATAGTTTCAGCAAACTATATAAACAGATTTCTAGTGATTACAGGATATTAGTATCTACTTTCATAATTTCATAAAACTGGGAAACACCACAGAGTGATAGACAGGAGCACATGAGTGGGATACAATTCGGACATATACATCAGTACCTGAGTCTCACCTTTTACCATCAATATACAATGCCATGCAGTCTCTGGCCTTCTGGACTTGGACATTGGCATTCCAGTTATATGGGTCAGTGATAGTGAAAACCATGGGATTACAGTAGCCTGTAGTACACAAGGGGCCGGAGCTAGGACCTATAGTAAGGGAGGCAGACGGGGTATTCTTTCTCATAAAGGACAGGCTCCACCATTAGTGAAGGTTTCCTCATAGGGGCAGTTCTTAAAGGCATCAGGTTATACAGACCTATATACTTAGCACATTTGGTATAATAACGCTGTCAATCTAGGGAGCCACACAAAACTGAATTAGGGGTAGTACCATGACCTTGAGAAACATCAAATAGCACACATGTATCACAATACAAAGACACCGGGCGAGTGGGGTCTACAATAAGAGTCTAGTTGATAAGTGGACCCTCAACATTATAAATGCAGATTTCCGCCCACTTTTAAACTTCATCACCAGTTGGTTGGAAACAGAAAATACCCTCAAACGTTTGACACTTTCTGTACTTAACTCCTTCATGCAAACAAACATCAGGCAAAGGGCTAGGGGCACTTGTTAAGTACAAAATACAGAAGAAAGAAACATAAGTGAGGGCAACACAAATATCATATATATATATATATATATATATACTAACCTAGGAAACTCATTTTTCTTTCAGGCACAACTTAGAAAACTTCAAACAGTTATACACTTGCTAAAGGCAGTGGTGAACCACAGGCAGTCAATTAAACTCAAACACTTATAAAGAATTATATTCAGAACACCTGATAAGTACAGTGGTAAATATTCAGAACTTTTGAGGTCTTAGAAAGCTTCAGCTGAAGATCCGTGTTGTAGTGGAACCAAGTTTCATGTCCGGACACCTTTGACAACTGTAAGAGAAGAAATTAGGACAGTAAAAGGACCTATCCACCTAGGTTTCAGGGGGTCTGACTTCCAAGTTTTAGCCATACTGTATTTACAGGGACATACCCATGGACTTGTGTAGCTATCGGTAGTGGGGCCCTTTCCAGGACCCATTTGTGGAGCTCTTAAAGGGCTTTAGCTAAAGACTGGACCTGACTCTGGAGGATATCTGATCCCAGAGTAGCAAAGGAACCAGGATCTGGGTTCACAATGGGTGGTGGCCGGCCGGACATGAGCTCAAATGGGGCTTAGATGGGATGCATCTAATCTGAAAAAGAACAGAAGGCAGCAGGACAGGTCAGGACAGATTAGTTTCTTCAATTCATTTTGTGAGAAGGGTCTTAAGAGTTCTATTTATTCTTTCGACCTGACCAGAGCTCTCAGGATGGTAAGCAGCATATAATTTCTATTCAATTTGGAGGGCCTGAGCAATTTGTTGGACAACATCGGCAATGAAAGCAGGGCCATTGTCACTGCCTATAAAAACAGGGAGACCAAAGCACGGAATTATTCAGGAGGTGTTTGGTTACTTCCCTGGCGCGTTCAGTGCAAGTAAGGAAGGCTTTGACCCATCTAGTCAGGGTGTCTGTGAAGACTAGGAAGTGACTGAGGGAACGGAAATGGGCATGTGGGTAAAATCTACAGACAGAACCTGCATCGGATATGTTCCAATAGGTTGGTATCCAAGTGGTGGCAGTCATCTGATTGGGAATTTTATTCTAGAACCGACAACACACTGTCGGACCATATTCCGGACTAGCTGATCAAGGTGATTGATAAAGAAATGTCTCTTGAGAGTCAATTTTCATAGCGGGTTCTCCAGAGTGTGCCAGATCATGGCATCTTTTGACAATCGTGAGGGCCAGGTGTTGAGGAATGAATATGAGGGTACCCGCTGTGCTTACGTTTGAAGTATCAGTGTGTGGGTCTGGATTGGCACTTGAATTGGCGCATTTTGTATCCACCCCCCTTTCAGGACAGACTGGCCCAAAATAATGCATGCCCAAGTCTGTTCCTGAGAAGCGTACTGGGGTGTAAGGGAATCCAGAAAAGGAATGATTGTATACAGAGGGGCCGAAAGAGGGGGCAGAGACTGGCAGCTCGGGCTGTGCGGTCGGCAAGGGCATTGCCACGAGAGACAAGGTCCATCACGCGTCTGTAAGCATGGCAGAGCATAACAGAAACACGTGAGGGTAGTTGTACGGCCTCAAGAAGGTCAAAAATGAGGGAAGCATGATGGATCAGTCGGCCGGAAGCTGTAATGAAACCTCGATATTTCCAGATGGCCCTATGGGAATGCAAGTTAAGGAAAGCATATTTGGAGTCAGTATATATATTGCAAGACTGAGAGGCAGAGTGGCGCAGGGCAAAAGTGAGGGCATAAAGCTCAGCTTCTTGGGCAGAAGGGCCAGAAGGCAGGGGCCTGAGTCAGAAGTTTTTGGAGGCAGCGAAAAGACGCTCCTGAAGTTGGGTCCAGACAAAAGGGGCTGAGTCAGCGCCTTTGGTGGAATCATACAGAGGACGAGCAATAGTAGAGAAATCAGGGATCCAGATGGGACAGTATCCTGCAATACTGAGAAAGGTGCTCAGAGCCTTGCAGTTATCAGGGACAGGGAGACTACAGACAGCCTGGACACGGGTGTAGGAAGGGACCTGGTACCCTGGGAGATTTGAAAGCCAAGGTAGGTGACACGAGGAAGGCATACTTGAAATCAATGTAAATATGGCCACAGGAAAATTTAAAAGGCAGACCCACTATCTGAAAGACTCAGATAAATAATAATAATAACAGTTTATATACCGCAATACCGTGAAGAGCTATGTGGTTTACAAAAGATTAGAGAAGGTACAAAATAATTGAACTTAAGATGTCTACTAACACATAGGAATTGTTCTCAATCCCTATTCTATATCAGGTTCCTATCCCAAAGAGCTGACTTATAAAATTAAGCTAAATGCAGTTCTGGATCCACCCACTAAGCAGGGTAGTCTGACACAAGTGCTCTCTAAAGCAGCAGTCCCTTCACTATCAGCTGACTGGCAAAAATATTTACTTCCTTATAAAAGCATTCCTAAAAATTACATTCTTACCTAAACTTACATGATTTATAAACAGAAATACAAAACAAAGATTGGAATATACAGTAAAACTTTGGATTGCAAATAACTTGGTTTGCAAGTGTTCTATAAGACAAGCAATGATTAAATTTTAACTTGCTATACCAGTAACGTCTTGCAATACACATACATACAGTATAGAAGCATCACATTTTCACAACTGAGCCAATGGTTCCTCTCTATATGACGCTGCAGGAATGCAGTGACTGTTCCAAACGAGCAAGGGCTTGCAATACAAGTATGTATATTTTTGTACACTAGTGCCCTGGAATACAAGCATACTTCTGGAACAAATTATGCTCCCAAACCAAAGTTTTATTGTACTCACAAGTTTAAACATTGTTCATTTTTATTTTTTTTTACAATCAACATGGGTCTCAGTAGAGACTTACTCCCCCTTCCTACAGAATTTCACAAAGGAGAGAGAGAAGTGCATAAAGATCAAAGAGATCAAATTACAGATGTAGTCCTTTTCAGAACTTTTAAATTTAGACAAATAACTACTAAATTTGGACAAAGAACTTCTTTTTAGCATGGAATATAAGTTCCAGAAATCATATTTTTCGTTTACATACATTTCTAAATATATATAAACATTTTATACCATAGCCAAAAACTTTAAATCTAAAACTACTTATCTGTTTCAGGAGAAACCGCATTTGAAGTGCTAAACACTTCATGGCCCTTATCAGCACAAAAGGAAAAGTACTCTCCTCTCATGCTGTGAACAACTGACAGTTTAAACTTCACTAATACATTTGGACAGACAGAACTCATAAAAAAACCCGGGATACTGCAGGACTTGGGAATCAGATGAAGGGAAGAATTTGGCAAGGTCTGAAGCAAGGACAGTGCTGAATAGAGAGGGGCTAATTTTAAAGCCCTGGGGTAGACGGGTCCAGGTTACTTAGGAGGTTTGTCCAGTGGAAGGGTTTTCCCATTGGAATGCAAAAATTGGCTGACTGGAAGAGGAACTGACAGCAAATGAATGCATAAAAACCTGACGAGTTATGTCCTCTTCCAGGGAGCCAGAGGGGGCCAGCCCACACCAAATATCGGCCATTCTAACTGGCACAGACAAATAAGGGTTGATTTGTTAAGTATAATCAAAGACAAATTCCTTTTTTAAAATTAGCTAACATATCAAGAGATCCCCACAGGTAGACAAACATCCCCCCATTGTGCAATGGAGGACAAAAACACTTCCCTGAATTCCTGGCCCCGCCCATCTCTGGACTAGGGAAACGCAGTACTAACAGGTCCACACTCGCTTCGTCCTCAAGGACGTCTCAGACACTCTCAAACACACAAAACACAACAGATTTCAGTTCAGTTACTCAACCAGAAAATAACAGTTCCTAGAATCCCTTTCCCACAACTTTTCAGCGACAGATCACGTGGCTTACTAGGCAGGAGACGAGAGACAGGATAGGGATGATCAATCCCCACTTACCAGATAGTGGCCACTCCAGGTACAGATACAGATACAGATTCTTGTACTTTAAACTGAGACTAGATAAGTCAGTTGAAGCGGTCCAACGTCCTGAGGTCTGCCAACCCCCCAAAAGGAAGGCAGCCGGCTAAGCAGACATATCAGCCGTAGGACCAGAAACAAGTGACCAATCGAGTAACCAGTGGTCAAGAGACCTTCAAGTCCCTGTTCGGGCGCCAAATGAAAGGTCACTTGGACACACAAAGTCAGAGGCGTGAAGAAGTACAAGTTTTATTCACAGCATGCATGCTGGACCCCTGAGCTCCAAGCTGGCTCAGAAGTGCCGAAACCAGGAAGTTACAGAGATATTTATTCATTTTTCTGGCTATACAACTGAATTCTAGAAAAAGCTTTTCACGTGTTACTTTTCTTAACACTCATTGGTTCTAAGCTCACACTAGCAGGTCACTAGCAGGACACCTATCTAACTTTAACAGTTAAATGTACAGAAGGGCAGGGTACATCATGGCTCAAACTCTTATCTATTCAGCTTACAATGTGGTAAGGTAGGGACATACATTTTAGGCAGATGCAGTCAATAGATTATACACTGTTTTCAGCTATGTAGGCCAGAGCAATATTTTAAACAACAGTTAACTATTTCATGACCCTACATAAAAGGCTCATTTAAGTTTATGAACTTGTGCAGAAATGCCAAAGGAGAAATATCCCCTGTAGAACATTATAACAAATAATCATTTCTAATAAGCATCACTGGCTATAGTAAAGCAGATAGAGGTGAAAGATGAAAGAAAACCTTCCCATCACTACCTCTGTTCATCAAAAACATGCAGAGGATTAGTGGAATGAGGCATTATGACTCTGGATACAAAAGACCTAAACTCCTCACTAAGGGGGGAAGTTATCAATCTAGGCTATATTAGCACATGTTTCATTTTATAAGAACATAAGAATTGCCACTGCTGAGTCAGACCAGTGGTCCATCATGCCCAGCAGTCCACTCACGCGGCGGCCCTCTGATCCAAGACCAGCATCCTAACTGAGACTAGCCCTACCAGCGCACGTTCTTGTTCAGCAGAAACTTGTCTAACTTTGTCTTGAATCCTTGAAGGGTGTTTTCCCCTATAACAGCCTCTGGAAGAGCGTTCCAGCTTTCTACCACTCTCTGGGTGAAGAAGAACTTCCTTACGTTTGTACGGAATCTATCCCCTTTCAACTTTAAAGAGTGCCCTCTTGTTGTCCCTACCTTGGAGAGGGTTAACAACCTGTCCTTATCTACTAAGTCTATCCCCTTCAGTACCTTGAATGTTTTGATCATGTCCCCTCTCAATCTCCTCTGTTCGAGGGAGAAGAGGCCCAGTTTCTCTAAGACTTACTGTAGATACTAGAAACTTAAGCTTAACAATAAAATAATCCATCTTAATGGTAGCCCTTAACAACTTCCCCCCTAAGATGTGCTATTTTACCACTTTCTCGTGCTATATTAGCATGAGTCCCATTTTCTGCAATAAGACCTAGTTTCTAATAACTGACGTCATAGGCAGCAGAACGCTGTTTGGTTTGGGAGACCCAGGAGAATCCTGCGGCACGGCCCATCACCAGTTTCTGACTCCACCCCCTACCTGCTCCAGGTGTTGTACTTTAAATCTTCGGGGCAGCCGCCATGCAGCGTCAATGAGCAGGCCTGTCTCCGGAAGTAGAATGAAGGGTTCCAAAGCAGGCCTACTCGGTGACGGGACACAAGCACGCGAGACTTTGCCGCGCCGACATTGCAGCGCAGACAAATCGGCGCAAGACCCCAGCGCCGCCTATAAAGTTACTTTTACAGAGCTCCGACGGGGTGTGTGAATGGGGAACCCCCTCCCCCACTTTACTTCATACTCTTTGTGCTGCCGTTGGGGGAGGGGTGTGGGGGGTGCAACCCCCCACATTATAGAGAAAACTTAACTTTTTCCTAAAAAATCGGGAAAAAGTTAAGTTTACTCTATAATGGAGGGTTCCAACCCCCCAACCCCCCACCAACGGCAGCGCGAAGAGTATGAAGTAAACTGGGGGGGTTCCCCACTTACACCCCACGTCGGAGCTCTTTAAAAGAAACTTTTTAGACGGCGCACTGGGGTCTTATGCCAATTTGTCTGTGCTGCAATGTCAGTGCACCGAAGTCCCAAGCGCGAATGACTATGAACCCTGTCTACTCACTGACGCTGTGCGGCGGCTGTCCCGAAGATTTAAAGTACAACATCGGGAAACCGGTGGAAGGGTGGGCACCAACCAATGACCGCCAATTTGGGGGAGGCCATGGCCCCTGTGACCTCCCCCGTTCCGATGCCTCTGACTGACATTAATGGAAAAATAGCACATCTTAACTGTAGCTCACATTAGTAACTACCCCTCCCCCCCAGGTAACTGCCCAACCAGGTAACTGCCCAAATAAAGTTAGGACAGCAAAAAAGCTGATATCACCAGCCAAATGTTAGGCAGAATGATAGGTTCTCCTAGAAAAGGCAGCAGCTTATATAATGTCTCACACAGAAGAGAAGTGCATATACAGAAAGGAAGACAGTGCCCTTTCATAAAAGCAACCTGCAAGTCCATTAATAGGAAGATTAGTCTCAGCACAGTGGGCTCACAGCCAATCAGACAACCCCTGAGAACAAGGCATCATTAATTCATTAGCCTAAACCCTACCAAGCTTTGCATCCACATTCCATTTTTCTTTTTAAAACCTATTTCATTCAGCCATATGTACTGTGAAATTTCACAGCATCTCATCTGACACAGTAAATGTATTCTGTTTACATGGGAAGAGGGAAAGATAGCTTTACAGTTTTCAATGATTTCAGTTAATTTTTTTAAAAATAATCTTCATTCATTTTAAATCCAAAAATAAGTGCGACATATTATACAGATATTTTACACTTTAACAGCACTTAAATTCTATCAAATAATATTTTATGATTTCAGTTGATTTTAATATCTCTGGATCCCTGGTATGTACAGGTATAGGAAATTTGCTTTTCGAGCTTTTTCCATGAGTAAACTGCAGCTGATTCATTGCGGCCATTTCATTGTGGCTAGTTCATCACGGCCGCATCAGCGCGATGAACGGGCCGCGATGAATCATCCTCGCATGCATTTGGGCTCAATAACTTCACAACTGTTGAAATGACCATTCCTCTGTCCTGCCCCCACCCCACCCAAATCGAAGAGGCACTTCTCCGATACCGGCACCTCTCCCAGAGCTTTTGATTTGGCATCTCTCCCTCGCAGCTTTCCTTCTCCAGTCCTGAGAAGACAATTCAGCGTGGTTGTTTCATCACAGCTGCGATGAAAAGGCCATGATGAATCATCCCATTCTGACTGCTGCCTACCTCTCAGTAAGGCCCCTTTGAAAATGTGCTTGCAAGCACAGAAACAGACTTGATAAGTCCACAGTGCTTGCAGGCATGTTGTACTAGTAAATTTGCAACCATATTTGCAAAGAGAACTACCGTGCAGTTAAATGTAATCCCCAGATTGGTTAGACTTCATTTGACAGCATTGTTTGTTCTGTTCTGTTTGGGGCAGACTTAATTTTTGTTTTGGGAGTAATATTGTTAAGCATGCATGGTCTTTGCAAATAATGGGCACGTGGGTGAACCATGGAACATGTGTATATTATTTGCCAAAAAGGGATGCATTCTTTCTGGGAAAAAATGCACAGTATTTGCAAAAACAGTACACTCTTAAGGATATTACTCCCAAAACAATAATGAAGTCTGTCCAAAACAGAGCATATAATGTTGTCCTTCTATTTTTTAGTTCAGTACTCTGCTTTTACAGCAAAGTCATTTTAGGCAATAGTGTAGCCTTTAGAGCAGGGGTGCCCACACTTTTTGGGCTTGCGAGCTACTTTTTAAATGACCAAGTCAAAATGATCTACCAACAATAAAATTTAAAAAAAACCACAAAGCACACTGTACGCATAGAAAATGTTAATCATCATTCCTATTCCAGGGTTTTTCAAAGAGGTCAAAGCAGATGACTCTATGCACTATCACCTCAGTAACAACCATACAAAAATAGACAAATATACCCCCCTCCCTTTTTACTAAACCACGATAGCAGTTTTTAGCGCAGGGAGCTGCGCTGAATGCCCAGCGCTGCTCTCGACACTCATAGGCTCCCTGCGCTAAAAACCTCTATTGCGGTTTAGTAAAAGGGGACCTTAGTGTAAAATATAGACAGTAGATATAAATTCAGACACATTTTGATCACTAAATTTAAAATAAAATCATTTTCCCTACCTTGTCTAGTGATTTCATGAGTCTCTGGTTGCACTTTCTTCTTCTGTGTGCATACAATCTTTCTTCCCTTCTTTTAGCCTGTATGCTTCCTCTCCTCCAGACCTCATTCCTTCCCCCAACTTTTCCTTCCTCTTCCCTGCCCTTTCTTTCTCTCTGCCTCCCTTTCATTTTTTTCTGTTTCTCTTCTTTCCTTCTGTCTCCCTGCCCTCCCCCAAGCCACTGCCACTGCCATTACCATCGGGGACCAGGACCCAAACGCCACCAATAACAGGCCCCAAGCTCTCCCTGCTTCGGCCAACCAACATTCCTCTCCCCGACGTCAATTCTGCCGTCGGGAAGAGGAAGGCTGATCAGTCCAAGATCGTGATCAACCTATTGGGGGAAATGCTGCCGGGTCCTGCCTTCGCGGAAACAGAAAGTAGGCAGGACCCGGCAGGAAGAAGAACAAATGCTTCACTAACCTGTCTCCCGCATTAGCCCGTAGCGAACGCTTGCTTCAGGGCTCTCAGCATGTGTGCGTGCCGGCTTCCCTTCTCCCCCCCCCCCCCCGGACATAACTTCCGGTTTCGGAGGGAAGAGAAGAGAAGCCGGCACGCACACGTTAGAGCCCGGAGCATAAGTTCGCTATGGGCTGAAATCTCCAAGCCGGTTTTTTTTTAATGTTCAGCAGGGGCAGATGACAGCTGGGCGGACCGCCCAGCTAAAAGGCCCTAGGGAGAACACTGGAGAGGAAGGCTGATCGGCCCGTAGATCAGGACGGCAACACGAGTCTATCACAGAGCCCGGGATGGGCTCCGCGATCGACTCGCGTTGCCTTCCTGAGCTACTGGTCGATCGCGATCGACACGTTGGGCACCCCTGCTTTAGAGTCTCTCTTAGGATTTTTATATAAAAAGTGTTTGTCTAGATTGGTATTTTAGGTTGCATTTCAGAACATAAGATCAGATTAGGGAGCAGACAGTAGTAGAGGAAAGTCTTGTTTAGTGTTTAACATTAGTTTAAAATGTAGTTAGAAAAAGTAGCCGTACAGAACATGTTTTTCACAAAGGTCTTTCAGTTAGGCAGTTAGAAACTGCTCTTTTGTTTAGTTGCCTTTCAGTTAACAATAGTGCCTGATTAAAGGTGACTCATCCAGGAGGTGTTGCTGACATCACTTCACTTCACTTTAGAAGCACAGCTAACAAATAAATAGCTAACCCAGACCTCAACTGCTCTTATCATGAAGAGGAGCTGAGAGCGGATCTGCTAAGGAGAAGAAAAACTCCATTGGAATATCTTACCTGCTAAGGGGAAGTGTTTTAGTCTAGATTAGCATTTTAGGTTGCATTTCAGAGCATCAGATCAGATTAGGGCACAGATAGCAGTTGAGGAAAGTCTTGTTTAGATTTTGCTTCTGCCCGCCCTCCCCTGCTCCTACCCACCCCGGACCTGAACTCTGATTTATAGTTACTTGAACCAATTAGAAGGCTACAAACATAATTAGCTAGTAACTAGCTCTTAAGAAGTAGTCTGAGAGATCGTTGAAGGTTAACCTACCAATTACAACATTGCAAAATAATAATAAAAATTACACATTACCATAACCTAACATATAACTAGTAAACTTAGGGGAACTTAGAGAACTCCATAGCAACTTAAGAAAGAAATCACCAAACTTAAGATGGAGGCAGCACTCCAGCAGTGAGATGGGGGCTATCCAGTCTTTTGTTTGATTATCTTCCAGTTGGTGAAAGGTCTTATGTGTGTACTCAGTGCAAAGAGCTCCTAGCACTAAGAGAATGGGCCCAATCTCTTGAGGTTAGACTAGCAGATTTGGAGGAGCTGAGGGAGACAAAGAGGTACATAGAAGCAGTGGCGTGGTAAGGGTGTGTGGTACGGGTGGTCTGCCCTTGTCGCCATCTTGGTGAGGGTGCAGACACCCATCCTCCTCTCTGCCTTCCCCACTCCTTCCCTGCCCCCCCCTCCCCCCACTATTGCGCATGTGCACTGCTTCACTCCCCTGTACCCCTGTAATGTTCCTGGCACAAGCAGCAACCACCAACCTGCTGCTGTGCCAGCGTTGGCTCTTCCTCTGATGTCACTCCCTGGACTCATGCGCAGCAGGAGGGGATGGAGCATGTGGAGGTGGGGAGGGACAGAGAAGAGGGTGGGTGAGGGTTGCCACTGCCATGGGCACCTCTCACCCTCACTTTGCCACTGCATAGAGGAGACCTACAGGGACAATGTAGAAAAGTCCTACTTCCAGTCTGGAAGTCTCTGTGCTTCCTTGGAGGAGGGAGGTCTTAAAGGAAAGCATCACCCTGGTGAAGTAGGAGGCAATCCTGTAGCCAGGACCTGCCCACCAGGGAATGCAATATCCTCTTGCACCGAGGGTGTGTCTCCAGGGACGTCTGCCCAAGAGGGAAGGGTTAGGACAGCCATTATAGTGGGAGATTTGATCATTAGGTATGTAGATAGCTGGGTGGCTGGAGGACGTGAGGATTGCTTGGTTACTTACCTGCCTGGTGCGAAGGTGGCAGACCTCACATGTCATCTAGATAAGATTTTAGACAGTGCTGTGGAGGAACCTACTGTCTTGGTACATGTGGGTACCAATTACAGGGAAATGTGGTAGGGAGGTTCTGGAAGCCAAATTTAGACTCTTAGGTAGGAAGTCAAAATCCAGAATCTCCAGGGTAGCATTTTCAGAAGTGCTCCATGTTCCACCCACAGGTTCCAAAAGACAGGCAGAGCTCAGGAATCTCAATGCGTGGATGAGGCGATGGTACAGGGAGGAGGGTTTTAGATTTGTTAGGAACTGGGCAACATACTGCAAAGATGGGCTCCACCTTAACCAGGGTGCAACCAGGCTGCTGGCACCAACATTTAAAAAGGAGATAGAACAGCTTTTAAACTACAAACTGGGGGAAGACCAACAGTCGCTCAAAAGAGCATGGTTCAGGTCAAGGTATCTTTAAAAGATATCATCATAAAAGGGAAGACAGAGCACCCTGATAGTGAGATTTCAATACAGGCCACAGTAGACCAGGTTTCCTTAAATTCAGAGCAGGCTGATTTTAAAGATTGCAAATTTTCTTTACCAACTGCTGAGCAAATTGTAAATAGATATGACAAACATTGTTTGAAAATATCTGTATGCAAATGCAAGATGCCTAAGAAACAAGATGGGAGAATTAGAATATATTGCACTAAATGAAAAGATAGATATAATAGGCATCTCTGAAACCTGGTGGAAGGAAGATAACATGGGTACAAGTTATATTGTAGTGATAGGGTGGATCAAATCGGTAGAGGTGTAGCGTTATATGTTAAGGAGGGCCTTGAATCAAATGGACTCCTTGGAATCCCCATGAGTAGAAATTCCATGTGTAAGGGGGAAAAGGAAAGTGATAGGAGTGTACTATCATCCACCCGACCAGGATGAATGGACAAATGCTGAAATGTTATCAGAAATTAGAGAGGCAAACAAACTGGTTAACATAGTGATTTCAACTACCCCGATATTGGCTGGGTAAATGTATAATTAGCGCATGCCAGGGAGATAAAATTCCTTGATGAAATCAATGACTGCTTCATGGAGCAGCTGGTTCAGGAACCGACTAGAGGTAAAGCAATTCTAGATCTATTTCACACAGGAAATCCAATGTATTTCTATACTATTGCCTCCTGAGGTCTCTGATCTCTGTATTTCCTCTGAATATCTACTTAATGTATTTCGCTGAATGTCCAGCACTCTTGATTGTAAACCGCCTAGAAGTCGCAAGATTGTGGCGGTATAGAAGAATAAAGTTGTTATTATTATTATTATATCAACACCTAACTTTAAAAAAGGAGACTATGATAACATGAGGAGAATAGTAAAAAAGAAACTTATAAGTGCATCTGCAAAGGTCAGGTGTGGATGTTATTTTAAAATACCATCCTGGAAGCCCAGCCTAGACATATTCCATGTATTAAAAAAGGAGGGAGGGAGGCCAAACAGCAGTCAGTGTGGTTAACAAGTGAGGTGAAGAAGCTATTAGAGCAGGGGTGTCCAATGTCGGTCCTCGAGGGCCGCAATCCAGTCGGGTTTTCAGGATTTCCCCAATGAATTTGCATGAGATCTATTAGCATACAATGAAAGCAGTGCATGCAAATAGATCTCATGCATATTCATTGGGGAAATCCTGAAAACCCGACTGGATTGCGGCCCTCGAGGACTGACATTGGACACCCCTGTATTAGAGCTAAAAAAACAATCCTTCAGAAAGTGGAAGAAGGATCCGACTGAAAATAATTGTAAACAGCATAAGTCAAATACAAGGTGCTAATAAGGAAAGCGAAAAGAGATCTTGAAAAGAAGATTATGTTGAAAGCAAAAACACATAGTAAAACCCTTTTTAGGTATATTAAAAGCAAGAAGTTGGAAAGAGAATTGGTTGGACCGCTAGACAACCGAGGGATATAAGGGGCTCTCAGAGAAGACAAGGCCATAGCTGAGAGATTAAATGAATTCTTTCTTCGGTCTTCACTAAGGAAGATGTGGGTGAGTTGCTGGTACCAGAAATGGTATTCAATTCTGATGAATCAGAGAAACTCATACAAATCACTGTAATGCTAGATAATGTAATAGGCCAATATGACAAATTGAACAGTAGCAAATCACCTGGACCAGATGGTGTACATCCCAGAGTACTGGTAGAATTGAAAAATGAACTTGCAAAGCAGTTGTTAATAATTTGTAATTTTTCTTTAAAAACCAGCATAGCACCAGAAGACCGGAGGGTAGCTAACGTGATGCTGATTTTTAAACAGGGTTCCAGAGGTGATCCTGAAAATTATAGCTCAATGAGTCTGACATCAGTGCTGGGCAAAATGGTAGAAACTATTATAAAGAACAAAATGACAGAACATATACGTAAGCATTGATTAATGAGAGAAAGCCAACACAGTTTTAGTCAAAGGAAATCTTGGTTCACCAATCTACTGCATTTCTTTGAAGGGGTGAATGAAAATGTGGGTAAAGGTGAATCGGTTGATATTGTATATTTAAATTTTCAAAAAGCATTTGACAAAGTATCTCATGAAAGACTTCTGAGGAAAATGGAAAGTCATGAGATAGGAGGAAATGTCCTATTAGGCTCAGCATTAAAGATAGTTTTCACAGCAACCTGTGAACTGCATATATAATTTGCATATATTTGCTTGAGGAGAGAGCTGTTGACTAAAAGGCTTCTTTAGATCTCTTTAGGACCTTTTTGAGACTTTGGGAAGTAGTAAGTGGGAGAGAGGCCTGGAAAACTGTCGAATCAGGCCAAGCACGCCATACTTCACGGGAGTGTGAATCCTCTCACCCTAACCTAAAAGTGCTCCTTGAAGAGAAACCCTGTGGCTGATTTCAGCCTCTTAGTTTGAGACTGAACACTGAGGACTTTCTTAAGGAGATCAGTCTCCACAGATGACCCTTGAGGGGAGGAATGCTGGCCTAGTGCCTAGCTCTCAGTAGAACAATCTGCACAAACCTGAAACATCTAACCCCCAAATCCTCTTACCAGATCTGGAAACTCACCCTTTTCCCCACGCCTAAAGAGGTACTGAGGGAGGATCTGCTCTGCTAAGGAGAAAAAAAATATCCATTGGAATATCTTGCCTACTGGCATTCAAACTTGGGACAAGTAAACTTGGGTTTCAGTAGATTATATAATTGTAGTTCTCTTTTTTAGCTCAGCAAAATCAGTTAGGCAATAGTGTAGCCTTTAGGAGTATCTGTTAGGGTTTAAAACAAAACAGTGTTTAGCAGGGCCGCCATCAGAAATTTCTGGGCCCCTTACTGAGCAATCCTATTGGGCCCCCCACGCACCCCTTCCCCCCCCCCCGACACCCTCCCCCTTTCTTCCATGGGCCGAATACACACATACTTTTCTGCTAATGCTCTACCTAAGCCAGTCCCTTAAAATCTTCTCACGTCCATTGGGTGATTTGGCATAGAGGAGATAGTCATAAAAAGAACGTCCGCCAAGATCTTTACTCATAGACTGTGCCATTTGCTTTAAATCATCTTCCATCATTAATCCAAATTGCACAATTCTTTCTCTGTCTTTGTCCTGAATGGCATCTGGCCACATTGCTGGATCCTTCCAGTCAACAAATTTATGAGCAGGCGCGGAGAACGCATTTTTAAACAAATGTAGTTTATCCTTGTACTCCTTATGTAATTTTAATCATCTATGGATATGTTTGTATGTTTATTGTTCAAATGGTTTTATTTATTTCCCCAAATTTATTTTTGTTATACGCATTGAAAATATTTGATATTGCGTTTAAATCAAAATCTCAATAAACTTGAAACGAGTGCCCGTGAGATTGTGAGAGGGTTAAATACTCAAAACTTAGAAGAATAACAATTTACTTAAAGTTTTTGCTACGCCAGCTTTCTGGTATCTTTACATACAGTGGCGTACGTAGCATATGTTAACCAACACTTTCCATTGTCGACTGCTGTAATGTTAGGACATGAAAAGATAACGTTTTGCTAAAACACAGTGGAGCAGGTGTCACCTCGCTTTTCAATCAAAAAGAAGGAAAAAGCCTCAGAAAAGGCCCTCCCACCACCACAAAACGTGGATGTCAAGGTGGTTAGACGGTAACCTCACAGGCAAAACCTTCAAAAAATGAATTGATGCGAGCAAAGAAACTTATGCTTCACATGTGTGTTAATATAGATAGAGGAATAAAGCCACTTATCTTTAACTGATCGGCACACCGACGGAGGCCAGCGTTTCACCGACTAGCTGCATCAGGGTGTGACCCGACCGATCAGTCTCTTGCCTCCAGCAGCCGCCGCAGCACGTTATCTTTTCATGTCCTAACATTACAGCAGTCGACAATTGAAAGTGTTGGTTAACATACATTGGTTTTTCAATATATCTGTGTTTTCATAGTACGTAGCATATGTAACACCCGGGGCCCATCATTTTTTGGCACCCCCCCATCTGTAAGAAAAACATGATTTTTAGTAACAAACCACACATCACACATGAGTACCTAGGAAAAGGCAGCATCTTACATATTGCAGTGAGCAGTACATCAATACACCCATTGTAAAACTAAACAAACCAGACCAGCACACATCAATCCTACACCGTCAATCCTAACAGAAAACCATGTCTTTCGAACACACAGAACACAGAAAACACCTTCGCCTAGTATGGAATATGTCATCACAAACTAACCCCTCACTCTTTTACAAAACTGTAGTGTGGATTTTAGTCACAGTGGTAACAGCCCTGACGCTCATAGAATTCTGAGCATCAGAGCTGCTACCACCACGGCTGACGCTAAAAAACGCTCCACAGTTTTGTAAAAGGGGGGATAAAATAGAAATACACAGTTTCAACGCTCTAGCTCAGAGGTACCCAAACTTTTTGATCTTGTGAGCTACTTTAAAATGACTAAGTCAAAATGATCTACCAACAATAAAATTAAAAAACACAAAGCACACTATATGCTGAGAAAATGTTAATTATCATTCCTATTTTGGGTTTTTTTCAAAGAAGTCAAGGCAGATGACTCTATGCATTGTCACCTCAGTAACAACCATACAAAAATAGACAAATATACCCTCCATCCTTTTTATTAAACCACAATAGCAGTTTTTAGCGCAGGGAGCTGCGCTGAATGCCCAGCGCTGCTCTTGACGCTCATAGGTTCCCTGCGCTAAAAACCACTATTGCGGTTTAGTAAAAGTGGACCATATTGTAAAATATAGACAGCAGATATAAATTCAGAACTGTGCATAGTAAATGAAGGGAAGTTTTCATCTCTGGGAATTTACCCAGTTAACTATTAAGTTATTTGGGCAAATTCCTTTGAAAACTGTGGTAATGCTGCCTCCACTTTGCTAAATTTAAAATAAAACCATTTTTCCTACCTTTGGTGATTTCATGAGTCTCTGGTTGCACTTTCTTCTTCTGACTGTGCATCCAATCTTTCTTCCCTTCTTTCAGCCTGTATGCTTCCTCTCCTCCATATCTCATTCCCTCCCCCAACTTTTTCTTCCTCTCTTCATACCCCCTTTCTTTTTTTCTGTTTCTCTTCTTTCCTTCTGTTTCCCTGCCTGCCCCCTTTCTTTCTTTCTCCCTGCCGTTCCCCAAGCCACTGCCACTGCCGCTGCCGCTGCCATCGGGGAACAGGGCCTACCAATGGGTAACAGGCCCCAAAGCCGACGCCGACGCATGCTCTCCCTGCTTCGGGCCGATCAGTCTTCCTCTCCCCGACGTCAATTCTGCCGTCGAAGAGGAAGTTCCGCCCAGCCAGGCAGCAATTGGCTGGCCCGAACTTCCTCTCCGACTGCAGAATTGACGTCGGGGAGAGGAAGACTGATCGGCCCGATAGATTAGATCGCCAAGACAAAGTGAGTCCTGGGTGATCGACTCACTTTGCCTTGGTGAGCTACTGGCACCCCTGCCTTAGAACACTGCCTAGGACCCTGGAGGAGCCCGGGCCCCGTCAGCTCCGGGCCCCTGAATGCAGGACTGGTAGTACTGCCCTGATGGCGGCCCTGGTGTTTAGCCTAGATTAGTGTTTTAGGTTGCATTTCAGGGCATAATATCAGATTAGGGCACAAACAGCTGTTGGGAAAAGTCTCTGGTGTTAATTTAATTCCCTCTCGCCTACCCCAAGGCAGAGCTTTTTGATTTATAGGCTCTTCAGCCAACCACGAACAGGGCATTACTTTGGTAGGATTTTTCTGCCCTTTCTTTATTCTTTCAGGTGTAAATACTTCTGCACCACTGTATGGCTGGGAAACAGTTTCACCAAAGCTGCTGGTCAGGTTACAACTTCTCTGTGCAGACAGAAAATGTTACCCAGGCAGAGGGAGTGATTCCATGTGCAAACTGTCTTCAGCTTAAATCTCTCATGAAGGAAGTAAAGGAACTGAGAGAAGAAGGGGCAATACTGAGAAGCATCCGAGAAAATGAGAGGTACATCGACAAAATGGTTCATGAAGTGACAAAAGATTTCCAGCAGTGGGGAAGAAGAGGTTGTGCAGAAGGAACACAGCTGGACTCGGATTATGGAACACTGCAAGACTGGTACTGTCACTCCCCCCCTCCCACCCCCTTGCCCTTGAACTGAAGAACCGATATGCTGTCCTGGAAGTTGAGGAGATGAAAGCATCCCAAGGAGAGGAAGGATCAAAGCTTGCAATTCCCCAAATTACTGTATCCGTGACCACTAGGAGGCATAAGGTAGTGGTAGTTGGTGATTCCCTTCTGAGAGGTACAGAAGCATCCATCTGCAGACCAGACATGATGTCATGAGAGGTATGCTGTCTGCCTGGTGCTAAAATCCAAGATGTTATGGAGAACTTGCTGAAACTCATCAAGCCTAATGACTATTATCTGATGCTGCTCATCCATGTTGGCACTAACGATGCTGCCAGGTACCCCTGCGAATGTGTCAAAAGTGACTTTGTGGCTCTAGGAGAGAAGGTGAATCAGTCAGGTGCGCAGGTGGTATTCTTGTCTATCCTCCCTGTCAAGGGTAAAAGCCAGGGCAGAGAAGCTCGCATCCTGGAGATGAATGCATGGCTACATGGATTGTGTCATTGAGAGCATTTTGGCTACCTGGACTATGGGATGATTTTCCAAGGGCTGCTGAGCAGGGATGGTGTGCATCTATTAAAGAAGGGAAGAAGTGTCTTTGGCAGCAGGCTGGCTAATCTACTGATGAGGTCTTTAAACTAGAAGTGATGGGGCAGGGTGATCAAAGCCCTCAAGTAAGTAAACTACTGAATACCTCTATACGGATGGGAAAAGGGGGCGATGTCTGAAAAGCAGTATATACTATGCTCAAACTATGGGAAACAAGATTCTGGATCTAGAAGCTGTGATAGAAGAAGATGAGTTGGATATAGTAGCAATCACGGAGATGTAATTCATGGAGAACCATGACTGGGATTTAGTTATACCGGGCTACAATATGTTCAGGAAAGACAGGGTAGGAAGAAAGGGAGGGAGAGTAGCATTATATGTTAAAGATCATATTAAAGCCACACAATTGCAGGATCTGCAGGGCAAGGAAGAGGCACTGTGGATCAATTTGGAAAGAGGGAATGGTGAATATATTTACATTGGTGTGATATACAGGCCTCTTTCACAGATGGAAGAAGAGGACAGAGATTTAATAGTAGACATTCAGAATATATCTAAAAAAGGGGAAGTTTTATTAATAGGTGATTTTAATATGCCGGATGTTGATTAGGGTATCCCTTTTGCAGGGTCTTGTCAGACTGGAAGACTGGGCATCAAAATGGCAGATGACGTTTAATGTGAGAAAGTGCAAAGTGATGCATGGGGGAAAGAGGAACCCAAACTATATGTTTGTATCCCATGTCATGTCAAAGGGGTTAATATTCATTCCATGGTGGTAAACAGCTTATAAGCTTCGCCTAAGCACAGGCTGAACTAACCTTGGCTATCCAATGCCAGGGCATGTGTAGTTCTCAGCAATGAATATCTGGGTATGTGTGCTGGGCACCGGCCAATATTTAAGCTGATGTCCAGTTATCTTGGTCAGCTCAGCAGGGTTAAATTGGGCAGGAGCCTCTCTTGCTTGATTAAACCCTTTTGAATATCAACCCTCCCAAAAAGTTTTGGGGCTACCTTATCCTATTAAATGTCAGGAAATCTTACAAAAGCCATATATGGATGACTTGAAAGTTGAAACTCAGTGAATAAGAGCCATAAAATTAATTACTTCAATTCAAAATGTTGAGATAAAATACAAATTTCTAGCCAAAAGGCAGTGTAAAAGTCCAGGAGTTACCCTCCACCTTTCTCATTGACTCTCCTTGTAAAGTTGGCCTTTTTTACCAGTTTAATGTGGTAGATGTTGGCCTCATGGTAAATGGGTGTCATAGTCTTCCCATAGCTTGTACCTGATAACGTCAACACTCTGCCTTTTCTGGAAATAAAACATTCTATTGTTTAATTTCCATTAATAGCACTTCGCCATGATGATTAATGATTACATATTCTTCTCTGATATGCTTTTTTCTCTCTTCTGTAGTTGCTCACTTTTTGCCAGTTATTTATAGCAGACTCGTTTTCACCCTGCGTTGGCTCTAGTTGCAGTTAATAGTGTTGATACTTGATATAAAGATGTGTAATTAGTTTCCAGGCAAGCAGTGGGGCAGTGTGGTGGAACTCAACTTTATTAAGGTTTCCATGACTTGAATCAGCACTTCATCTCTCTGACTCGTTATTCTAGGTCAGGGGTGGGCAATTCCAGTCCTCAAGAGCTACAGGCAGGTCAGCTTTTCAGGATTATTACAATGAATATGTATGAGATGGATTTGCATGCACTGCCTCCTTTAGATGCAAATCTATCTCATGCATATTTATTGTGGATATCCTGAAAACCTACCTGTATGTGGCTCTCGAGGACCGGAATTGCCTGCTCCTGTTCTAGTTGAATGCTTACTCATTCCATAGCTCTTTCTTGTTCTTCCAGCCTTTACTTCTGCCCTCCTATTCAGTCTAACCTTCCTCCTCCTCTCTCACTATACTCACAGAGATGTAATATTCAGCTTTTGCAGATAGTCTAAATGCTTTCCTTCTGTAGCCCTCCTCAGGATTTTTCAGATTTAAGTAAATATCACTAAAGCCAAAGTGAAATAAATGGATCAAACCCTTCTGCAGAAGTTAGTTTAGAACCACACTCGGAAGTGTGAAAGCCTGCCAGTGCAAATGGAAGATTAGGTTCTTACTTTTCGTAATATTCTTTCTGTTAATCCACAGAGGAGTCTATACATAGAAACTTAGAAACATGATGGCAGATAAAGGCCAAATGGCCCATCTAGTCTGCCCATCCGCAGTAACCATTATCTCTTCCTCTCTCTAAGAGATCCCACTGGCCTATCCCATGCCTTCTTGAATTCAGACACAGTCTCTGTCTCCACTACCTCTTCCAGGAGACTGTTCCACGCATCTACCACCCATTCTTTAAAAAAGTATTTCCTTAGATTACTCCAGAGCCTATCATCTCTTAACTTCATTCTATGCCCTCTCATTCCAGAGCTTCCTTTCAAATGAAAGAGACTTGACTAATGCGCATTTACACCACAAAGATATTTAAACGTCTCTATATCTTCCCTCTCCCGCCTTTCCTCTAAAGTATGCATATTACATACTGAGATCTTTACTAAGTCTGTACTATAGGTGTTCAATCTGTACCTGCGAACTGGGTGCTGCAGAAAACCACACACATTTTCTTTGGCTCCTCCTACCTAGCAGAGGAATAATAATAATCATATATAATAAAATGGTAAGCGCGCATGGGCACTCTAAAGCCGTGTTCCCTGATCCGTCGCGAGCCACAAGAGTGCGTATGTGCGCTTAAACGTCACCATACATCAGACGGACTGCACCCAACTGTATCTCTCCTCCTTTTGTGGCCCGGCCCACTGAGAGGGAAAGCGGCGCTGGCACTGCCGCCAGCTCAGCGGTGACATGTAAAAATCGATCTGATATCGGAAGACGTCTCTGCCAGGGCTAACAGCAGCAGCCCCCGAAGCTCCTCAGCAGCCTGTCCCGCCCCCTTCAGAAGGGCTCCTGCAGTGTCCGGAAGCGGAGATGGCGGCACTTGGTTGATGGGAGATAGAGAGAAGGGAGATGCTGGACTGTTGGGGGGATAGAGAAAGGGGAGGAAAGGAAGGGAGGCCTACTGCTGGACAGGGGGAGCACGAAAAGGTGCTGTTGGAAAGGGGGAGGGGAAAAGAAAGGGAGGCCTACTGCTGGACAGGGAGAGCAGGAAGAGGTGCTGATGGACAGGGGGGGGGAAAGGAAGGGAGGCCTACTGCTGGACAGGGGGGAGCAGGAAGAGGTGCTGATGGACAGGGGGGGGAAAGGAAGGGAGGCATACTGCTGGACAGAGGGAGCAGGAAGAGGTGCTGATGGACAGGGGGGGAAAAAAAGGAAGGGAGGCCTACTGCTGGACAGGGGGAGCAGCAAGAGGTGCTGATGGACAGGGGGGAGGTAAAACAAAGGGAGAAGGGCTGCTGCTGGATAAGGGGAGCAGTGAAGGGGTGGTGGTGGACACAGGGTAGGTAAAAGGAAGGGAGAATGGACAGGGGGAACACGCAAGGGGTGGTGGTGGACAGCCAAAAGAAAGAAAGACAGAAATACAGAAAGTGGCTAAGGAGACAGAGAGAGAAAGAAATAAAGACAGACACACACACACATATTCTAGCACCCGTTAATATAACGGGCTATAAAGCTAGTAATAATAATAACAGCTTATATACTGCAATACTGTGAAGTTCTATGCGGTTTACAAAGATTAAGCAAAGGTACAAATTGATTGACTTTAAGAGGGGAGGAAGAAAGAGTGTTAATAGGACAGGAAATCCATTTTTGAGGAGAGTGTGATCAATAGAACAAGTTAATCGCTATAGAGGGGAGAGAGAAGAGAGGATCAGTTGTCTAGATACTTTAGGAACAGGAACACAAAGCCCCCTACAGATGAGTCCAAAAGCAGTTGAATATCACTTGAACAAGCATATAGAGAAGGGAGCACTGGGAATTTCCCTGCAAACATAACACTATTCTGTTCTGCTCTGCAACACATAAGAGAACAATTAATAAACTGGAAAAACATGTACGAACATAGCAGCAATAAGAACCAACCTGCTGGTGGGAAGGCACTGAGGCCTGAAAAGGAGAAACATATGAGACAGAAAATGCAGGCGATACAGAAAGAATCAGAGTAGACAGAGGACGGGCCATATAGACTCCTCCATGGATTAACAGAAAGAAGATTACCAAAGGTAAGAACCAAATCTTCCATTCTATTACATCCACTCTGGAGTCTATACAATAAGCAATGTCTAGGATGGGGCAGAAGAGCCTGCCTGCAAACTGAGGTCCCAAAGGTAGCATCAGATCAAGCCACCACATCCACTCTGTAAAACCTCGTGAAGGCATGAAGGAAAGACCAAGTAGCCGCTCTACAAATCAAGACTCTGCCTACAAAGCTGTGATACTCCTGGTCCAGTGATCTTTGAGATAAACCAGCAGCTGCTAACCACAGGCAATGTAAGTCAACAAAATGACCATGTGGATCCATCTAGCAATAGAGGCCTTGAACGCCAGCCTAACAAGCCTGGATTGACTAGTCAGGACAAACAGAAGGTAAGAAAAATGGAATTCATTGGTTCTTTCTAAATAGTAGCGCAAGATTCTTCACATTCCTAGTCTCTGTAAGATCTTATCCTTCTGCTCTGATCCCATGGGATGAAAACCAGATAGACGAACTTCCTGGTTGACATAGAAATCCGAAACCACTTATGTAAGAAAAGAAGGAACCGGAGGCTCCGCACTCATCATGGGTGTCCGCAGTTACGACAGAGGTCCAAGCTGCCCTCGAGAGCTCTCTGGGGGACAAACTACAGCGCATCCTTGATAAACTGGACACGCTGGACCAGCGATTTGCCTCCCTCACATCGGAGGTCAAGGAGACTCAGCAGAGGGTGAGTGCTGCGGAGGATCGCGTCCAGCAGCTAGCCCAGGAGCAGTCCGCCCACACTTCAGCGTTGGCGGCGTTGCGTGCCAAGGTGGATGACTTGGAGAACAGGTCCCGCCGGAATAACCTTCGGTTTGTTGGCCTGCCTGAATCGGTGCGGGACGTGGAGCTGGGGGCGCTGTTGGAACGCTGGTTGCCTGAGTCTTTGTCTCTATCATCTTCCTCGGGCCCCTTGCGGGTGGAGAGGGCGCATCGCTTGGGGCAGCGGAGAGAGAATGCTGACAGACCTCGAGTGGTCATTTGCCGTATCCTGAACTATCATCATAAGATGGAGGTCCTGCGTGCGCTGCGGCAGGGCAAGAAGCTCGTGTATGACAACAAGCCCATACTTTGCTTCCAGGACTACTCAGCGGAGGTCTCTCAGGCACGACGCAAGTTTTCGCCTTTATGCACCCGTCTCATCCAGCGTCACATTGCTTTTTCTCTGCAGTACCCGGCTCGCCTGAGGTTGACACATCTGGGCAGAGCTCATTATTTTGACACCTTGGAGGCCGCGCAGCGCTTTGTGATGGAGATGTTGCCTGAGGTTCCTCCGCAGGGAGCGGCTGTGGACTGAGGAGACCCATATCGGGGGCCAGATATGTGGTTTGAGTTTGGACTGGGGGTTTCTCTCCTCTCCCTTGGAGTTGGGTCTCCATCTCTGTTTTGCATGGCCGGATCCTGGATCTTTGCCCGCCGAGGGTTTTCCCTGGTATCTTGGAGGCCTGGCGGCGGGACTTGGGTAGGGATTTGGTGGGGGAAAACTTTTTGTTAACTGCCCTGAGACGCACTGCGGGCTTGGTCCATAGTGCTGAATTACGTGAATGTCATTTTCGCACTGTTCTGAGGGCCTATGCTTCCCAGAGTCAGGCGTACCATATGGGTTGTATTGATACTCAATTATGCATCCGCTGTTCGGTGGAGGTAAATTCTTACTTTCATGGTATTTGGAGTTGTGAGGGGATTCAGGTATTCTGGACGGAGATGGCCTCCTTTTTACAGGGCTTGTTGCAGACCCCTGTGCCAGTCTCTGTGCAGTCTATGCTGTTTGCCCATTTCTCTTTCTTGAATATGTACACTTCTTATGAAAAATTGTTTCTTAGTAAATGTTTTATTTTGGGGAAGAAATGAATTTTGTGTTGCTGGCTTTCTTCTGATCCACCTTCTTTTTGGTATTGGAGGAATCGCCTTCATGAACTGCTGGGTTGGGAGGCCCGTTTGGCCTGTTCTTCTCGACGCCGGAGCAGAGACTTTGTTCATACCTGGACTCCGTATTTGAACATTTTGACTCCTGAGAGTCGTAGCCGTGTTTTGAATAGACTTCACCTTTGACTCTGTGTTTCTCAGTGTTTCTGTTGATCCCTGCCTACGAGTTTTTGTATCTGTGGGGGGAGGGGAAGGGAGGGTGGGGGGTTGGGGATTCTTTGCTGTGGGGTGGGGGTGGGGTGGGTCCGGGGAGGGCATAAGAGTCCAGCCCTCCGCGGTTGTTTGATGAAAATGCATATCATGGTTGTTCTTACTGTTGTATTTACTCTTGCTTAATAAAATAGATTTGAACATGGAAACCAAGTCCAGCTGGATTTTTTGGTGGGGTGTTTTGTTGGATGTGTTGCCACTCCATGTGCTTGTTCGGGCCGCTTGGGTGCGGGGTCTGCGGGTGGCTGGTCTGGCGTTGCTCATGTTGTGCTGGGATCCGACGAAAATTACCACCCCTTTTATCTGGTTTAACTATTTTTATAATAACAGCCCGTAGAGAGTCAAAATCATGTTTCTTCTCAATACAGTGTTTAGCCAAAGGGGCACCCATATTATGGTTCTTGATGTTACTTTTATGTTCGGTCAGACGGACATTAAGTTTACGTGAAGTTTGCCCTACATAAATGAGAGCACAAGGGCACCTTAATACATATACAACACCCTGGATTTATGATTTAGAGTGTATTCTTTGTCATCTTTTGGGTTCTTGAATGTCCTAGTGCACTCCATCAGGGTGCACATTTGACAACTGCCACACATCTTGGCGCGGCATGGGCGGCATTGGATTGGTCGTTTGCGGACTTTGTGTCCGGGCGGCTTGGGTGGGCACATGGAGTGGCAACATTTCTGCTGGAATGCCTTGCTGGGAGGTCCTGCTGGATTTGGTTTTTATGACTATGTCCTTCTAAGAGTTTGCTGATTAGGATATATGGGGAGTTGTAGTATCCTTTAGGGCTTTTGGTTATCTGTACCTTTAACGAAATTTGATATATGTACTGACATCAGTACGCTGCTAAAACTCTTTAAAATGAGGCTGTCGCCATTTTGTCTGCTGTTTGGAGACTGTTGTAGAATTTGCACTACATAGTAAGTAAGGAAATTTCTTAATAGATAATTTGTAATATGGTAAGGAATACACTTTACTAATTTTGTATTTTATTTTCAGCAGCTTGTTTCATAAGTTGGCCCTGAGGCAGTGGTTATGAATAATACTCCACGAAACCCTGGCCACGTTGGCATGATTTGAAACATAGCGCTGAGTGCATATACCACGAATATCAATTCAATGCAAAGTTAAGTAATTTTATTGAAAAATATAAACGAAATCATTATAATTAAGAATGCTGAAAAAAAAAAATAAATAAAAAAGAAGGAACTGTACGGAGGGATACCCCTGCCTCCTTGATCCGGAGAAAGGGCTCTCTACAAGAGAGCCTGCAGTTCCGAAATACGCCTTGCTGAGATAATCGCCATAAGGAAAACTGTCCTGACTGTAAGGCCCAGAAAGGATTCATCCTTAAGCAGCTCAAAAGGAACTTCAGCAAGTCTCTTCAGCACAACATTTAGATTCCACCACAGGCAAAGTACCCTTCTGAGAAACCTGGTCACATCTGGATGAGCCATAAGTGAACTGGAAATGCTGTACACTCTGAAACAGGAAAGGCCTTGAGGGAAACTACCATGAGGCTTTTTTCTAGACTGGCCTGCAAGAATGCTGAGACCACTAGAATGAACACACGCAATGGCTCTACCTGGTCTCTGGAACACCACTGCTGGAAAGCCTTCCAAACTTTGGTATAAGCCGCCATAGTAGAGGGCTTCTTGGACCTCAAAAGAGTGGCATTGACTACGTCGAAGTAGCCCCTTTGAATCAAGGCCTTGCACTCAAAGCCATGCCATAAGACCAAAGCCATGCCATAAGAACCAGTCCCTAAGAAGATCAATATGAAGAAGGAGCTTGAAGCTCGTATCCCGCTGAAGATGGACAAGATCCATATACCACGGATGGCAAGGCCAGTCCGAGGCCACCAGGATCACTAGGCCCGGATGAGTTGCAATCTTGCAGATGACTCGACTCACCATGAGTCAAGGCGGGAAGATGCAAAGGAGTTCCCAAGTCGGCCAGGGCTGAACCAATGCATCTAGACTTAAGCTTCCTGGTTCTGTTCTTCAACTGAAGAAGCACTTGAATTTCGAGTTCTTGGCTGAAGCCATAAAGTCTATCTTTAGGCTGCCCCAATGACACACAAGGAAAAAAAACACCCTCTGCGAGAAGGACCACTCTCTCAAGTCCAGGGCTTTATGACTGAGAAAGACTGCTTGTGCCTTTTCCACTCCAGCCACATGGAACATGGAGAGAGCTTGAAGAAGTGATCCACCCACAGGAAAAGCATCTGTTCCTCCCTAATCAAGGGTGCCTCCCTGCCGATTCACATATGCCGCAGCAGAGGCATTATCAGAAAACACCCTGACTGTTTTTCCTTCCAGGGTGTTTTGGAGAGCTCTCAACACCTGCCGTATGGCTCAATGCTCTAGACCACATGTGTCAAACATAAGGCTCGTGGGGCGAATCTGGCCTGCTTGACCGTTTTATGTGGCCCGCGGCACTGCTCCCGGAACTTCCCCTTCTCATGGCCTCCTTCCCGCGCTGGTCCAATGTTGCCATCACGCTGAAAAATCTGCTGGCCTTGGTAGTAATTCAGCAACATAGTCCGTGGCTCCCCTTCCTACTTTCCGTCTGCCGTGGTCCACCCAGGCGGAAACATGAAGTTGTGTCATTGGACATTCTGTTTTCTGTGTGATTCTATAGGAGGGAGGTGAGCTTTTAGTCTTTTTATGTGAATAGCAATGAATTGTGTCTTTGCTTGAATTTCTTGCAGGTACTTATGTAGTTGGCTCTTGAGGTTGGGATTTAGTTCCTGTGTATTCCTTATGATTTCTTCCCTCTGGATTTTTATGATTTCCTTATTCTTGTAGAGTTGATGTAAGTTCATTTCTCAATTTTTGACTGGTGCGTTTGCAGTTTTTCTGCATAGTCAGAATTAAAAGTGGTTGCCAAAGGATTTTTGATCTTGAGTCCTTTGGGGATGACGTCCTTCTTCTTGAAAACTGTCAGAAAATAAAGGTGACTGTTCAGTTTGGTTTATTTTTTTCTACAAGTTTTGGCTCATTTGCCTTTTCATGCAGCCATTTACGATATCTTCCATCTTTTGAGGGAAATGGTCCCCAAAGAACTCAACTGCCACTGAAATCAGTGATGAAGTAAGGGAGAGGCGGGGGGCAGACCGCCCCAGTCGCCATCTTGGTGGGGATGCCGGCACCTCTCCGTTCCCCCACATCACTCTCGTACCCTCCCTTCCTACCTCTTTAAAATCTTCACCAGCATGAACAACTACTCTGAAATCACTTCCTGGTCACGGGGCCAGGAAGTAATGTCAGAGGGAAAGCCAGCACAAGCAGCAGGCCGGAGAAGCTGCTCGCGCTGGCGAAGATATAAAGAGGTATGGGGTGGGAAGGGAGGGCACAAGTGTTTAGGAGGGGTGGCAAGGAGGGCACGGAGGGTTGCCACCACCCTGGGCACCTCCTACCCTTGCTATGCCACTGACTATGAAATGCTTTCATGTTTCCCTTATATACTGATTTTGCCAACATTTGCTTATTTCTGATCTGAGGATATTGAAGTGTCTGCTTCAGACATTCTTGATGAAATCCATATTCACTGAGAACTTCAGATATCGAGTGACTGTGGTTTCTTCTGACTTAAAATATTTCTCTAATTCGGAGGAAAATCCATTGCAGGGCAGCACCTGCAAAAACCTATTGGCCTCATTTCTATCATGGAAAAGTTTAGTCAATGGCAGTTAGATGCCAAAACATAAGCATCCACCCCAGATGTCACCAAAACTTACAAAGGCTGCTGGCAACATTTGATTGGCTAGCTCTGGGAGCTGGATTCAGACTTAAATACAAATGAAATGCATCTGGCATATCTGCATTTAAATGTTTTGATGTACATCTATGCCAGTGGTCTCAAACTCGCGGCCCGCCAGGTACTATTTTGAGGCCCTCAGTATATTTATCATAATCACAAAAGCAAAATAAAAGTTTCTTGATCCTATGTCTCTAGCTATAAATTACAATATTATTATTAGGACTTAGCCAAAAGGAAAGATTTATAAACTATAAACCTTGTAACCCATTCTGAGCTACTGGGAGGATGGGATAGAACTTGAATTAAATAAAATAAAGAGTTTTACCTCATGCAAAATTGTCATTTCTTTAATAAGACATTAACTATTTTTTTTCTGAGGCCCTCCAAGTACCAACAAATCCAAAATGTGGCCCTGCAAAGGGTTTGAGTTTGAGACCACTGATCTATGCCTTCTATGAACTGCTTTTCCCATTTCTAATCTATTTCCAAGTTTCATTTTAAAACATCACCAAGAAAAGTGAAGCAACAATGTATGAGGATCCTCAAAGCAGATATTGTCCTCCTACGGAAAAATGATGTCTGCGCTAAATAACACGGTTAGAAAGCATTAAGGAAGGGGGAGGGGTAGAGAAATCAAGATGCATTAAAAGTTGGGCTTTTATTGTACAGTGCCTTCACTCACTGCAGGTTCCTGATTTCTGTGGTGTATGCCTAACACGTCTTGTGAGCAACCTCACAAGTAGCCTCATACCACCATCTCTGGAGCATCTGGCTGCAAAGCTGAGGCTCGAGGTACCCAGACTATATCAAAGTATTTGCTCTTTAAATGTATTTGACAGTAAAGGCATTTGATACGCTTGTGCCGGAGTCGGCACTTTCGTCATGATGTTTGTTGTCATGACACTTAGGTCTTTAACTCAGCAATGGTTTTTGGGCAAACAATCTTTACAAGAATTATTAGAAGATAGCATCTTGAAGGAATATGCATTGACAGGTACCTGTTCAATTTATGGCAGGGGCCTAAGACAACTGGGCCAATTCCAGTTGGCCAAGGCGCCTAAGGCCCCTCCTATGGGCGGGGCCTTAAGTGCCTGGCCCAATCAGGCCCTAAGGCCTGCCATTTGGTGGATGGCGGACCTGCCGGGCAGACAGGCTTGGGACCCGTCCGTCCGTCCAACTGATTTTAGGTAAGGGGGTGGTGTTGGGGGTGGGGGCTGTCGTGGGGTCGCAGGTTGGGGGGCGATCGGGGGGGGGGGTGTCGTAGGCAGGAGGGCTTGGGATCCCTCTTGTCCGTATCAGATCGGGGGGGATGGGGGGGTCACCAGGGCAGAAGAGGTTGGCGCCCTCCTGCCCATATTGGATCGGGGAGATGGGGGGTTGCCGGGGCAGGAGGTATTGGGCTCCCTCCTGGCCGCATTGGATCGGGGGGTGGGGGGGTCACTGAAGCAGGAGAGGTTGGGCTCCCTCCTGCCCGTATCGGTTCGGTGGGGGGCAGGGGACGGATCGCGGCAGGAGAGATTGGGCATCTCTCCTGCCATGATCATTACGGGGGGGAGGGGGGGATTCTGTAACCAGTGTTGTTTTTGACAGACACCGGTTACAGAATCCAGCTTTTAAGTGAAGGACTGGCCCCTCCTTCGCCTAAAAAGTCTGGTTTTGGGCATTTGGGGCTTAGGCTGTTTTTGGGTTGATAATGTGTTATAAGTGTAGACGTAGTGGTGATATGGCCATTTAAACTGCTGAATGTAGAGGTAGAAATCCGTTTCCTTAGAAAACCAGGGATCAAATGTAATAAGGAGGAAGTCAGAAAAGAATGTACTATATATTAAACAGACTAACTTCAATTTAAGATACTGTCTACAGAGAGTGATCAGTCTTGTGTAGTACGCTCAGAGATATAACAGCAGCCCCGTTTCGGAATCTGCTTCAGGAGACCCGATAAAGATTGTCAAAAGAACTTCATACGATAAGTTGAAAAAAATCCAAATTGTACAATCATGTCACTGCTGAATATCCATGCTTACTATGATTACTTAATCACTGCTCACTGTCAAAGCTCAGTGAGCAGTGATTAAGTAATCATAGTAAGCATGGATATTCAGCAGTGACATGATTGTACAATTTGGATTTTTTTCAGCTTATCGTATGACGTTCTTTTGACAATCTTTATCAGGTCTCCTGAAGCAGATTCCGAAAAGGGGCCGCATTATAGTTTGGAACATAGAGATAGGCCATTCTCAAAAAAAACCACCTCATTTTGGTTGGTTTTTTTTGAAAATGGACATTTTCCCTGCTTCTTCTTTCAGCGTTTAGGGCCTAGGCCAAAAGGGGACTTAGATTTTTTTTAAAATTATGCCCCTTCACGTCTTTTTCATACACATAGAAAACAGATACACCTTCTGTGTTCTATGTGTAATCAAAAGCTAAAAATAGAAATATGTAGACAAAAGTTAAACTGAAACACAAAGAAGCATACAAAGCAACACCATAGAAACAGAAACAATGATGCATGTTTCATGGAACAGTTGGTCACAGAACCAACATGGAGAGATGCCACTCTTGACCTAATCCTCAACGGGCTAGGGGGACTCGCAAAGGAGGTGGCGGTACTAGTGCCACTAGGAAACAGTGATCACAACATGATCCAATGCAAGCTAGAAAGTGGATCATCAAAGGTGGTAAGAACCACAACGACAGCACTCAATTTCAGAAAAGGGAACTACGATGCCATGAGGAAAATGGTGAGAAAGAAACTCAGTGGCAACTTAGGGAAGATGGAGACCGTATAAAAAGCCTGGTCCCTACTCAAAGGCACAGTGCACGAGGCACAGAACCTGTACGTCCCCAGGTTCAGGAAAGGGTGCAAAAAGAATCGAACAAAAAACCCAGTGTGGATAACAACTGCAGTGAAAAAGGCAATAAGCGACAAGAAAGCGTCATTCAGAAAATGGACCCAACAAAGGACAACCAGAAGGAACATAAAAGACACCAAAGAGAATGTCACCGAGTGGTTAGGAAAGCAAAAAGAGAATATGAGGAGAGACTGGCGGGGGAAGCAACAAACTTCAAATCATTCTTCAGATACGTCAAGGGGAAACAACCAGCCAGGGAAGAAGTGGGACCATTGGATGATGGAGACAAGAAGGGAGTGGTAAAGGAGGAAAAAGAGATAGCTGACAGGTTAAATAAGTTCTTCTCATCGGTCTTCATGAGAGAGGACACATCCAATATTCCAGAACCCGACGAGACCATAAATGGGGATCAGGATGAAAAGTTGGTCCAACTAGAGGTAAGACAAGAGGATGTCCTCTGACAGATAGACAGACTAAAGAGCGACACATCACCGGGTCCGGACGGCAACCACCCAAGGGTGCTCAAAGAGCTCAGGAACGAAATAGCAGAACCACTTCGCCAAATATGTAACCTATCCTTAAAAACTGGGGAGGTACCGGAGGACTGGAAAATAGCGAATGTCACGCCCATCTTTAAAAAGGGTTCAAGGGGTGACCCAGGAAACTACAGGCCGGTGAGCTTGACCTCGGTTCCGGGAAAGATGATGGAAGCACTAGTTAAGGACAGCATCTGGAAGCACATAGAAAACAATGGATAGCTGAAGGCGAGCCAGCACGGCTTCTACAAGGGAAGGTCGTGCCTCACAAACTTACTATACTTCTTTGAGGGAATAAACAGCCAGATGGATAAAGGGGAATTCATAGACATCATTTACCTTGACTTCCAAAAAGCCTTCGACAAGGTACCCCACGAACGGCTGCTTAAGAAGCTGTGGAACCACAGGGTGCAAGGGGATGTCCACCGATGGATCAAAAACTGGCTGGCAGGCAGGAAACAGAGGGTTGGAGTAAAGGGCCACTACTCAGACTGGCTATGTTTCACGAGCGGCGTTCCACAGGGGTCGGTGCTGGGACCGCTCCTGTTCAATATATTTATTAACGACCTGGAGGCGGGAACAAAATGTGAGGTTATAAAATTTGCGGATGACACCAAACTTTGCAGCAGGGTTAGAACCGCGAAAGACTGCGAGGACCTGCAAAGGGACCTAACAATACTGAATGAGTGGGCAAAAAAGTGGCAAATGAGCTTCAGCATAGAGAAATGCAAGGTCATGCATGTAGGAAAAAAGAACCCAATGTTCAGCTACAAAATGGGGGGGATCGCTGCTAGGGGTACGTAACCTTGAAAGAGACCTGGGGGTGATGGTAGACACAACATTGAAGGTGTCGGCACAATGCACGACGGCCTCAAGGAAAGCAAACCAAATGCTGGGTATCATTAAGAAGGGTATCACTGCCAGGACGAAGGAAGTCATCATGCCACTGTATCGTGCAATGGTGCACCCGCATCTGGAGTACTGTGTCCAGTACTGGTCGCCGTACCTCAAGAAGGACATGGCAGTACTTGAGGGAGTCCAGAGAAGAGCGACTAAACTGATAAAGGGTATGGAAAACTTCTCATATGCGGACAGGTTGAAAAAGCTGGGGCTATTCTCCCTGGAAAAGCGGAGACTTAGAGGAGACATGATAGAAACCTTCAAAATCCTGAAGGGCATAGAAAAGGTAGACAGGGACAGATTCTTCACACTGTGGGGAACCACAAGTACAAGGGGGCACTCGGAGAAATTAAAAGGGGGCGGGTTTAAAACAAACGCTAGGAAGTTCTTTTTTACCCAGAGGGTGATGGACACGTGGAACGCGTTTCCGGAGGCCGTGATAGGACAGAGCACGTTACAGGGCTTCAAAGAAGGTTTGGATAGGTTCCTAGACAATAAGGGGATCGAGGGGTACAGATAGGAGTTGAGGTAGGTTATAGGAATAGTCAGGGACCACAGCACAGGTGATAGACCTGGAGGGCCACTGCGGGAGCGGACCGCTGGGCGGGATGGACCTCTGGTCTGACCCGGCGGAGGCAAATTCTTATGTTCTTATGCATGTCCCCTAATATTGTGCAAAATATAAAGATAGCAGATTTTAATTTGAAAAAACTGAGAAATAGCAACCATTACTTTACAAATTAACAAATAGAAATAAAACAAAAAATGGAAAGTAAGATAATACCATTTTATTGGACTACAGTATATACTCGAATATAAGATGAGATTTGTAGGCCAAAAATTGACCTAAAATGGGGGTCTCGTCTGATATTCAGGTCATCGCCCACCTCTCAGACCTGTCCCCCCTCCTGCCCATAGGAGGGGCCTTAGGCACATGGGCCAACCTAACAATTAACACAGAAATATTGCAGGCACCATGCATTAATTTTGGCAAAGGCTGCGAGATAACTACAAAATCTTAGCACAGCTTCAGTCCTCTCTTTCCTGTCATGTCCTATTTCTTCACCCTCTTTCGTTCCAATTCACAGGAATAAATCACGAGAACACATCATAGCTTCCATTTAACATGTCCAAGAATCTCAAAGAATGGACAGCTGCCACCAGGCTCTTTAGGAGAAATCAGATTTTAGTTTCATAGTTTACAATAGAGAATGGCATGGGGACAAATTTGTCCCCATCTCCGCAGGAACTCAATTTCCACGCCCCTTCCCTGCGAGTTTTGTCACTGTTCCTGTCCCTACCCTATTCCTAAAAGCTCAGCCTTAAATGCACAAATCTCAAACACTTATGATTTTAAAGTGTTTGAGGCTTGTGCAGATGAGGACGGAGCTTAGGCATTGGTGGAATGAGGCATTATGACATCACAATCTGAGCTCTAGAATGTTGCTGCTTATGATTTTAAAGTGTTTGAGACTTGTGCAGATGAGGACGGAGCTTGCAGGAATGGGGCAGGGACAGGAAAAGAACTCGAGGGAATGGGAAAATGAGTATCCGCTGGGACAGGGATAATTTTGTCCCCATGTCATTCTCTAGTTTACAACAGCCCAACTTGGAGAAGAACAAATGAATGTGCATCCATTGTTTACTCTTTAAAAAAAAAATACAAAGACTAGGAGGACACTTCATGAAGTTACATGGTAATGCTTTTAAAACAAATATGAGGACATATTTTTCACTCAATGAATAGTTGAATTCTGGAACTCAATGCCGGAGGATGTGGTAACAGCAATTAGTGTATCTGGGTTTAAAAAAGGGTTTACTTTGGTCAAGTTCTTGGAGGAAAAGACCATAATCTGCTATTATGAAAGATATGGGGAAATCCCCGGGAATGATCAAATGGAATCTTGCCACTCTTTGGGATTCGGCCAGGTATCTGTGACCTGATTGGCCACTGTTGGAAGCAAGATAATGGGCTAAAATCTAAATGGACCATTGGCCTGACCCACTATGGCTATTCTTATATTCAGTTTGCTCTTATAATCAGGAGTCAGACCCACAATTAATTGTGAATCTGAAGCTACAGACTGCTGGAATCTATAAATATATTCTTTTCATTCTCATCTTTCCTGCCCTCTGCAAGCAGCCCGTTATTATCCACAACCCTTTCATTTCTTGGCCTAGAGACAGCAGGGCAGGGAGGGGAGAAGGCAGTATGAGAACAATAGGCCTATGCAATCTGCTGAGCTACAGCCAACCCACTATCCACATCACAGCTTAATAAAGCTCTTTCGACATCCCCACTGTATCTGATATATTTTTGGCTTCTTCTCTACGCACCACCATTCCCTTCTCAGCAATGTGTTTGAACACTCTGTCGTCAGCAGTGCTGAAAACAGGCCCAGCCAATATCGCATCCAATAGGCTCCTCTAAACTTTCTGCTTGGCTTTTGGAAAAATAGTTTTCACTTTGTTTACATACTCCATAAATTAATACTTTGGTGTTAACGAGGCTAGCTTTCACAGTTCATCACATCTGGGGGAGACTTTAGGGGAGTTTATTTTGTAAAATTCTGGCAGGAGGAATCAGTGTGAAAAATCAAAGGGCATCTCTTCTGCAGGAGCAGAGTGATCCCATGAACGCTGCATTCTAACTGATTACTCCTGATTTCTTGGGTTTTGATTTAGGACAGTGGTCTTTGATAATTTTTAAGCGAGGGCTGTTTTGGGTCCAAAAGGGGGTGAAGGAGTTCTGACAAATATATTCCTACTTTGGGCCACGACATCAATGATACTTTTCAACATCCATTCCTACCAGAACACCAGACTTTGGTCACACATGCAAAACACAGATAAAACCTATGCATACAGGTCTACAAAGTAAACCCCCCACCCCCTTTTTTTTTTTTTTTTTTACAAACGCGTAGTGCTGTTTTTAGCGCCACGCCAGCGGCTGCGGTAACAGCTTCAACGCTCATAGAATTCCTATGAGCATAGGAGCTGTTACTGCTACGGCAGGCGCTAAAAAACACACCACACTTTTGGAATAGGTGGATTCTGCATGTAGTACAACACCAAAGAAATAGAAACAAATGCATTTCTTCCTGAACAGCGCAGAATATAGAAAGCTGATGTAAATTCTGGAAACCACCATATTTCAATCACTAAATTGAAAATAAAATAATTTTCCCTTCCTGTGGTTGGTGATTTTATATGTTAATCATCTTTTCCCAGTCTCTGGTTACACTTTCTTCTGTCTGTGCTCTTAACTCTGTTTCCAGTGCCTTCGTATGTATTTACTGTATTTTTCTCCTTTTTCACTTTCTGTCCTGCATCCATCTTTGGCACTAACTTTTAACATTCAACTTTCTTCAATTTTGCTGCTTCCTTCTCAAATCTATCTACTTTTACACGCATTTCTTTTCTTTCCCATGTGCAGCATCTCCTTTCTCTCTCTGTCCTTCCCCTCCATCCATGTGTACCATCTCCTCCCTTTATTTTCCTCCGAGTGTGAAATGGCCTAAATGAGTGACCCCTCCTGAGGAAGAGTGCGAAACTCGAGTCGGGGGGCCATTTCCTTAATGTTTTTTGCTGCATTTATTCAAATGCACTAGCACTTATATTCAGGCCATGGCAGCCGGCAGTGTCTTCAATAAGCCTTCCCAGCGGGAGTAAAAGATAAGTATGTTTATCCTTATCTTTTTATTCTGAGTTACAACATTGAATGTGGAGGAGTCAGATCTATATGGGAAGGCAAAGGGACAGTAAAGGCGATGATGGTCCCAATAGCAGCCATGGTGTAGTGTCCATCACTATTCTGTATTGGTTGAAGGGTCTGAGCACTTTACTTTACACTATTTAGTGTTTAATTATTTATTTATTTATTAGTGTATAGCTGTGATAATAGTGAGATAAATTTTAAACCCGACATGATAAAATTTTTTTTTTTTAAAGGCCAATAAAGAAAAGAGAGCTGGTGGGGATAGATGTTAATAGCTGAGGGAATAAATTCATATTATCCTCAATTTTCCCTGATTACTGCTAAACAGGGCATGACAACCATGCGTAAAACCAGCCAAGCGTTGCACTTCATGAAGCTGATGAGACAAAAACTTTCTGGTGATGTTTGATGTGAAAGTGTGTCTGCCTTGCGCTTTGGTAGTGCCTCAGGGGGTGTCTTTCAGCTCCACCCTTACTGCACCTGGTTCTGGGGCTCTCGGGCTTGCTTTGAGCAGTCTTTGCAGAGTCCATATACGAATCAGTTCTGCGGTTCATTATTCTTTCAGCAAGAAAATGAAACAAAGGCAAAATGGAGGGAGGGGACATGAAAGCAATGAGAGTATTGGGAAAAAAGGGAAAAACAAGCAATGTTTCACTTACAAGCAGGGCAGGATTAATTCGTCGAGGGCCCCTAGGCACACAAGTACACTGGCCCCCCCGCCCTGCCCCACCCCAACATGCGCCCAGGCGGAAACAGGAAGCTGCGTCAGAGGGAAGCATTCGGCAAGCAGCACCGCTTACACAATTACAGTTCCCGATGCCTTTCTTACCCACGTTGCTTGCTTGTCTTACTTTCCGTCGATGGGGGGGGGGGGTCGCGTTGCCGATTGGGGGGGGCCCACGTTGCCGATCGATGCTGGAGGGGTCCATCGCCGTTTGGAAAAAACAATGTTGATGCCCTCCTTCATCAGGCCCCCCCTGACCATTTCGGGCCCTAGGCACGTGCCTACTTGGCCTATTGGTTAATCCTGCCCTGCTTACAATGCCTGCCCACAATATTTGCATCAGAATAGCTGTGGAGCAGTTTCCTAACCCTTTCCCCCTCCTCCTTTTACAAAGCTGCACAGCCAAGTACCATGCAGCAAAGGCTACGATGCCCAATCAAAAATGGGTGTCGGAGTATTTACCATGCCAGGCCATGCTATTGACTTTAGTATAATGATTCACAAAACAAAAGACACAGTTGGACATGTCATCGATCTCTGCTCTTGCTAAAAGTAACAAAGAGCCACTCTTATCACAGGCATCCCAAATAATGTTGAGGTGCAAGCATTACCAGTAGAGAATGACAGGGGGACAAAGATTTTCCCCATCCCAGATCCATTCCTCAAGGCTCTCTCCCCATCCCTATTCTACAGGCTCTATCTCCGATCCCACCCTGTTGACATGGGCTCTGTCTCCATCACCACCCTGTCTCCATGAGCTCTGTCCCATTCCCCACCCTGCCCCATAGGCTCTGTCCTCATCTGCATAAGCCTCAAACACTTAAAGTATAAAAAGGGACAATATTCTATACAACTGTTGTTTGTAAATCACAAAGAGAGCCTTCCATTTCAATCTGGTTTTGGTACAACCTTTCCAAAGTTTTGGTTGCCTGTGTTTTTACATCATATCTGGGAAGATAACTGGACTGTCTTTCAGACCTGAGTGTAGAAGAGAAGCGAACTGTGTAGTGGATAAACATGAAACTAAGGCCTGGATTCTAGTATCTCGAAGTTAGATGGCGGTAGGCATCTAACCAATTGGGCTGCACATTTAAAAAAAAAAAAATCAATATGGCGAATGGTGCCTATATTGAAGGTGCTGTTTGCACCCGTATGGAGGCACTTAGGCATGCCTAAGGATGCTTGAGGCTGGCATGGGTGTGGTTTATGCCGGAAGTGGCATTAGGCATCTTTAGGCAACCCTAGGCGCTTCTGTAGGCACAAGACAGGAGCCTTAAATGCAGGCTTGTAAAATGCTGGCCTACATTTATGATGCCTGTTTTAAAACCAGCTGTGATTCTATAAACGGCGCTGATGTGTGATTGAAACGTGATCAGCGGCTGTTTTTAGGTGGTCACTGATACTGGCGCTGTTTATAGAATCCAGGCCTAAGTGTCTATTAAATGCTGGAAGTGCTCTATGATGCCAGCAACAAAGAATGAATTTATGATAGTAACTGTAAGATGCTTGAGCAACTGGGCACATGATGGAAGGCTGCTGCAGGAGGTGGAGTTTGATCAGCGGACAAGACTCTTGTTGCCACCTCAAAGGCAGACAAGACACAAATGATGTCATTTAACAGTAGTTCATTGAAATCCAAAAGCAGCTTCTGAAGTTCTTTTAATCTTTGAATTCAGTTGCCAGTTGTCTATGAAGTGTTAAGTTTTTATATATTGACTAGTCTTTAAGCCCATTATATTAACGGGTGGTAGAATAGATGTGTCTTTCTCTCTCTCTCTCTCTCCTTGGCTGTTTCTGTCTGTCTTTCTTTCTGTCTCTTTTTCCTCCGCTGTCCACCACCACCCCTTGCCAGCTCCCCCTGTCCAGCAGTAGCTCTTCTCCCTTCCTTTTATGTCCCCCGTGTCCAGCAGCACCTTTTCTGTGCTGCCCCTGTCCCTCATCCCTGCTCCCCAGTCCATCAGCACCTCTTCCGTGCTCCCCCTGTCCTTCTTCCCTGCTCCCGAGTCCATCAGCACCTCTTTTGTACTCCCCCTGTCCCTCTTCCCTCCCCCCCGGTCCATCAGCACTTCTTCCATGCTCCCCCTGTTCCTCTTCCCTGCTCCCCGGTCCATCAGCGCCCCTTACCTGCTCCCCCTGTCCAGCATGTTCGTTTGCAGCCTCTTTCCTGTTCCCCCGTCCATCAGCACCTCTTCTGTGCTCCCCCTGTCCCTCTTCCCTGCTCCCCAGCCCATCAGCACCTCTTTCATGCTCCCCCTGTCTTTCTTTCCTGTTCCCCCGTCCATCAGCACCTCTTCCGTGCTCCCCCTGTCCCTCTTCCCTGCTCCCCGGCCCATCAGCACCTCTTTCCTGTTCCCCTGTCCCTCTTTCCTGTTCCCCTGTCCATCAGCACCTCTTCCGTGCTCCCCCTGTCCCTCTTTCCTGCTCCCCAGCCCATCAGCACCCCTTACCTGCTCCCCCTGTCCAGCATGTTCGTTTGCAGCCTGGTGAGGATAGCGGCCAGCTGTAGGGAACCTCGCAGGCCACTATGCACCTCAGTAGCAAGTTCCCTCTGACGCGATCGCGTACGTCAGAGGAAACGTGCTACTGAGGTGCTGAGCGGCCTGCGAAGTTTGTTACAAGCGGCCGCTATTTTCACCAGGCTCCTTTGAAGAGCGGCGTCAGCAGCGGTATTGGGTGGCGATAATGCGGCTCTGGCGCCGCTGGGAGAGAGCTTGCTTGCAGCTTCCTACAGCAGCAGCGGTTGGTGAGTGAGGGCGGGAAGAGGGGAGTGGCCAGAGTGTTCCCTGCCGCCGGGTTCTAAAATGGAACACGGCCACGGATCACACACCTCGGAAGCAGGGACATGAAACCCTTAGGGTTTTATTATATAGGATACTAGCATTTTATAGATGCTGTTCCATCTAATTGGGACAGCCTGTTTAAGGGAACACAGTTGGTCTCCATTCCTATGGGCTCTGTCCCCATCCCTGCCCCATCCCCACCCCATGGGCTCCATTCCTGTGCCTGCCTTGCCATTATCTGTAGGTACCTGTCCCTGTGTTATATCTAATTATCAGTTAAATCTTAAACCCTTCCAAGCTGTAAATTAAGGCAGATTTTATAAACAGCCAAACATAAAGCTCATCTCAGGTAACAGAAAACCATTCAGTCAGTCCTGTCTGAGCATCTGTATCTTTCCATTGTGTTATTATCATTGATCTGTGGTTTTCTCCCTGCTTCCCAGCACACTAAGATCCCTTTGAGTCTGTTCCATGTTTACTCATGTATATTTTAAATAATAATAACATTAAATTTATTAGTTACTATAATAATTTCTGTGGACACGAAACATCAGGAAGAAAGAAGTAGTCACTTCTGTTTGACACAATAGTTGGTATCCCAATGACAAGGCAACTTCCATAGGGCGAGATGGAGAGCAAAACCGGATATTACCATATTTCCCAATTACTTTAGAAAACTGAAACATTATTTTTTTATTTTTAAAGTCCATGAGGTGATACCAAGAATTAATGGCAGGGCTAGGATCTCAATCCCAAAGTCTACTTGGTTTTAGCTCCCTACTATAACCACATCCAGTATTTCTCTCTCCTTTATTAGGAAGGAAATCCATGAAAGGCATAGAATGGCTGCAGACGAGCAGTCAGGCTCACTGCTGTCATGGTATGTGCAAAACTAATTAAACCCTGCTCTTATTTTGGGCCTGACTCTCTAACACTTATGGGGAAAGCACTGTGCTAAATCAACAAGTCCTATTATTCCAATGCTTGTCAGCTTCATTAGATACTCGATATCTGCCTTGCCAATTAGCATTTCTTACCGGTTATTGATCTGATCGAGTACCCCGTGAATCTCACTCTGTACGGTATGTGCAGGCAGATCTAATGACTGCAACCTCATTTACAGCCTTGGATCAATTTGGCCTGGGCTATAAACAGTAAGGTTGGCAGAGTCACATGTACACGCACAATTATGTCATGTTTTATCGCTCTCTGGTTAGTGTAGTTAAGTACAATCTAGTTTTATTGACAGCTCTTTACCTCAGAGTGTAATCCAAGGCTGCATCTGTTTCCTCATAAATGCTTTAGAAGCTCGGCTTAATAAATGTTGATATTGTTGTGTAATTGAGTCTGGTGTTGGTGTTATTTTCACTGCAATGGCAGTGGGTGAATGTATAGACTGTGCGATTGGGTATTAGGGGAAACAGAGTAACTTCTCTAGGTGATCAGCTGAAAACCAATTTTTAGGGTGATAGTGATCTAGGTCAGTGTTTTTCAACGTTTTTACACCTATGGACCAGCAGAAATAAAATAATTATTCTGTGGACCGGCATCGGTCCGTGAACCAGCGGTTGAAGAACACTGGGCTAAGTTTGGGCCAGACCCCGCCCATCTCTACCCAATCTCCACCCCAGACCCCGCCCCCATAATAGTATTAATTGCACCTTGCACATCCCGGGCCTCATCTGGAAGCCTTCTCTCTGATGTTGCAACGTCAGAGAGAAGGCTTCTGGTTCAGGCGCAGGATGCCCGTAGGAGCCACTGCCTGTGGCTTTGTGCACTGAATCAGTTAGGAAGAGGGAGCTGGCTCAAAGATAACGCCGCATCGATCACTCCATGGACCGGCGGTTGAAGAACACTGTTTAGGGCCTGATGCTCATGCTGGCCCTGTGGTCCGGCAGGAAATTTCTGTGGACTGGCACTGGTCCATGGCCCGGTGGTTGAAGAATACTGATCTAGGTTGTTTTAGCACAATCTCCCAAATTCTAAATATGGTTATTAAAGTTGAGCCTGCAAATTTGATCATGCCTAGTAATAAGCAGGCTAGACATGTATCACTTTGGGTCTCGGATAAGTTGGACTGTTCTTATGGTAACAATATTTAATTGCATCACATTAATTCTAGTGATTTTTTTTATGTCAAGCAAGTTACTGAAGCAAATCACTGGACAGTTTGGTGATTTATCATTTTATTTATTTCCTTCTCACTGAAACAACACCGTGTGTCTTTTTGAAAAAAGCCTTTTGGTCACTGATATATTTATCACATAGATCAGGGGTAGGGAATTCCGGTCCTTGAGAGTCGTATTCCAGTGGGGTTTTCAGGATTCCCCCAATGAATAGGCATTGAAAGCAGTGCATGCACATAGATCTCATGCATATTCATTGAGGAAATCCTGAAAACCCGACTGGAATACGGCTCTCAAGGACTGGAGTTCCCTACCCCTGAAGATTGTAAAATAATTGAAAATAAATAAGATTTAATGATGTACGGGGCAAGACTTATTCAGACAATTTTGTTGCTAATTGTTTTGGAATTTAAATAAATAAAAATACCAACCCCCCTCTTCTACAAAACCGCGCTAGCGTTTTTTAGCGCAGAGAGCCGCGCTGAACGGCCTGCGCTGCTCCCGATGCTCATTGAGTTCCTATGAACATCAGGAGCAGTGCGAGCCATTCAGCATGGCTCTCTGCGCTAAAAATCGCTAGCGCAGTTTCCTAAAAGAGGGGGCAAGTTAGATAAATTGATCCTTGTATTCAATGAAACTCTACTCATTAACCAACCGTGAGACAAATCCATGATTCTCCTCAAACATTTCTTTGTCTTGTCTGCCTGGAACTAGCTGTTATGGATAGCTGTATAGTGCTGTGTATACCTTGTGGCACTTTAAAAATATTTAATACTAGTTCTGGTATTGCTAGGAATGTTTAGTGATTTGTTTTCTCATTTTATGTCCTTTTTTTCATTCTTTTAAAAATTTTGTTGTTCAATGTTTTACATGTGTTAAAAAGCTATAGCTTACACTCAAACTATTTAGCTCACGCAAAGTACGAGTATTTTGTGCATGCTAATTCAACTTAGCATGTACTAAATGATGTTAACATGAATTAAAATGGAAAATAAAACAAGATGAGGTTTTGAATCATTTTAAATTTAAAAAATGGCAGAAATCATGAAAATAAATCTCGTGGATTTTTTTGTCATATTTAAATGTCAGCACTATCAGATTATGGTACAAATTAGTAACCCATTCTGAGCTCTTTGGGGGAAATGGGATAGAAAACGAGTATAGATTTCATCTGTAAAATCCTTAACATTGTACTCTGGAGTAATGCGGTTTTTAGCTTTTCCTCGGGGGAATGCATGGAGTTTGTGAAGTTCTGTCTTCTTTATAGGAGTGAAAACTGGGGGACTGTTCAGGCCACGTCCCATGAGCTGGTGCAAAGACCAAGCAAAAAACAACATGATAATTTAAACACATTTCTTAAGATCCTGGAATTCATTGTCAGAGAATGTGCTAAAAGCAGTTAGCTTAGCAGGGTTTTAAAAAAATGTTTGGATAATTTCCTAAAAGAAAAGTCCATAAGCCATTATTAAGATGGACTTGGAAAAATCCACTGCTCATTTTTAGGATAAGCAGCATAAAATCTGTTTTACTCTTTGGAATCTTGCCAGGTACTTGTGATCTGGGTTGGCCTCTTATATTTACATTTGTATTTCATCCCTGAAAATATGATTGCATTTAATATTTTTGAAATTTTATCCTTCTAATGAATCCCTATGCAGATCCTTAACAGAAGTTCAGGAGGGGTCTGATTAAGCATGCAACATGAGAAATAGGACACGACAAATGCATCAAGATTTAGGGGTGAGATTGAAAAGAAAGCAATAGAACCAAGGAGTAGTAAAGTGATGCTTTATTTAAATGTGGCATTCACTTTGGCCCGGATTCTCTAAATGGCACCGATCGCATGTCAATCACGTCATGGAGCTGTTTAGAGAATATATACTACAATATTTTTAAGGAAGGAGATATAAATACTACCAGTAAGCACCATAAATAGATATCTCCTACATTTTGGGCTCCTTTTACTAAGCAAAACGCGCAGAATAGCGCGTGCTAAATTGCCACGTGTACTAGATGCTAATTGCCAGCATTGAGCTGGCATTAGTTCTAGCCACGTAGCGTGGGTTTAGCACACGCTAAAATTCTGCTTGTGCTAAAAACGCTAACGCAGCTTAGTAAAAGGAGCCCTTTATGTGTCTGGTGGTCCCCAAGAATGAATAGACATTGAACAAATGGACCTCAAATCCCTGTGGGAAAATAACTCAAATCCCAGTGGGAAAATAGCTCCACTAAAGAGTCAGACAGTTTTCTCATAGGTCCGCTCTGGAAACAGGCAAGAGAGAAAAAAACTCCCTTATTACAGAAAGGAAGAAAAAGACTCTAGACAAAAAACCGGGTATAAACACCCAAAACAAGCTTTCCAAAAATAGTTTCAACAGGGGCCTAAGTTAAGGTGCAATTTATAGAATATGGAACTTTATCACCAAACAGTCTACACAAAGTATCAGAAATTAATCAATCACAATATTAAAAAAAAAATCCATTTATTTATTTAAAACATTTTTTATCCCACACTCTCTATGATTCTAGGAAGCTTACAAAATAACATCCAGAATAAAATTAACAAACATAAAATGCAAATCAGTCTTTGGTCATTTAACAAACAAGGGTATGGGTAGTTATATATGGAATAGTCAGTGATTGTAGATAAGGAGGGGTATTCATTCTAATGCCTTGAATGTAAAAATTAGAATCTTGAATTTAAGAACATAAGAATAGCCTTACTGGGTCAGACCAAAGGACCATCAAGCCCAGTAGCTCATTCTCATGGTGGCCAATCCAGGTCACTAGTACCTGGCAAAAAACCAGAGTAGCAACATTCCATTATCTCAGTTTAAGCAAGATTCCGGAACCCCAAATAAAAGCAACATTCCATGCAGAATCCCCAAAGAGTAGCAAGATTCTAGAATCCCAAAGAGTAGCAACCTTCCACACTACCGATCCAGGGCAAGCAGTGGCTTCCTCCATGTCTTTCTCAATAACAGACTATGGACCTTTCCTCCAGGAAATTGTCCAAACCTTTCTTAAAACCAGCTACGCTATATACTCTTACCACATCCTCTGGCAACGCGTTCCAGAGCTTAACTATTCTCTGAGTGAAAAAAAATTTCCGCCTATTGGTTTTAAAAATATTTCCCTGTAACTTCATCAAGTGTCCCCCTAGTCTTTGTAATTTTTGACGGAGTGAAAAACTGATCCACTTGTACCCATTCTACTCCACTCAGGATTTTGTAGACTTCAATCATATCTCCCCTCAGCCGTCTCTTTTCCAAGCTGAAGAGCCCTAACCTTTTTACTTCTAAATTCAATTGGAAGCCAGTGGTGCTTGTTTGAAAGAGGAGTTACATGGTGAAATTTGCATGCATGTCATAGAAGTTAGCCTTTTTTTTTAATATAGTCTGGGCGTTTGCCTTTCCATTTCTTATATGATTTGCAATCCATCTATTTATAGGGGAATAGTAATGCTGAATAAATATACTGTGTGCATGAACAAATTGAATACATTCTTGTCATCTGTAATAATGTGATCATATGAGTGGTTTGGCAAAAAAGATATGTAAACTGATATTATTGTACGAGTATGATAACTGAAGAAGAGGTGTGTATTTTGACAGGGTTCCTTCCTGACAATGGTACAATAAATCCCATTTTCATTACTCACTGGAGCAAAACAAGCAGCCAAGGAAAATGCCACAGGAAATTTTGGGGTAGGCATTTTCAGTGAACATAGCATAGCTCTGGATCAGAATTTCATATGAGCTTAGGCAGGTGAATATTTTCTCACTTTTGAGGAAACAATTTAAGACCTTTGTGTTTCCTGATGATTAAAAGGGCATTTCATAGTTATTGGACAGTCCATTTCCTGAATGGTGGATTGACTTACATTGTAGAAATTGCTGGGTTTAAAAAAAATAATAAACTACTTCAGATATGCTTTGCTCAGGAATGTATTAAATATATTTAAAATATATATATAATGACTGCTGTTTCGTGTTTCGATGTACAGTGTGGCCAGGGAACATTCGACCTAGTCTGGCTATTAAATTGTTCCTTTACAAGCAATGAATGTAAAATCCAAAGTCCAACCCAAGTCAGAGATGGACAAGTTACCCAGTTCCAGCTGGAGGTTTTTCTACAGTCCTGAATTTCTGAGCACCCAATCCTGGTGCATTATGGGACTTGCAGCACCGATTTCAATGGGCAGGATCAGGAACTATAAATCACACACTGCTTTGGGATGTACCTCGTAAGTTCGAAATCAGGAGTGTCCCACAATCTCCAGCCTGCAACCAGATAACTTGGCATCTCTTCAAAGTCTCTGTAATGTAGCATTAACCTTTGCCTGACAGCCTCAGATTTCACTTTAGCAGGTTCTTGGGGGAAATAGCTCTGATACATTTTATTAAGGGCTCCTTTCACAAAGGCGCTCTAGCAGTTTAACGGGCGTAATTGCGCGTGCTAAACCGCCAGACGCGCTAGCCACTACCGCCTCTTTTTAAGCAGGTGGCAGTTTTTGGCCAGCGCGGGGGGGTTATGTATGGGGCTTCGGTGCATTTGCTGTGGGAGAATCACTATTGCAGCTTTGTAAAATAGGCCTTTAATGACTGAAGCCATGATGATGGGTAAGATGTATATGTTCAGTGGTAAAATTCAGTAACACATAAGTTTCTTTTCAAAGTGGCCTAGGAATTCTATAGTCTCTACATTCCTGCCCTCCTCTCTGGGGAGTCTGTTCCCTTCTCTCTATCAAAGAACAAAAGTGGCCTGATGGGGGGTTAGCGCCTGATGAAAAGTCGTGCGTGTTAACCCCACTAGTGTGCCTTTGTAAAAGGAGGCCTAAGTGTGACAAGGAACTGAACATTCACCTGTCATGGAGCTAGGGCTGGCTCAAATGCTATGGCTTTTATTGCCATGCTCACATCAGGAAAACCAGAATGCAGGATTTTATTTAAAGCGCAGAAACTATAGTTCCCAGAAACCAATGAGAAATGAGGTCAGCAGGAGCAGGCATGGGGAAAGTTCAGATGTAGCAATAAAGAGGTTCTAGCTGGCAGAAGCTCCTCAGATGCTCTAACCCTCTCCTCCCCCTCCCCCATACAATTCCTTTGAGCGTCTTAGTAAAAGAGGGCCTAAATTAGGAGCTTCCTGACTGGCTGAAGAAAAGACATTTAAAATACTTTTGTTCTTTGATAGAGAGAAGGGAACAGACTCCCCAGAGAGGAGGGCAGGAATGTAGAGACTATAGAATTCCTAGGCCACTTTGAAAAGAAACTTATATGTTACTGAATTTTACCACTGAACATATATATTTCACCCATCATCATGGCTTCAGTCATTAAAGGCCTATTTTACAAAGCTGCAATAGTGATTCTCCCACAGCAAATGCACCGAAGCCCATTCAATTCCTATGGTGCATTTGCCGCAAGGGACTCACTACTGCGGCTTTGTAAAAGCAGCCCTCGGTGATATATATAGTCATTGTTATAAGTATAACTGCTGTGAATATTTTTATTAAAGCACCTATGCTGTCATCACTACCTGTCAACTGTGTATGTGCTTAAATATTAGCCTAAAAACGTGTAGGCAGGTAAAGTATGTTTGCAGGGCATGAATAAGTTCTGATTTGAACATATGGATATATAATTATCTCAAAGGCATGCTTCTGATAGTCGCTATTAATACTAGAACTAAAGTCATGGATATTGGAAATTTGGAAGAAAGGCAACCGATGACAAATGCAGTCCCCTTTTTCATAAGAGCCAGCCGCATACAAGTTAATGAATTCAAAATCAGGAAAACTTTAGTTCTGTCCTTTTTGGAGCTCTGAAAATTCTAAAGGCAGAAAATGGTATTTTCAAAAGAGACTAAACAAGTGATGTCTTAAATTCATTGCCAGAATTTAATTGTCTCTTGATTTTTACACATACTCATCACCTCCAATTATCACCAATATTCCTGGAGAAAGACGGTGCTGCATTTCAGCACCAAGGTCAGCTCAAAAGCTAAACTCCCATTAGACACCTTTGCCAACTAATGAGTTCTGCTGAAGCCATTAAAGATACTCAAGCTAGCTTTTCATGCAGACTGCACAATACTGTACCGAACTGTAGACACGAGAGGCTATATATGAGGTGAGACAAAATAAAATAGCAACTCCCTAGAATTTTTTGCCATTTTCTCAGCAGCCACTTTGAATTTTAAAGAGAAATTTTATTATTTATTTATTTTTATATTTATACCTCACATATAACTAAAAATAACATATTTCCAAGTTTAAGTCTTGATATACCGCCTATCACAGAACATCTGAGCAATTTACAAACAACAATCATAATAGACAATACGAGTACATACTAATATAAAATCATCTCATCATCATAGCATCATCAATAAAATTATAAACAATGACTTATTCCTCTCAAGTAACCATAAAAGCTTGCACAAAAAAAATATGTTCTCAGAGTTTTCTAAAATTATGCAGGAGGCATAAGATTGTAAATGTACTTATTTAGTCATAAGAATATAAGAATTGCCGCTGCTGGGTCAGACCAGTGGTCCATCGTGCCCTGCAGTCTGCTCTCATGCCCTAACTGAGACCAGCCCTACCTGCGTACGTTCCGGTTCAGCAGGAACTTGTCTAACTTTGTCTTGAATCCCTGGAGGGTGTTTCCCCCTATAACAGCCTCCAGAAGAGCGTTCATCATGCTTATGTATTAATATTAAACATTTACAAGGGCATTTTCAATATGTTGTCTAAATCTCACTGTGGACATTTTGGGAGAAACATCAAAAAATCCAGTAGAGAAAATGGCCATTTTTAAACCTGAAGATGTCCAATGTTTTGCTTCAAAAATGACCATTTGCTAGACATTTTTCAGCTCAGTGCATTCATCTTTTAGGATCATTTTAGAAAAATATTGTCTAAGGGAGAAACACACCCCAAAAAAAATCCATTAAAATGTATTGAGTCAGCATTCTTACTAGACTGGCCACACAGATATCCTAGCAAAGCAGTGGAGCACCCTGGGGGCACTGAAGGTGACTTCACATAAAAAGTACAAGGTACACATCTCACCATTACCCCCATACATTGTATTGGGAGCCCTCCAAAATCCAACAAAATCCTACTTTACCCAACTATACACCACAAAAATAGTCCATATACCTGCAGGTGGCACCTATGTGTTGGTACCTTCAAAAAGATATAAACAGAACGGTCAAGAGGACGGTCAGTGGTCTTCATCATAAAGCATATGAGGACAGACTTGAAGATCTCAATATGCATAGTCTTGGAGGAAAAGCAGGAAAGGGGAGGTATGATAGATACGTTTAAATACAACAGTTAACAACAGGCATATGTGGCATAAATGCGCATGAGGCAAGTCTCTTTCAATTGAAAGGAAGCTCTGGAATGAAGGGGCAGAAGATGGTGAAAGGGGATATATTAAGAACTAACCTAGAAAATACTTTTTCAAGGAAAAGGTGGTGAATGCATGAAATAACCTCCTGGTAGAGGTAGTGGAGGTGAAAATATGTATCTGAATTCTAGAAAGCTTAAGATAAGTACATTGGATCTCTAAGGGAGAGGAAGGATTGTAGATGTCATGGATAGGCTCTATGATCTTTACCTGCCTTAACCTTTTCCTATCATGTGTCCCGGATGACGGGACATTCCAAAAATGACATAGACAGCGGATAAACAGTCTGTATGGACTAATAAACATTACCCATCTGGCAATCTCCCAGAAGCAAATGCAGAGACTACAACTAATACAAAACGCAGAAGTCAGGCTGATTTTCGGGCTGAAAAAGTCCGACCACATAACCCCTTCCTACCAACTCCTGCACTGGCTGCCAATGGAGGCACGAACGAAGTTCAAACTGGGATGTCTCTGCTTCAAGGTATTACATGGTCTAGCCCCTAAATACATAACAGACCTCTTCTCATTCCCAACCAACAGACATGAGAGAAGAACACACCTGAAATTCGTCTCCCCACCGGCTAGAGGATGCAAATATAAGAGATACCATCAACAACTTCTATCGTATCAAGCAGCTTTATGGGGCAAAGACTTAGAAAAACTAATTACACACACAAACAAATATGGAGAATTTAGGAAACACCTAAAAACTTACCTGTTCTCGAAATACCTAGGGAACGAACCAGGACAATAGCCCCCCTTCGTAATACCATCCCAAAACCAAACTTATAAACTGTTAACCCCTAATCACTAACTATGAATACTCCATTCAATTTACGGAATTTTTCTAATTCTTTGTAAGCCGCATGGCCCTGCAGCATACGAACTGTTGTTATCACGATTAATGTTGTTATAATCAGATGTACACTGCTATACTCTGTAATTCGCTGTCTGTACAGTTTCTCTTTATTGTAAACCGCCTAGAAGTCGCAAGATTGTTGGCGGTATATAAGAATAAAGTTATTATTATTAATAAAGAGCCAGGAACACAAAATATTTGAATTTACAGACTTATAATAATAATAATAATAATTTATTTCTTATATACCGCTATACCGTGAAGTTCGAAGCTTTTTACAATAAAGATACATTTGACAGTACATGGGGTAGAAACGGTTTACAATAAAGATACGTTTAGTCAGTACATGGGATACAAGTGGGTTACAGTAAAGATATATTTTGTCAGTACTTAATTACATTATGTTTACAATAGCCGTAAATGATAACGGTGAATAATACAAAACTTTGCTAAAATAATTACGATTGGAACCAGCGTAACGTGAGGATGCTTACACTTCGTGAAGCAAATTTTTTAAATCCCAAATGGTATGTAACTCCAAAGATTCTCTTTCTTCCGAAAATACATAAGAATTTAATGAATCCTCCGGGTCGACCTATTGTGTCGATGAAAAATTCCCCGCTGGAGCCGTTATCTAAATTCTTAGACCTTTTTCTCCAACCAGAACTTCAGAAAGTGAAATCCTACATCAAAGACACTACTCACATGTTGAGATTACTTAATGAAATTCAGGATGTACAGGATCAATGGCTGTTGGCGACGTTTGACGTCACAGCCTTGTATACGATGATTCCGACGGACCAAGCTCTCACCTTGCTTAAAGAAATATTTAATCATCAAATGATACGTCCTCATTTATCTACTGATATTTTGATGGAAATGGCAACTCTTGTTTTGACCAAGAGCTATTTTTGGTTTCATGAGGGTTTTTATTTACAACGACATGGTATTGCCATGGGGGCATCCCTGGCTCCGTCTATAGCCACTTTGTTTATGGCTAGCATGGAGGAGGAGAAGATATATCACATGCCGCTGTTCAGACATATGGTCATTTGGAAGCGATATCTTGATGATATCTTTTGTATTTGGTCATCGACTGAAGCCAATTTTGACAAGTTCGTGAATGACCTTAATTCAATAGATGCAAACATTCAATTTACAGCTACAAAGGACTTTCATGAACTAGCCTTTTTAGACATCAGAATTATTAAAGACCATGGGAAATTAATAACTACTCTCCATCGGAAAAGCACAGATCGTAACAGTCTGCTCCGCTTCCATAGCTTTCACCCTATTGGACTTCGGAGAAGTCTTCCTATTAGCCAATTTTTACGCTTGCGGAGGATCTGCTATTCTATAGAAGAATACCGTATGCAAGCTAAAATTATGAAGAGACGCTTCTATCAGCGCGGCTATCCATATGATGTAGTAAAAAGAGCCTACACCAGTGTTCCCGCTAAGGTGCGTTGGCCTGCGCGCGCGCACAAAATATTACATCGCAGCGCAAAGTTTCTCTTCACAGCGCACACACGCGTCGCAAAGGTAAGGGGAGGTAAGGTAAGGGGACGCATTGGGGGGATTGCACTTCCCCACAATTGCCATGCTTCGGTTCCTCTTCTTCCTTCCTTCCTCCCCCCCCCCCCCCGCGGGACCCTGCGGCACCATCAACTCTTACTCCCTCTAATGTCGGCCCTGCAGCTCCAGACTTCCTCGCACCTTCTCCCCTCCCCCTTTGGATCGCTATTATTTTAAATGTTATAGCCGCGGAGCTGTATCCATCAGTGGAGATGTCTAACCTCGGCCTGCCCCGGAACTCTTACTGCAACAGTGACTTCCTGTTCCTGCCTAGACGGGCGGCTGCTGCAGTAAGAGTTCCGGGGCAGGCCGAGGTTAGACATCTCCACTGATGGATACAGCTCCGCGGCTATAACATTTAAAATAATAGCGATCCAAAGGGGGAGGGGAGAAGGTGCGAGGAAGTCTGGAGCTGCAGGGCCGACATTAGAGGGAGTAAGAGTTGATGGTGCCGCAGGGTCCCGCGGGGGGGGGGGGGGAGGAAGGAAGGAAGAAGAGGAACCGAAGCATGGCAATTGTGGGGAAGTGCAGAGCTGCAGGGAAGAGTGTTGCGGTACCCAGCTGGAGGGAGAAGGAAGATGAGGGAGGGAATTAAAGGAGATGCCAGGGCTTGGAGCGTAGGAGGAAGGTATGCCAGTCTAAGGGAAAAGGAAGGGGGAGATGTGAGAGCATGGAGGGGGAACGAAAGATGGAAGAAAAGGAAAGGAGAGAGATGCCAGAGAATCAGGGAAGGGGAGATACCAGACTATGAGGAGAGGTGTGGGAGAGGGAAGGCGAGGAGAGAGATGCCAGACCAATGGGGTGAAAGGAGAGATGGAAGGGGGAGGCATACAGTTTCTGGAAGGGGCATAGAAGGAGAGAAGATGCCATATAGGGGAAGAGAGACGGCAGACAGTGAATGGAAGGAAGAGAGTTACAAGAAGATGAGGAAAGGAGAAACCACAGAAGACAAAGGTAGAAAAAAATTTCTATTTATTTATTGCTTTAGGAGACATGTGTCACTGTTTCTGTGGAGCATTGTATGCAGAGTCCAGCTTCTTGCTGGTTCAATTTAACCTTTGTCTATGTATTTTTATTTTATCCCCCCTTTTACAAAACTGTGAAGCGTTTTTAGCACCAGCCTTGGTGGTAGCAGCTCTGATGCTCAGAATTTTATGAGCATCAGAGCTGTTACCTCCGTAGCTAAAATCCACACTACAGTTTTGTAAAAGAGGGAGGGGTTAGTTTGTGATTACATATTCCTTACTAGGCGAAGGTGTTTTCTGTGTTCTGTGTGTTCGAAAGACATGGTTTTCTGTTAGGATTGACGGTGTAGGATTGATCTGTGCTGGTCTGGCTTGTTTAGTTTTACAATGGGTGTATTGATGTACTGCTCACTGCAATATGTAAGATGCTGCCTTTTCCTAGGTACTCATGTGTGACGTGTGGTTTGTTACTAAAAATCATGTTTTTCTTACAGATGGGGGGGGGGGTGCCAAAAAATGATGGGCCCCGGATGTTACATATGCTAGGTACGCCACTGTATGTAAAGATACCAGAAAGCTGGCGTAGCAAAAACTTCTAAGTTTTGAGTATTTAACCCTCCCACAATCTCACGGGCACTCGTTTCAAGTTTATTGAGATTTTGATTTAAACGCAATATCAAATATTTTCAATGCGTATAACAAAAATAAATTTGGGGAAATAAATAAAACCATTTGAACCAGTGTTCCCGCTAAGCTGCGCTGGCGTGCGCTGGCGCACAAAATATTACATCGCAGCGCACACGTTTCTCGTCACAGCGCACGATCGGAAGAGGCGTACGGCAGATGGCAGGGCGGCGAGAGGAGAATCGGGCGAGTTGGCTCATAACTTGCTGGCGCCCGATATTTTTGGCTCACGGTGAAAAAAGTTTGCTCACAACACCCGCCCGCTTAGAGGGAACACTGGCCTACACCCGGGCGAAGTATGCTCATCGTGAATGGCTGTTACAGGAGAACAATCGATTGTCTAATTCTGATGAGAATATTGTCTTTATTCAGCAATATTCTACTCTGGCTCTTAAGATCTCCCAAATCATTACTAAACATTGGCATGTAGCTAGGTTAGCTATTCCCTTGCTCGAAAATCATCCGATCTGTTCCTATAAAAGACAGAAAAATATAGGTGAATATGTTAACCACAGCATCATTAGAAATCCGACACCTAAGATTAAAGGCTGTCACCTTCCCTGCGGACGTTGTCAATGGTGTCCATTTACGATCCCTGGTGAACTATGGACACATCCCATCACAGGGGTCTCTTATCACTCTAGAGCCTTAACAAATTGCAATTCTAGCCAGGTCATTTACTGCATACAATGTCCATGCCCAAAACTTTATATTGGTCGTACTTTAAGATCTATAAAAATAAGGTTGACAGAACACAAATCTCGGGTTCATACCCGAAATGAAACTTCTCCATTGGTACGTCATTGGAAATTGTGTGGCCATACTTTAAAAGATCTCAATTGCAGAAAGACCTAAGGAAATTGGAAGACTTCTTAAGGGACAATACTCTGACTGGCGGGGAGTCACAAGCGGTGTGCCACAGGGATCGGTGCTGGGGCCATTACTCTTCAACGTATTTATCAATGACCTGGAAAAGGAGGCAAAGTGCGAGGTTATAAAATTTGCAGACGATACCAAACTGTGCGGCAGAGTTAGGTCTAGGGAGGAGTGTGAGGACCTGCAAAGGGACCTGGACAAGCTGGAAGACTGGGCAAACAAATGGCAAATGCACTTTAACGTGGAAAAATGCAAGGTCATGCATATAGGGAAAAAGAACCCGTTGTTCAAATACAAATTGGGGGGGGCATTGTTGGGAGACAGCAGTCTTGAGAGAGACTTGGGTGTGCTGGTGGATGCATCACTGAAGCCATCTGCACAGTGCGCAGCAGCCTCGAAAAAAGCCAACAGGATGCTGGGCATCATAAAGAGGGGCATAACAACCAGGACGCGGGAAGTCATCATGCCATTGTATCGAGCGATGGTGCGTCCACATCTGGAATACTGCGTTCAATATTGGTCGCCGTACCTCAAGAAGGACATGGCAGTGCTTGAGAGAGTCCAAAGGAGAGCAACGAAACTGGTAAGGGGGCTGGAACACTGCCCATACGCCGAGAGGTTGGATAGGCTGGGGCTCTTCTCTCTGGAAAAAAGGAGGCTCAGGGGAGATATGATAGAGACCTTCAAGATCATGAGGGGCATAGAGAGGGTGGATAGGGACAGATTCTTCAGGCTGAAGGGGTCAACAGGCACAAGGGGGCATTCGGAGAAACTGAAGGGAGATAGGTTCAGAACAAATGCAAGGAAGTTTTTCTTCACCCAAAGGGTCGTGGACACTTGGAATGCGTTACCGGAGGAAGTGATCAGGCAGAGTACGGTACAAGGATTCAAACAGGGATTGGACGGATTCCTGAGGGATAGGGGGATCATGGGATACTGAGAGAGGTGCTGGGATGTAACACAGGTATAGAAAGCAAACCAAGTAATAAGTATAGAAATCCAACCAGGTCATGCATGTGCAAGACCGGAGGGTTAAGACTTCGATGGGAAGATAAGACTCAATGGGAAACCAAGGTGGCAAGGGGGCCCCTTCTGGTGACTCAGACAGGCCGTGACCTGTTCGGGCCGCCGCGGGAGCGGACTGCTGGGCGGGATGGACCTATGGTCTGACCCAGCGGAGGCACTGCTTATGTTCTTATGTTCTTATGTAAGGTATGGCGACCAATATTGGACGCACCATCGCCCGATACAACAGCAGGATAACTTCTTTCGTTCTGGTTGTAATACCCTTCTTGATTATGCCTAGCATTCTATTTGCCTTCTTAGCGGCCGCTGCGCACTGTGCCGTCGGCTTCATTGTCATATCCACCATTACCCCCAAGTCCCTTTCTTGGGTACTCTCATTCAATAACATTCCTCCCATCGTATAGTTATACCTCGGGTTTCTGTTTACCACATGCAATACTTTACATTTCTCAACGTTGAACTTCATCTGCCATCTCGTCGCCCATTCCCCTAGTTTATTCAAGTCCTTTTGCAATTCTTTGCAGTCCTCTTTAGTCCGAGCTCCACTGAATAGTTTAGTGTCGTCCGCAAATTTTATTATCTCACACTTCGTCCCTGTTTCTAGATCATTTATGAATATATTAAAAAGCAGCGGCCTGAGCACCAAGCCCTGCGGGACCCCACTCGTGACCCTTCTCCAGTCCGAGTAGTGGCCCTTCACTCCTATCCTCTGTTTCCTAACCGCCAACCAGTTTCTGATCCATCTATGTACGTTTCCTTCCATCCCATGGTTCTTCAGTTTCTGGAGTAGGTGTTCATGGGGCACCACTCAGAACTTTGATCATGTCCCCCCTCAGCCATCTTTTTTTCCAAGCTGAAGAGTCCCAATCGCTTTAGTCTTTCCTTACACAAGAGGAATTCCATCCCTTTATCATTATGGTTGCTCCTTTGAATCTTTTTTTAATTCCGCTATATCTTTTTGAAGATACAGCAACCAGGACTGTGAACAATACTCAAGGTGAGGATGTGATACAAAAGCATTATAACAGTCTTTGTCTAATATGCTATCCTTTTTCCTAATAATTCCTAGCATCCTGTTTGCTTTTTTTTATTTTTATTTTTTTGCCGCAGCCACACACTGGGCAGAAGATTTCAGCATGGTGTGTACAATGACACCCAGACCTTTTTCTTGGGTGCTGACTCCTAAGGTGGACCCTAGCATAAGGTAACTCTGATTTGGATATTCTTCCCAATGTGTATCACTTTGCATTTCTCCACATTAAAGGGGGGGGGGGAATTCATCAACGAGCGTTACATATTAGCATGCGTTAATTGCGTTAGTATGAACAAAAAGCTTTAATGTCTTTAATGTTTAGTGTGCGCTAATCGTTAGAACCCGCTAACACGGTGGTGCCTTTGATGAATATTCCCACCCCCCCATGCCATCTGCCATTTGGATGCGCTGTCTTCCAATTTCCTAAGGTCTTTCTGCAATTTTTCACAATCCTCATGTGTTATGACAACTTTGGAGAGTTTTTTTGTCATCTGCAAATTTAATCACCTGACTTGGCAGTGCCCAAATTAGGCACAATTAGAAAGTATTCTGTAATTCAGCATGTGACTTTTCAGAACACCCCCGCACGCCCTTAACCATGCCCCCTTTGAGACACGTACCATGGGAGTTAGACACTCTGCCGTATAAAATAGTACATAGCCAGTTGCGTAGGCAGATTTTAATGAGCGCCAAGTGACATCAATAATTGGGTGTTTGCAGCCAAGTACTGATGGTTTAGAGCAATGTTCTTCAACCGCAGGTCCACGGACCAGTGCCGATCCACAGAAATTTCCTGCCGATCCACAGGGCCAGCACGTGCATCAGGCCCAAAACAGTGTTCTTCAACCGCCGGTCCACGGTGCGATTGATGCGGCTTTATCTTTGAGCCAGCTCCCTATAAGTAACTGATTCAGTGCACAAAGCCACGGGCAGTGGCTCCTACGGGCATCCTGCGCCTGAACTGGAAGCCTTCTCTCTGATGTTGCAATGTCAGAGGGAAGGCTTCCAGATGAGGCATGGGACGTGCAAGGTGCAATTAGTACTATTATGGGGGCGGGGTCTGGGGTGGAGATTGGGTAGAAATGGGCGGGGTCTGGCCCACGACTTAGCCCCGTGTTCTTCAACCGTCGGTCCATAGACCGATGCCGGTCCACAGAATAATTATTTTATTTCTGCCGGTCCATAGGTGTAAAAAGGTTGAAAAACACTGGTTTAGAGAGCTCAATTTATTTGCATATGCATCTTGGAAGCATTGGGCACCATATATAGAATCCAGGGGATATTCATACATACAGGCTTTCACTTTGATCCAAACTGGCTCTCCTTCAGCTTTCAGCATGAGAGAAACCTGTATCAGAATAATTTCAACAGTTTCCATACTAAGATCTTCAGCATATAGAAAAATGAAGCACCTAATTAATGCAAACAGTCACTGAAGCAGTAGATTTTAAGAAACTATGTTTTTCTGATGCTGTCTGGTAGGTCATTACCTCACTGTGCAAGTAATTGTTTTGCCACTGATGTACAACAGGAAGAATTAGTGCGAGTCCATTTTCTGTCATTTGACATGTGCACTTCCTGCCTTCCAAGGATTTGCAATAACAAGAGCAAACTGCACAATAACATTCTATTATCCCAGCTCACTGCAGGAGCTTCTACAGACACTGTCACACTAGCTAATCAGGAGCTATCTGGAAAAAGCAATATTCTTAAATCTAGGCAAGCAATTAATAAACCTAAAAAATGGAAAAGCAAGCCTTCCACCCAATGTGAGGTGGTGGCCAAAAGACCAAACAAGATGCTAGGAATTATTAGACTAAGAATGTTATAATACCTCTGTATCGCTCGATGGTACAACCTCACCTTGAATATTACGTTCAGTTCTGGTCTCCTTATCTCAAAAAATATATTGCGGCACTAGAGAAGGTTCAAAGAAGAGCGACTACGATGACAAAGGGGATGGAACTCCTCTCGTATGAGGAAAGACTAAAGAGGTTAGGGCTCTTCAGCTTAGAAAAGAGATAGCTGAGGGGAGATATGATTGAAGTCTACAAAATCCTGAGTGGAGTAGAACGGGTACAAGTGGATCGGTTTTTCACTCTGTCAAAAATTACAAAGACTAGGGGACACTTGATGACATTACAGACTAATACTTTTAAAACTAATAGGAGGAAATATTTTTTCACTTAGAGAATAGTTAAGCACCGGAATGCTGGTGTTAAAAAAGGTTTGGACAAATTCCTGGTGGAAAAGTCCATAAACTGCTGTTGAGACAGACATGGGAGAAGCCACTGCTTGACCTGGATCGGTGGCATGGAATGCTGATACAATTTGGGTGTTTGCCTGGTATTTGTGACTTGAATTGGCTTCCATGAAGACAGGATACTGGGCTAGATGGACCATTAGTCTATATATTAGTCTCCATCTCTCTCTATCCTCTATAATAAAACCCTAAGCGCGCATGCGCACTTAGGAAACCGTGTTCCCTGACAACGTGATGTGTCCCACCGTGCCGAATTCCATTGGAGGCACGTGGGGTGGTTTGCGATGCGTGCGGCGGCTTACATCCCCCACCACCATGATCTTGCAGCGGACAACCTAGTTCTCCATGCTCGCCTCCTAGGGGAAGGGGAGTCGCACAGTGTGCAATCCGAACTCCCACAACGATGCCAATCTCCTCTTATACCCCCCTGCCGTCCCCCCTGTTGGGGGAGGTGGAAAAGCTCCCGGGTCTGAGTGAGTTCCCAAGCGTGGCTCTCGAGCTGCCAGCTTCAGCAGAAGCCTTCCCGTGCCCGGGAGGGGGAGCCGGACAGTTTCCCCCCACCCCTGCAGGGAGTGGCACCCACCAACCAGCTCCGGAGACATGCCTCAACATTACCATAAGAGACAGAGCTATCTTGAGGTTCAGCCGGCAGTGAGGAGCATTTAATAAAAGAACAAGGGGACAAGCTCAATTTGTTCGGTTAAAGACATACAAACAGCTTGATGCAGTTGTTGTGCGCTTATTTTTCTGATGCAGGAGGGGACAGATTCAGGAGGGGACAGATTCAGAACCAATGCTAGGAAGTTCTTCTTCACCCAAAGGGTGGTGGACACCTGGAATGCGCTTCCAGAGGGTGTGATAGGACAGAGTACGCTATTGGGTTTCAAGAAGGGATTAGATGATTTCCTGAAGGAAAAGGGGATAGAAGGGTATAGATAGAGGATTATTATACAGGTCCTGGACCTGATGGGCCACCACGTGAGCGGACTTCTGGGTGTGATGGACCTCCGGTCTGACCCAGCAAAGGCACTGCTTATGTTCTTATGTTCTTTATAATGGCTGTCCTACAAGCAGTGGCGTATCAAAGGGGGGGGGGGCGGGGAGAGGGGGAGCGGTCCGCCCCGGGTGCATGCCATAAGGGGGTGCTCCCGGCCTTGGAGTCATGGCCCGGGAACTTCTCTTCTCATGGCCCAACCCCAAGGCTTTCGCCTCCCTTTACGCGATTCCTCTTCAAAGCAACCTGCAGAAAGGATCGTGGGTACTTCAGCTATCCTTGCAGGTTGCCATAGGCCTCCAGAGTTGTCCATCTGCCGCAGTTCCGCCCCTTCTCTGATGTCAGAGGAGGGGCGGGACCGTGGTCAGAGGGACAACTCGGGAGGCCTATGGCAACCTGCAAGGATCGCTGAAGTACCCGCGATCCTTTCTGCAGGTTGCTTTGAAGAGGAATCAGGTAAAGAGAGCCAGAGGGGAACACACAGGCCTTCCCGGGTGGAGGGGGGACAGTCCTTCGGGTGTAGGGGGGAGGTACAGGCCTTCGGGGGGGACAGACCTTCGGAGGGGACAGGCCTTCAGGTGGGGGTGCAGGCCTTCAGAGGTTCAAGGGGGGACAGGCCTTCCGGGGGTGCAAGCCTTCAGGGGTAGACAGGCCTTCAAGGGGGACAGAGGCAGACAGAGATGCATTCCTTTGGGGGGGTGCAGGCCTTCAGGGGTGGGGTGTAGGTCTTCAGGGTGGGTGCAGGCCTTCAGGGGGGACAGACCTTCGGGGGGGAGGTGCAGTCCTTTGGGGGGAAACACGCCTTCAGGGGGGGCAGGCCTTTGGGGGGGACAGACCTCCAGGGGTGGGGGTCCTGGTGTTTAAGTACACAGAAGGAGGGAGTGAAGGGGGGTTCAAAGATACATGCATATACCAGATTTTGGGGGAAGAAATAATGGGTCTAAAAACAGAGGAATGGGTAATGGGATTTAGGGAGGGAAGGAACAGAAAGGGAGAGAAGTTGGACACAAGGGATGGTGTGGAGGGGGGATAGAGATACTGGATAGGAGGATAGTTGGGAAGAGAAAGGGAGAAATGGTGGACCCTGGGATGGTGGGGAAGGAGGGAGAGATCTTGGATGAAAGGATAGTTGAGAAAAGGTGAATCTGTGGATGGAGATGAAAAAAAAGGAAAGATGCCAGACCTCTGGGGGAGGGAAGGTAAATGGAAGTGGAGGACAGAGATGGCAGATTGATGGTTAGCATGGAGAAAGAAGAAAGAAGGAGACCATGGCAAGCAAGACAACCAGAGCCTGGGACCAACAAGAGCCTGGGACCAACAAGATTTGAATATTGACCAGACAACAAAAGGTAGAAAAATAATTTCATTTTGTTTTGTGATTACAGTGTCAGATTTGAAAAGTGTATCCTGCCAGAGCTGGTGTTATACCGCAAACCTGAGCTAGGATTTATCAGAGAGAGGAAAAGTCCTTTTTGGTTTTTATTTTGTTTACACCACAGCGCCAGTGTAATTAGGAGAAGCCAAAGGGGGTGAAAAAGCTATAAAATAAACCCACCAGGATGTTTGGAACAAACACCCAATTGGGCAGGAAAATTGAATCGAAAAACCAATTCAATAGGCTGAATCAAATCGAAAATTTTTTTTCCTGAATCTGGCAGCACTAGTTTGCGCTACTGTCTTAGACTTTAGGACCTGGGATTGGGGAGAGATGGCATCCTTAGTACTTTATAATGCAAGTGAAACGAGGATTTGGTCAGACTTTTGAAGGGTCTGCAGAAGAAAAATATTGTATAGGCCGGGGACATGAGACAGCAGGAAATGGGAACTTTTTTTCCTTCTGTTTTTGTGAATGGAAAGGCTGAGGATGTCAGAGAGTTTAGTTAAAATATGTGCTTTATAAGAAAATATAATAATGTGTTTTATAAAGTTTATAAGCATTGCTGGCCTACCCGGTGAGGTGTTCCTAGTGGTGGTGGTGGTGGCAGCGTGTCAATGTGTTGAGAGGAAGAGGTGGTCTGGGAAATTCTGCTGAGCAAACTCCGGGCCCATTTCCACCCCCCAGTTAGTCCACTCCACTCAACTGGTTCACACACTGAGTGGGACTTTGGGTGTTGTGCCTGGGTAGTTGTTTTGGGATCTCTTCCAGTGGTTTGTCAGTATGTGTCAAAAAATGATGGGCCCTGGGTGCCACAAACCCTAGGTACACCACTGCCTACAAGGGATATTCATTTTGAAACCTGGCTACCTCCTTATCCTCTATAATAAAACACTTAGGAGAACATAAGATCATAAGAACATAAGAGTTGCCGCTGCTGGGTCAGACCGGTGGTCCATCCTGCCCAGCAGTCCACTCACGCAGCGGCCCCCAGGTCAAAGACCAGTGCTCTAAATGAGTCCAGCCTCATCTGTATATGTCCCAGTTTAGCAGGAACTTGTCCAGCTTAGTCTTGAAACC